>NC_080187.1:225525534-225835361 GCF_030028045.1 Hippopotamus amphibius kiboko
ATGGAAACACGATGCACTGTGAAATCCTCCCCTGTTTAGAACAGGGGAGATTCCCACAGAGCCACACCTAGTAACTTTGGCACACCATCATACCAATTTTATAATGTACAATGTAGTTCCCAAAAGGGTATTATTAACACTATTCTAGGTTAAGCTCAGTAACAGGAGTGTATGTTCCAAAAGAAGGTCCACATAATGCAAACATTTTTTAAAAATCCATATTCTTTTAAATAATTATGTGATTTGTGTCCTCTAATTTGAAGGCCCTGAGGCAAAGTTCAGTTTACATATCCTAGTTATTATTTTGGATTCTAAACTATATATAGGAGACTGTCAAGTATACCTTAAGATTTTTTTCAAATATTACAATTCTATGAAAAGGTGGTAGAAAAGAAAAAAAAAAAAAGGTGTTCTTCCTCTGAACCCAATAGCAGTTTATTATCACTGCTCTTACAGCTTTGACCAACTCCTCTGTGTCTTAACCTATGATTAGAGTCTAAGCTCCTTGATATTCTTGACCATGTCTATTTTCTATTCATTTTATCTAACAAATATAAGTTCATCTGGTTTAGGTCACTTTGTGCAGGGTACAAGGTCTGAGTGAAAGGTACAAGGGCTAGGAAAACTGAGTTATAACATACTGCAGACCTTTCCTTCAGGATCAGGCTGAAGCCACCCTCTAGGGGCCTTTGCCTGATATCACATCCTCTTGTGGCCTCCTTGTGCTCTGCTCTGCTTCCCCCACTCCTTTATCAGTCTCCTATGAGCACGTCTTTAACAAATCACTTACACACTAATCCTCATCTCAGGAACTGCTTCCAGGAAACTTGATCTAAGATACCATGACAGACGATAAACAATGAAAAGGATATGCAACGAGGATAAACAATGAATAAGATGGATTTACACCTTTCAAAGAAACCAGACTTAATAACTAATTGTACATGTAGACCATTATCACCTTGCTTTGACTAGCACCGCACTCACAGATGCTTCATAAACATGTGTTGGGTGAGCAATTATGAATAATTAATTGAACCAACAAATATAGAACACACACATCCACTGACTAATTCCTGTGCATTTGATTGGGCAGTATTGGCCAGAGACAGATGTCAGAGAAGAAATCTACTTAATTTCAGAGAATGGGCTTAATATTAATTAGTGGAAATTGACTATATCAACTAGGGAAATGTATATAAGTCACTTGGACCTAATCTGCCAGAACTATGAAACGCGTCTCCCACAGAAAGGAAAGGAGCAAGGAACCCAGTGAGAACTAGACTAGGATTAATTAAAAGCTCTGGAAGCCTAAATTCTTAATCCACCATTTTTTAACATCTTGGCAAAATAATTAAATACTGTTGAACTTGCTGATAAATCCTATCCCCCAAATTTTCCTGGAAATGCTGATAACCACAAACCTCACCCTATGTAAGTAATGGCTCGGTATTGATGCTGCTGTGTGATAAATGAGTAGAAGTTGCCCGGGGCTGGCCCAGGGATGGAGTGAAGAGGAAGAAAAGGACAGGCAGGAGGATTACAGGCAGCAGCCAGCAGGGGTGCAAACAGAGTTACGGAGGGAAAGCTCAAGTAGTTATAGAGGAGGGTAAAGGATAAAGGGGAAGAAGAACCTCTCAGGTTTGTAACCCACATGGCTACAAAAACAAGGAAAACCAGAGAAGGAGCTACAAGAACTGGGAATGAATTTAATATGGAAGATGATAGTACTAATGATGAAAATATGCGTCTTGGAGTATATATTGGTAAGGCCAGAACTGATGCTGTAGAGCTGGCAGTGCCATTAGGAAACACTGCCCCCTAGAGGTCCTCTGTGTACTCAGAGAAACCAACTTTCATCACAAACTAACAGGAGCCTAGCTACAGACTTAGATTTGCTAAGCATCCGGGATGCTCAGTGAAATATTAAACTGGGCCCCCAACTCTGGTTCAGTCATCTAAAGACCAGCACCAAGTAGTGAGCTTATGGAAAGAGTCTTATTAGACTAAGAATTCATATTTTTTCTTTTTTCAATCCTCACCAACTCCTTGGGAATACAATACTGTTTTTACTTTAAGTTATGGAATAATTAATAAATGTATAAATACACAATTCAAAGAAACAAGAAATATATACAGTTAAAAATAAATATCTTTCCCCTCTGTCCTCTGTCTCCTTTGATAAAAATAGTACACGTTATTATTAGTTTTCTGTATGTTCTTTCAGGGCTATTCCATAATTTTTTCAGACAAATATTAGCACTCTGTTTTTCCACTTGTCTTCTCCTCCTCCTCCCCATCACCCATTTAACAATATATCTAGGGAGAGTGTGGAACAGTATATCTTCAGAACATACATGAAGATTTTATTCTTTTTAGTAACTGCATAGTATTCCATTGTATACATGTTGCATTTGTGTGTGTGTATGTGTTTTAATGGATGTATTTATCTAGTTCTCTACTATTCCACATTTAAGTTGTTTCCATATTTTTGCTAGTACAAAAATGTGGCAATGAAAACCCTTGATCCACATACATGTATGTAATATGTAACATTAGAGACATATGTAAGTATGTAAGATAAATGCATTGAAATGAAATTACTGTCAAAATCTAGATGCATTATTTTTAATTACACTTCCAAATTGACAACAAATTTGACAATTTATGTTATCATCAGAAATATATGAGATTGTGCATTCGCTCGCATACTTGCAGATAGTGAGGTATCAATTACTTTTTATCTTAGCCAATTTAACAGATTCTTAAAAAGGTCTCCATTTTCAATTTTGTCAACCTTATCATTTGTGTCAGACTAACCTAATTTTGATCTCTTTAAGAGACATTTGTGTTTCTTTTTCTGCCTACTCACATTCTTTGACTATACTTCTCTTGAGCTGTAGTACTTTCTCTTATGTATGCCATGCTTTTCTTTTATTGAAAACATTACCTTTGTCTTAGATATAAATTGTAAATATTTTAATATTCTTTTCCAGTTTGACACTTGTCTTTAGTTTAATTTAGGATTTTTCCCCAAACTTATTTTGTATTACTATCATTATTGTTATTATTATTATTCAGTGCACTCAAACACACTAGTCTTTTACTTATGGCTTCAGGGTTTTATGTCATCCTTAAAAAGGCTTCCCTACTCTAAGAATAAAAACAAGAAATGAATCACATTTTCCTTTAGTCTTTTTGCTTCTTTTTTTTATGTTTCACTCTTAGATCCCTCCAGAACACACACACACACACACACTCTTTTGCTTCTTCTTCTTTAACTCAGATGATATCATTTATATTGTGACCTAGATACAGCTGTACTGGGTAACTGGTCTTACTGTGTCATTATTAGTAATAAAGAGGACTAGAGAATAATTATGTCTAAATCCAATACCCTTTTTTTTAAAGAATATTTTCAGAAATGTATCTATCTAGTTACCAAAACAAAAATGTAAGTTAATTCTTGTGTATAATTTATTAAATATTATATAATCCATTTTATGATGGATAAGAGAAAGTTATGTTTACAGTTAAAATTTTTATGAATGTTTTTACTAAGATTAAAAACAACATTTTTAAAACAGGACCTAAAGATATCTTTACTCCCATGTTTATTACAGTCTTATTCTCAACAGCCAGGATGTGGAAAAACCTAAGTGTCTTGTCAATGGATGAACAGATATGGGAGATGTGGCAATATATGCACAATGGAATATTATTCATCCTTAAGAAAGAAGGAAATCCTGCCATTTGCTATATCATGGATAGACCTTGAGGGCAATACACTGAGTGAGATAAGCTAAACAGAAAAAGACAAAAACTGTGTGATATCGCTAATATGTGGAATCTAAAAAGACTGAACTCAGAGAAACAGAGAGCATGGTGGCTGCCAGAAACTGGGGATGGCAGAACTGGGGAGATATTAAAGTATACAAACATGCAACTAGAAGATCAATAAGTTCGGGAGACCTAATGCAAAGCTTAATGATTATAGTCAACAACACTGTATTATATACTTCAAAGATGCTAAGAGACTAAATTTGGAATGTTCTCACCACAAAAAAGAAAGGAGAATTATGTAACATAATAAAGGCACTAGCTCACACCATAAATGTAATCATACTGCAATATATAAATTGGTCAAATCAACATGCTGTAGATTTTAAAAATGACACAATGTTATATATCAATTATACCACAAACAATTTTTTCTAGATATTTAGATATTTAATGCTTATCTGCTTTAAAATGTTTTCTAAGCTAAAACTCTCACTGTCCAGCTCTGAGTTATAGGACTCTGCAAACTCAATTATTTGTCATCTATGTGCTTGAGCCAATACAATGTTAATTTTTTTTTTTTTTTGGCTGCGCCATGCAGCATGTAGGATCTTAGTTCCCTGACCAGGGATCGAACCCATGTCCCCTGCAGTGGAAGAAGCACAGAGTCTTAACCACTGGACCGCCAGGGAAGTCCCAATCCATTGTTACTTTTGATGTTTATCATACTATTCTAGAAAATTTTAAACCTACACAAAAGTAAATAGAATTGTTTAATGAGCCCATATATACCCTTCACACAGCTTCAAACAAACAATAATTTATCATTCATAATTCCCCATCCTTCCTATCATCTTTTTAAAACAATCACTTATTTTGGTTTCTTGAAGTGCCTTAGGCAAATTACAGACACTGTATTGTATCTTCTTTAAACACTTCGTATTATTGCTATCAAATAGCACATTAAAATACATAACCGTAATACTATTCATTACATCTTGTAATACGAACAAGAATTCCTTAATATAATATAAACCAAGCTGTGTTCAATAGTCCTCGATTGTCTTGAAAGTCCTTTTAAATATTTTTTTCAGTCAAAATCTGGAAAAATCTTGTCCATCACATAAGAATGATATGACACTTAAGCATCTTAATCTATAACACTTCCCCCACCCATATTAGGTACTAGAAGGTCTGTCCCATACATTTTCCTACAATCCATGTTTAGGTGATTGCATCCTGGTGCTATTTAACACTGTTCTCTAACTCCGTATTTTCTAGAAATCGCTAGTTAATTCTATAGGCTTCATTATATTTAGGTTCACTTTTAAATTTATTTGGGAGCAGGGCGAGAATAATTTATGGGTACCACTGTGTACTTCCTAGTGTTTCTCATCAAGAGGCACAAAATACCAGGGTTGTCCCATTGTCAGTTAGGCGAATACTGCTCAGAGGGGTCTAGGTGTTCTTTTTTTTTTTTTTTAATTAGAAAATGAATTTATTAAATAAGGCCAGAGGTTGAAGCCACAGACAGATCAATATGTAATATCACTGCGGGGGAAAGAGGCTTCTTTATTGAAAAGATCTCTGCCACCACTGACCCTCAGAACTAGCTGCTAGAAATTCCATCACTGCCACCTCCAGGGAATGCAGTGGTGCTGGGGAGGGGGATGAAGGTGAGGATGCAGTGAGGAAAAGAGGCAGGGTTCTGCTGAGGAGGGTAGGTGTGAGAAAGAGGCAGAGGAGGAGGCTCCAATCTTTCAGAAGCAGCCACATCCCAGCCCTGTGTGGGGCCTCCTAGGACTTCACCATCTCAGCTGTTCTCATTGGCCTCATGGCCACCACAGGTGCTAATGCACCCCTTCTCATTCAGGAAGTTGTTCTGCTTATGCCTACACCTGCCGTAAGTAAAGGTCTCACAGAGCCCGGACTTGGCATTGTAGAAGTACCTCTTGAACATGGCCCTGCAGGGACCCGTGTAGGGATGCTCCAGGCAGAAGGCAGGGCGCTGGGCCTGGACCTGGTTGCTCTTTTCATTCCCTGAGTTGGTGGCCACCAGGAGGATGAGAAGGGCTACAGAGAGGCAGAGCCGGCTCATCTTCGTGGCCTTGCAGGAGGGCTTCTGCTCTAGGTGTTCTTATACCGATTCATATACTTCAAATTTCCTCAGCATATTTCACCTGATAATTTTAGCAGTCATTCATGATCCCCGTCTAGGTCCATTATTATGGGGGGAAGTTGAAAAATTGTGATTTTTTTTAATTCTGTATTTTTTTCAGCATGTATTTGCTTAAAATTTATCTCTAAAGAAGACATACTTCAACAAGACATACTTCTATACAGTTTGTATAGAAAAGTAAGGAATTTTCAGAAAAATGAGTACGTGTCAGTAAATTCTAAATGTGACCATTAAATTCTTGCTGGTTTATCTTCTTATTTTGTTGGGTTTTTGTTTGTTTGTTTGTTTGTTTTGGTCTGCTGGTATCATTATATACTCAGGTTTTGATGTCTCTGACATTAATACAGTCATTTTGAGATTCAAATTGTCTCTTCTTTGACCAGTGGGAGACCTTTCCAGTTGGCTTTTGTGTCCTTTAAAATGACCCTAAGTCATCTTTGATTCTTTCATTGTTTTATGGCCAGAATAAAAATCTAGGCTCACCTTATGTATTTCCTCCCCCAGGATGGGAATCAGCCATTCTTCCAAGGAGACCAAGTCCCATTTACTGGAAATTTTTACTTAG
This sequence comes from Hippopotamus amphibius kiboko, assembly GCF_030028045.1. NCBI lineage: Eukaryota > Metazoa > Chordata > Mammalia > Artiodactyla > Hippopotamidae > Hippopotamus > Hippopotamus amphibius. Next base: position 225,532,059 of record NC_080187.1, read on the forward strand.
AGATCAAAATCCAAGTGCTATGAGTGCTTTTTGCTACATTGTTCTTAGAAATTTTCATTAGACTGAGCTAGGAAATACACATATTTTTTGAAAAAGAAAATTAAACTATGAGTTCATATGGATATTTCCAACTAAAATTAAAATTACAAAGTTTTCATTTAAATTGAGTGCAGACTTACATCTTTTCTATTATTATATTCTTGAACCTATTGTATTAGTTTCCTATTGCTGCTATAATAAAATTGCACAAGCTTAGAGGCTAAAAACCACAGAAATTTATTATCTTAGCTCTGGTGGAAAAAAGTTTAAAAATGGGTCCTAAACCTGAATCTTTTTGAGTTTCAAGGAGAGAAACTGGTTTTTTTGTTTTGTTTTTTGTTGGTTCGTTTTGGGTTTGTTTTTGGTTTTGTTTTTTTGCTTTTTCCAGCTTCCTACAACCTTTGGATCATTGCTACTTCCTTCCATCTTCAAAGCCAGCAAAGCACATCATCTCCTCTCTTTTACATGGGGCTCCAGGGTAATTTCCCATCTCAAGATCCTTAACTGAATCATATCCGCAAAGTTCCTTTTGCCATATTGTTCACAGGTTCCAGCAATTAGGACATGGACATCTTTAGGGTCCATTATTTGGCTTCAAAGCAACAACAACAAAAATAACAATAATAATGTCATAACTAAAAGAAAACAACTATTGAAAGCAATTTAGTCTTTCTTTGCAGTTCTCCCTCCCTGCCCCATTTAGGACACGTCCCACTAACATACAGCCAAAAGACTATGGTTTAAAATCACTTGAGATCATTCCTCCTTGTGTGCTGATTCTATCACCTTGATATTGACTTTGATTAATTTGCTTCGATAATCTTCAATTTTTAGGAATTTAAAATAATTTATAATTTTTGGAACTATATGAAAATACATGGTTTCAACATCAAAAATACAGAATAAGATACATTCAAATATATCTAGCTTAATCTCTGTCCCTTCATCCTTGTTCCTTCCATTTCCTAATGGTAACTGTTTTCATTAGTTTTTTTCCTGCTATTGTTTATTTCTAAAAATGTCAAAATATTTGTATAGAGATAAATGCAGATGATAGATGGATAGATAGCTCTCAACCACAGAAATCATTCTACTGTAGTGTATGAAGATCTACCTCATCTCTTTCACAGATGCCTAGCGTTCCATAGAACAGATGTACCATGTGTTTCCCAACAGTGTGAAATGTGAGGTAAAGATTTAAGTGCATTTTCTTTTAGAAAGACACCATTTTGTGCCAAAATGACTTATTAAACAATATATGTTTTCTCTAATGATTTGAAATACTGTCTTTATTTTACATTGTTTGTTTGTATATATGGTTCTTTTCCAGGGCTTTATAAACTGTTTGTTGGTCTGTCTATTCATGCAACAATACCAAGCTATTTTAATTAATTTTTATAATATGTTTTACAATATGGTAGAGTAAATCCTAAGTTAATTTACTCTTTCTAAAATGTGTAGATATTTTGATTTCTTATTTATTTCCATATAAATTTTAGAATAAGCCCGTCTAATTTTAAAAACTCCTGTTGATTTTTTTTTTAATTTTTATTGGCGTATAGTTGATTTACAACGTTATGTTAGTTTCAGGTGTAAAGCAAAGTGAATCAGATATACATATGCATATATCCACTCTTTTTTTTTTTTTACGATTCTTTTCCCATACAGGCCATTACAGAGTACTGAGTAGAGTTCCCTGTGCTGTACAGCAGGTTCTTATTAGTTATCTACCTTGTATATAACTGTGCATATGTCAGTCCCAATTTATCCCACCCCTGCCCCTTATCCCCTGGTAACCATAAGTTTGTTTTCTGCATCTGTAACTCTATTTCTGTTTTGTAAATAAGTTCAATTTTACACTTTTTTTTTTTAGATTCCATATATAAGTGATACCATATATTTGTCTTTCTGTGTCTGACGTACTTCATTCAGTATGACAATCTCTAGGTCCATCCATGTTGCTGCAAATGGCATTATTGTGTTCTTTCTTATGGTTGAGTAATATTCCACTGTATATATGTACCACATCTTCTTTATCCATTCCTCTGTTGATGGACATTTAGGTTGCTTCCATGTGCTGGCTATTATAAATCATGCTGCAATGAACATTAGGGTGCATGGTTTTCTCCAGGTATCTGCCCAGGAGTGGGACTGCTGGGTCATATGGTAGTTCTATTTTTAGTTTTTTCAGGAACCTCCATACTTTTGATGTTTTTATTGAGATCATAATACAAGAGGACAGGTTCTTGAGACTGCATGAGAAGTAAAGGGGCCATGAGGAACACAGAAATTAGCTCTGCGATTCACAGAAAAGCAGACACGGGAGTCAAAGACAGCAGTAGTTTCAGGTAGCAGTATGTGCTCTGTGTAGTAGCAGTAATACTGGCAGTAGTGATATAGCATCTACATTAGTGCCTAACATTTGCCAGACACTGTGCTCAAATTCCTTACGTACCTTATGAAATTAAATCCTCATGAAAACCTTTTAAGGGACAAATTCAAAGTGGAACCTGAATCTATCTTTCCCTAAAGCTTGTAATGAACCACTGTGTTCCACTATGCCTAAGGAAGTCTAAAACAATTCTAAGCGTCACTCTATATTAACCATACTCTGGAAGAGAACTACCAGCAAAGAACCAGTAAGTGTCACCAGTAGGAGGACCCCAGTGACAATAAGGACTGTCCCTGCCTGCTGGAGAATGGCAAGTCTGTGGAGATAAAAAACACGCATGCAGTACCTCCTAAAAGGGAAGTAAATATCTAGGACCAACATATGCCTGGGGCTACATATGAACATCTTGAGGATTTTCCGGAGTGCATCACTAAATTAATTCACGAAATGAATGATCCTCAAACTTTAAAATGCATCAGAATCATTCAGAAGGCTTATTAAACCTGTGTTGCTGTACCTCACCCCTCTGGTTTCTGGTCCAGCAATGGGGCCCGTGAATTTGTGTTTCTAACAAGTTCCCTGATGACACTGACCCTGCTGTTTCAGAAACCACCATTTAAGTCGAAGGGGTTATGCCTATAATTGGTAATAATAATAAAAGCTGATCAAAGCAGTGATCAAGCAAAATCATTTTCAGATTACCAGGCTGAAAAGTATGATTCCTAAAAAGAGGAGAGAATGGGTACACATGTTTGGAAACAAAGAGTTGGTAGAGTAGGAGGACAAGGTCAACAGTCTGGCAGCTACCATCTGGTCTCTATGGCCTAACAATCTGAGCAGCCTTGACTTAGTCACTTAACTTCTCCGGGCTCAGTCTGCACATGTGTGAACTGCAGAAGAAAGGATGAGATATATTCAAAGTTTCATCAGAGTACTGGGATTCTAATAAAATATAATAAGGTGTACCCATCCTAAATAAATTAGAAATATAGGAACTAAGATTGTCCTCAGAGGGGGCAGTTATAATTAATTAAGTACAATTCAGAATAGAGATAATGCAAAGTCAGCAGTAATGAAGACACTGTGTTAACACATCTCTGGGACTTGACTATAATGTGATTGAATGTATTAATATTAATATATCTAAAGAAAGAATGGGCCAATCAAAATAGAAATTGGTCAGCCTTGGGAATGGAAAAATAAACTTTTAGGAGGACCAACTGGCAAGTAGTACCTATTCGGGAACTGCCCAAGAGAGAGAAAATTTTTACTACTGGACTCACGCCTATGGTCTCCTACACCATGACAGATTAGACAGCCTTCAGCTATTCCAGTTGAAATTCCTTGCTCATGATTTTTGTTTGGCTTCTCGATTGGTTTGCCTACTGAGAGAGTGATCCTGCTATACAAGAGCAATGTTAAATCAATTTGCCATTGCACATTAAAATTTTGTCATTTTGGTCCAAATTTTGCTTTATCTGCAGCTTATCTACACTGATTTACAGGTGGAACAATTTGCTGTAATCTGCAATTGCATTTCTCATTATAAATGCTTACCCTGATTTTTGCATTGTTTGTATGTGTATCAGTCTGTATGAGTTTGGAAAATGCAAACTCATCCCCAATCTGCTTTCATTATATTTACTAAACCAGGCTTATGAGCCTGCAAAATGATTATTAGAACCTGAAGTGGCCTTATTTACCAAGGTAAAAGCCCCTCTGCGGATGACTCCCTAGAAAGCCAGCCAGCATTCTCCAGGTGGTACCTTTCTCCACTGCTGTGAGGGATGGTTGTGGCTAGTTTGCTCATAAATCCATTTCCAAACCTTCCTCTACTCTCCTCTGCAACACTGAGCAGAGGCTAAACACTTGTAGATTATATTTCCCAGACTCTCACTGGTTTCAAACAATTGGCACTGGCATGAGACTGAATGACAGAAGAAAAGAAAAAGCCATATATTTCTCCCACTTCTCAGTCTCTTCCATTCTTAGTAATTCATTTCCTTCTTTAAATTTCCTCCATCTTAAACTCAGATGTTTGTTTCTTTTAATTGAAGTATTGTGTTAGTTTCAGGTGTACAGCATGATAATTCATTGTTTGTTTGGGTTTCTTTGCAGATTATATTCTGTTATAAATTATTACAAGATATTGGGTATAATTCCCCTTGCTAGTCAGTAAATCTTTGTTGTTTTTCTAAACTTAGAGTTTTAAATAATCAAAATGGGTTCTGCTTTTCCTGTCCAACCCTAGCTGATGACCATGTGACATAAGAGCACACTAGGAACTGCTACCATCTGTTCCAGGAGTGTTAAGTACGTACCCATGGACACACACACACACACACACACACACACACAGACTCATAATAAAATTATATAAAACAAGAAAAATTTTGGATTGTAATTTTGGTAAATTATGCTAGGAAGCCACATTAAATGGTGACAAGCCAGGTATGTGACTTGTGATTATCAAAGAGCAGCCAGAAGGAATCACTATCTCAAGCAGACAAGTGGCTGTGAGGGCAGTTGCAGAGTTAGATTATGCCTATGTCTAATAACAAAGTAAATGTAGTTTGCAATTTAATCTACGAACAAATCAAACCACTGGCAATATTCAGACTGATAATATTACAGGATGTCATCACCATATTGGAGTATTTACCAATTTTGTTAACTAAAATATTGGCCAAGGCAGTGCCCTGGTCTCCAGGCAGGGGATGCAAACATAGGTAAGAAAAAGAATCTACGGACCATCCACCCTATAGCATGGATCCAAATTCCCTGTGCTTATGAAGGAACTAACTCTCCCTTTGGGCCTTCTGTTTTGCACCATATGAACAACTCTGAGGCTATGCTCCCTCAAAGGCTTCCAGCAAAATTAGCTGCGGCCAGTTGACCACCTGAAGTCAAACATGTCTTATACGCTTTTTCAAACGCTGTTCTAATTTCTATCGGTGTCAATTTTTTGCCCTTTTCTGATGAAAACCAGGCTTCTATCATGTCTATATCATTGTATTTAGACATACGGTTATGACTTTGTAGTTTGGTTTTAAGTAACAAATTCCAGCAATGAATTACCAGGTGTTTGTCTGATACTTAAGAATATGCCCCTGTCACTTAAGATCGTAGTGTTGCCCTGTTATACCTGTAATTAAAAACGTGTACCCTTGTCAAAAGCGGCACGGAGGGTTTAAAGTTAGACTCTTCTCCAACTGCAGGGCTTTAATGGCTTCATATTATTGAGCCTCATTTCTCAAGTGTCTTCAAATCCTCGCAGGGTAGTAAAATAAGAAGACACACTAAGTCCTCTTGGAGACCACCAAGGGTGCATTTAATGCATCCTCGCAGGCATTGAGGTATGTGGCTTCCAACAGTGCCTACACAAGTGAATCTAAGGTTTCCTTAAATGCTTAATTCTGAGAGGTAAATGACATAGGCACAGGCAAACATGACTTGGTGCTTTTAAAAAGGAACTGAATTCATTAAAATATCCAACAATTAGCCCCAAGTGAGAATGCCTGTTGCATCTACTCCTTTAATAAATAACTGAGATCCTCTATGTGAAAGTTTTTAAGTTTATGGTCCCGTATATTTTATCCTCCAAAGCAGGATATTTTTGGGGACTGAGAGACAATGACATCAACAAGTATACCAGAACAACAGCTGTAAACGAGGGCTGTCCCAGGCAAACCACGACATATGTTCACTCTGTGATAGAAAAAGGGAATGCAAGACCCGGTCCTTTGTTTTCTAGGAGTTTACAGTTCAGTGAGAGAGATGGGAAATGGAAAATCAGTATGCTTATTCTATTTTATTATTTCTATCAATCATTATCATTGTTATTTAAGACGTTTTGTCTTCCTTTGTATGGTTTTATTTGATTCTTAAAGAATCCATATTTACTACTACTACTGTCATTTTGTACATGAGGTAAAAAAGTAAAAGGGAGGTTAAGTGTATCACCCACATTCACAGGACTGAAAAAGTAGAGAAGGGGAAATGTGAATCTATGTAGTTTGCCTGCCGAGTCTAAAATCTCACTCACGCCCCAAAGCAGGATCCTATGATGTATCATGGTAAGAAATGACCTGGTATTCTGGGATCACATAGAAAGGGCACTTAAGCAAGCCTCTGTGACCAAGCAGGGCTTTACGGAAGAAGTGACAAATAAGCCACTGACTCAGGCGGCCAAGGGGAAGGGGCACAGACAAGCAGAAAGGACAACAGATACTAAATCAGTAGGCAAAGCACTGTAAATTCCTTCAAGACTGATGATGCACAGCACTCATTACATGTGTAATGTGCTCTTTAAAAGCAGCCCCAGAACATGCCCATGCATAACTACTTAATTTAAAAGAACAAATAATATATGTTATGAGTTGAACTGCATGCCCCCAAAGATATGCTGAAGTCCTAATTCCCAGTACCTCAGAATGTGACCTTATTTGTAAATGGGGCTCTTGCAGATACAATTAGCTGAGATGAGCTCATAGGCGTGTGCCGGCCTATAATGCAGTATGACTGGGGTCTTTACAGGAAGAAGAAAATGCCATTCAAAAGACAGACAGACACACACACACACACACACAGGTGACAAGAGAGGTGGCTGAAAGCCAAGGAACACCAAGGATGGATGGCAACCATCAGAAGCTGGGCAGAGGCAAGGAAGGGTTCTACCCAGAATCTCAGAGGGAGTATGACGGCCCTGCTGATGCCTTGATTTCAGAATTCTAGCCTTCCAAACTGTGAGAGAATAATTTCTTTGTTTTAAGCCACCCAGTTTGAGGTACTTTATTACGGCAGCCCTAGGAAACTAATACAATGTATAACCAAGCAATTCAGGCACTTGTGCAATTTTGGAATTAGGGAACTCTTTAGGCTCATTAGACATTAGCTGATGTCAAATTTATGTATCTAATGAAATGTGTTGACAAGCATTTTATATAGTAACACACGTAATGCTTTTGTGTTATTTTAGAAAACTCTTTCCAAAATGATTGGCTACAGTCCGTCTTCTTGATGGCACTGCGAAGAGTTATTCAAAATGGTAAATTGTTCTGATTATAAATGCAACACAAAAAATCACTTAGATTCGGTACCATACTACACACCTGGATGCCTAAAAGTTAATCTTAAAACATACAGAATATGATACCCACATCTTCACTAATTAACTAAGGATTTTGTTCTGCTCAAGCTTATCCAACATCATTTAATGATTTCTGCCAAAGGCAAGTAAGTAAACAAGAAGGGACCAGGTTGTACCAGATAGTGTTTCCTCATGTTCTATGAGAAGCAGAAAAAAGAAGAAATCAATGTTTACTTTCAGTAACAGATAGAACAGATAAAACTGTCAGGAAAATAAATGTTACTTTTAGTTTTTTGTTAAGACTTTGGCACTAAAAGAAAATCAAAATAAGAGATTAACAATTCCTAAAAAAAAAAAAGAATTGAGTCATTCTTAATAACTGTTTTCTCATTTTTCAGTCCTGGAAACACTCACATTTTACAAGCACTTTTTTGCGTAGCATAAGGTAACTTTTTCAGATCATAGAAAGGTTTTTTTTTTTTCCTTATTGATTTTGTTTGAAGCATCTCTGAGCATTTCAGCAAAAGGCTGTGATAAGCCTAATCTGAAATAAACGTATCATGTTTACAACCAGCACTGGTATAGATTATTAATTACCACTGACAGGATATTCTTTAGCTTAGAAGTGGATAGGTACTATTTTCTATAATGGTAATTAAAACTATTGAACTTAATATTAAACCTCAATATTTTAAAGTCAACCTAGGGAGTGGTCGGAGTTTGAAAACTCAAGTGAATCCAACTCTCTTAATTGGCATCTTTAATGTACTAGCCAGAAGTGAAGAGGATTAACTTGATTCAACAGGATCACAAGTAGATCACTTGTGATCTATACGAATTCATTTTCACGCTACCTTTTTTAAATAGCAGGGATTCATATAACTATAAATGAACATTTACAACTGTTGGATGTGCCCAAATGACTCATTTTATTATGAATTTATCTTTATGTGCACATATACATAAGTATATGTAACAGACTTGAAAATAGATCAATTAATTTGATTATCATTTCATCATGAAAAAATTCACTTCAGACAACGCTGAGATTCGTGCATTTAGATTTTGTTGACAGCCCAATAACTACTAGAAAAAAAAAGATTAAAAATTTAAAGAAAAAAAGCTATATTGTTGTAGGATATCTACCACTTAGAGATCTCCTCATATGTCAAATAATACGTATGTGAAAATATGTCAATGGGAGTTTTCTTCTAATAATAAAAATAAAAAGCCAAATCATCATGTCTATGCCATTATTCAGAACTTCTACATTAAAATAATTGCTACTATTTACCTTAAAATGATCCATTTTAACTATGTACAATACAGTCAATAGATTCTCAATTATATATTGATGGGCAATATTGATTTCCTTCTATCTTCTGGAAATGCCCTGATAATTTTAAAAAGCTTATTGCGTGTCAACTGCTGTGATAGAATAATGGTTATGGTCTCATCACTCACATAAAACATTTTTCATTGAAATATGTAGATTTCAGGAGACATCTAATTTCAAACTTCCATGTGATCTGTATATCCAATTATTTTGACTCTGTTTTGAGATACATTTTCTGATCACCCTGAAGATCCGATTTTGACCATGAGAGGCAAAGCTGTCAAAACCAAGCAAATCCTGTCTGTACATATACTGCACATCTCCATCATGTGACATTCCTTGCAAATGAATGTGCAACCTTTCAATGTTTAGATTTAATTCAAGACATACTTTTCAAGAGATAAGAAGAATAAACGAGGACAATATATTTCAGTCTTAAGAAATAAAAGCAACGTGTAACTGGATGTCCCGCCTTGGCTAGTGCCTTGTGGCTTTCCTTTAGGAGTGTTCAGGAAGAGCAGAAGCACAGTAATTCTGAATCAGAATTAAGCAACATAAGCAGCAACTAGGATTAGGTGCGTAAACACACTCCTCATTAGGCTTGGATCCAGGAGACAGGTACTGTCTTAACCTGGAGTTGCCTCAGGAAAGAAAACGTGAGACAAGAGATTACAAGTAGACAGTTTATTTTCAGAAATGATCCCAGGGAAGCAGAGCAGGGCACTGTGAACAGTGACACAGAGAAGGAGAGAAACCAATACCACAAAGTGTTATTAGCTAGTCATTGCTGAGAGTGGCTGGGGCTCCACTCTGCTGGGACCCTCCAGGGAGCCACAGAGAATATGTTACAGAATTGCCTGACCAAGGGGCACGTATCGACTGGATCCTACTCCCTATTGACCGAAGAGCTGCTTTTCAAACAGCAATTAGTACTCTGCTGTAGAAAGTTGAGTCTTGTTCTAGAATCAAGTTTTGTGCTGTGACTCTATTCTTAGGACTTAAGAAAAGATCCACACAGCATCCATATCCAACCCCAAATCTGCTAGATCATATTGCATGAGCAGCAAGGCAGTTTGCACTAAAACCTGGACTTGCTGCAGAGCCCTCGCTTCCTCTGAGTCCTACTTGAAAGTCACAAGCCACTGAAGTTACCTGATAAAGTGACTAGACGCAGTATTTCCGAAAGTAGTATATGCAGCTCGTAAAGTTCAAAAAAGTTTACTATATGCTGGACCTCTTTCCTAGTGGTAGGCTTGTGAGGAGCAACAACTTTTTTTTTAATAAATTATTTATTTATTTATTTATTTATTTATTTATTTATTTATTTATTGGCTGTGGTGGGTCTTCGTTGCTGCATGCAGGTTTTCTCTAGTTGTGGCGAGCGGGGGCTACTCTTCATTGTGGTGTGCTGGCTTCTCATTGTGGTGGCTTCTCTTGTTGCAGAGCACATGCTCTAGCTGCTTTGGCTTCAGTAGCTGCAATGCATGGGCTCAGTAGTTGTGGTGCACAGAGCTTAGTTGCTCTGCGGCATGTGGGATCTTCCCGGACCAGGGATTGAACCTTTGTCCCTTGCATTGGTTGGCAGGCGGATTCCTAACTACAGCGCCACCAGGGAAGCCCTGCAACAACTTTTTTGTAACCTTAGATGGAATGTCCTAGCATGCCTCAGACCATCAGACTCCAAAAATCTTCACCAATTTCACAGACTGCTCAAATTTGGGGTACTGTATTTCTCTTCCTCTGGCATGTGTCTATCTTACTATGGCATCCAGGGTACTTGCTACTTCCCATTCAAAAGGTCAAAATGACATGATATAATCAATATAATGGACTGGTATAACATTATGTAGATTATGAAGATAATCAAGTTCCCCGTACACTATAATGTTACAGAGAGTGAGAGAGTTCATCCTGACCCAGGGCAGAGCAGTACATGTGGATTGCTGTCCATCTCATGTAAAAGCAAACTTTAAAATCTTCTTCTTGATAAGAATTGAAAAGCAATCATTTATCGGAGGACTAGCTACATACCAGCTAGTAGCAGAGGTGTGCCAATCTGTTCCAGTGCAGACACCTACATCTGGCCCAGATTACAGCTAGCTCAAAATATATTAGCTAAAGCCAGGCATATGATCAAGACCAACTTCAGTGGGAGAATAAGGAATACCCTACTTACTCTATTGGGTTACCTGCAATTGTGTAGTGATGACAGTAATAGCTTAGAATTATTAAGAATAATTTAGAATAAATTATTATTTTGTATCAATAATGCAATCACAAATATAATGATGATTGACTCAGTATTTACTTTTTGCTAGGCACTCTGCTACATGATCTACATGTATTATCTCATTAAGTACGTTGACTAACGTTGTTTTCGCAAGTGTCTGGAATTGTATGATAAATGTTTCTTCTAAGCATCAGGACTGTTCATGGAATTAAAATAAATGATGAACACTGAAATAACTTTAAATAGATTCAGAGTTATGGTGAGTACATTTCCCCACGTAACCAGGAACTTAATAAAGAGGTACATCACCAGTGGGTGAGACTGTGTGTGTGTGTGTGTGTGTGTGTGTGTGTGTGTGTGTGTCTGTGTTTGTGTGTATGTGTGGCGGAGGGAACTGTGAAGGTAGTTACTGATATGAAATTTGTGATTAATAAATTTTTGGATACTTGTTCTAAACCCTTTCCCATATCCTATCAGAAGATACCTAGAAAAAATATGAGTTGTTTCAGTTGGAGAGTCTCTTACATGATGCAGCAAACAGATCCAGTCTGTTAAATATCCTATTGCTTAAATCATTTACAAGAGGACTATATTCATAATTCATCTGCTATTGGTGTCGTCATATTGAGAGAGAGAGAGAGAAGAGAGGAAGGAAAGAAGGAGGGTGGGAAAGAGGGAGAGAAGGAAAGAAAGAAGGAAGGAAGGAAAAAAGAAAAGAAGGAAAGAAAAAAGAAAAGGAAAAAAGAAAGCAGGTAGCTGAATCCTGAAATATGGATGTCTAGAGGTAACATTACGTTGGTAGATTTACTGACAAACCCTTGTCTCCTTTCTTTCTCACCTTCCCATGTATCTTTATAATAAGCCCTCCTTAAATGAGGTAGTCTGTCTAGTCCTTGAGAGGTAAAAAAATAAAAGCTAATTAACAAAGATGTAAAGGCTCTGCAGTGCATTAAAACACAAGAATACTGAAATTTATTGAAATGCATCTAACAGACTATAGAAATGCTAAGAACCATTTTTTAAATTTGTTTATTTCAAATACGTTCAGTGTTAGAGTCCAAGTATAAATTACTTAAAAATATTGATAAAAAAAGTCAATAGATCTTATTATGTACCAATATAATGCTTATTATGTGTCATGTGTATATATGTATATGAGTGTATATATATAATATATGTACATATGTTTATAACATACATTTAACTCTTAAAAGGAGTCTACGATGCAGATATGATAGTTAACCATCATCGCTATTATACAGATAAGAAAACTGAGGCACAGAGAGCAGAGAGGTTAAGGAACTTTCCCAGGTCACACTAGTCGTCACGATGGACCCTGGATTATACCCAGGCAGACCCAGTACCACGCTCTTAACCACTGCTATGTATGGACCTTCACTTATTTTAAAGAAAATTTTAAAGAATCTGGAAAAATGCTGTCTTAGAATACTTGTGGAAATGGAAATCTTTATGACTCTCGTTGCCACAGGAACAGGCAACAGATTAAGCAGGCTTCCGAAGAGTGAACGAGGAACTTCTCTCTTTCACTGCATTTCCAGCTATCATCATATTCAGATTAGACAAAGGAGCAAGAAAGTCATTCCAGCTTCATGGTATTAGCCAAGAAAAACCATCCTCAGGACCAGATGCCAACAGCATGCCCTTTAGTATTTGGACAGGATGCCAAGGCCCAGCTATTCTACCAGCCTTCGTTATACAGTTTGTTGACAAAGAAGATGCCCAGTTAATTTTCCAAATATGCAAGATAAGCTGAAACTGATTCACCTGCAAACACCTGAATTACTTCTAGGAATGAAGAAATAATGATACTGAAATAATGAATTATAGAATCATAACACATTGAAATGGCTCCAAAAATGGAATTTCTCAGGAAAAATAAATAAGGCAATAATCTACTCCTGTTTTCAGAACTTCTTTTGGATTGGTCAGAGCTCAGAGATTGCATCCAGACTGCTGAAATCATGAAAGGGAAGATCTATGGAGAAAATAAGAAATGTCTACTATTAAGGGAAGGGAAGGATGAAGACAAGAGGGAGCAGAACAGCTGGGATGACTTAAAAACAAAGATAAGTTGCATTTTTAAGTAAAATTTGAAGTTCAGAAGGTACAGAATTTGGTACATTCATTGTGGGAATAATGGGATCATCAATGAGTCTTCTCTTGTGGCTTCTTTTGTTTACTTGAACCTTCCTATATTGATCCCAACTTTTCTACTTTGAAAATTTTATTCTATGTATACAAATAAAAAAATCAAATTATAACAACACTAAACTTTCTTTGGGATAATATTCTTGAAATAACATTATTTTTTAATTTTAGTAAAATTACTTTCATTGGACTACATTGTTTTCTGCTTAAATTTTAAAATAAAAATGCTTGACATATCAACTTCTTTGTCTACATCACATTTTGACAATTATTGCTTCTGTGCTTATATATTTAGTTTTGCAATAAGTTTTTCTACCAAGTCTATTTATATGGGGTCAAATTTTCTGTAACTCAATTTTATTTTTTATTCTTTACATTTTATTCTTTAATAATATTTCAGTTCTTAGCAAGTGTCATAATTTGCAATTTTAGCCACTATGATTTTAATGTTTTTAAATAATTTTTTTCTAGATTACTTTCACTGGTTTCCACATTACCAAGCGCATTAAGTGTTATAAAACGTATTTCACGATTTCAGTTTCCTCATGGTCTTATCAACCTATTGCTTCATTCCGTGAAGTTCACATGCTTATTTTTATATTTCTCAGGGTGAAAATGGTAGAGTCAAAACATCCTTGAAGATTAAAGAGTTAAGGATGACAGGACCAAATGACAAGATTAAAATGATGGGAGATTTTATAATCTCCACATTGTTCTTTACTTCCCCCTATACAGTCATGTTAGCTGGAATTTTTTTCTGTGATACAAATCCTTAAAATATGTAACTTGGTCTACCAAATGAGACTTCTCTTCCATCACAGTGTTTGTTTGAACACCAATCCATATTCTGAACCAGTCAGGTTAAATATGTGACAATAAGAATTGGCAATAAATGAATAAACAGCTTGAATATTCTGTATATGAATTAACTTTTTACATCATAGATACATAGCCTAACTGTATTACCTTATATCTAATCCCCTTTTTCACTCCCTCAAGCCTTTTCTTTGCTCATTGTTTATAATATTAGTGCCCTCTGCAAACCTCAATTTCTGTTCCTTCTACTAAATTAGCTTATGAAAGCTGTAGCTGCTGACTCTGAGAACCTGAGTGCATACAGCACCTGCAAACATTTGTCTTTCAATGTTTTCTATGAATATAATGACTAGGAGTAAGGAAAGTACATGTGACCCTATGCATCACATTCTTAGGACAAATGCCTCCTCCACTGCAATTATGTCATCGTGAAATCATGTTTCACGTTCTAAAATAAACTCATTGCCACATGAATTGTTATCTGACTGAGATATTTTTATAGTTGTCTTTTTTAACAGCTTCCTTAGAAGTGTCTTTCAAACTTCTCACAATACCAAAACAAAAATTTCTTTTTTTTTTGTCTTATCCACATGAATACTTCAAGCTTGAATGTTCAGCAATCGTTACCCTTATCCTGCTTTGCACACATACTTGAATTTCACACACACACACATTTTTAGCTAAATCATCTAAAATATACAATTTTTGACTTTCAAGAAAAGTCAAAGAGAGTTTTCCACAATGTCACGGTACGGGACTCACCTGTGGACGTGGATGCCCTGTGACCAGACATGTCAATTCCAAGGTTTCTCCTTCCCGTATAGTGTAGACCCTTTCTGAGTAGCGCTCCTCCTCAATGTTACAGGCCAGGCCTGAATGCACAATACGAACTGTGGGGGGAGCTGTCGAGTCAGGAAGAAGAGAGACAAGATACATAAAAAGATAAGTAAGCTGTCTTCCCATGAATCACCATGGTTGTAACAGCAATTCTTATTAGACTTTACCATTGTCAGATCCATCAGTCTTAACATTTTGAACATCCCCAACGGATTAAAGATTACACGGGACAGAAAGTTTCAAATTTATCTAACAGTCACCAACACATTCTGAAAATGGCAAAGGGGAATAGGGTGGTGGGGTAAAATTGGTGATTCAGGAAATCACCATCATTACAAGACCGATGATAAAACTTGATTGTTAAAATGTGAGAGTTCTCTTCCTCTCTGAAATCCAAAATTTAATAGAGTGAAGGAAACTAGGTAGTGCAAAAAGAAAGACCATTGGAAAGGAAAAAGAATTTGAATTAAAGACATTGCCATTTTTTTCTATTTTATAAGTCCTGTGGTATAACTAGAGAGCTACAGAAGAGGAAGCTTTGGTTAGCAGGAATTGAATAACAACTTAGTTTTCAACAGTTACAGACTCCTGTATTAATATGCGCAAAAGACGATCACTGAATTAAGCCTCTGATGAAGGCCGTAAATCACTGACTCCTAAGTACAAAATTCTGATTCAAGACAGACTTAGTTCTAATGAAACTGTCCAAATTCCTAAATATAATTTTCTCCTATTTCAGTGCCCATGGGTCTATAAAACTTGACGAGCACTCAATGACTTACATATCACTGAAAACCCACAATGTGCAGAAACTCTTTTGGTCATGAGAAACATTGAGATAATAAGATATACTTCCTGTCACCAAGGAGATTACTATAAGTGACTAGCTTCAAATTGGAGATCATCTCCATTTGTGAATTCAGCATTTTTGTTTTTAATACATTTAGAGTGGAGGAGAAAAGTTTGTTTTAATTAAGGGCAAGAGAAAAAGCCATATCTACATGTAAGAACAGTGATCTCAAGAACTTCCTGATAGCAATCTCAGTGTAAAGAGCAGTATTATCAGCAGAGGCTGTCCTTGCTTAAAAATTAATATGGGCATATTTGGAATTTTTTATTTAACATTTAAAAGACCATGAATCCTATAAAATTTGCAGATAAATTTGGTGATTTTTATGGAGGAAATAAAATGATTATAAGTCCAACTTATAGGAAACTTTCTTTTTGGAAATTCTGTGTTCTGAAAGTAAAAAACAATAGTTGCCAATATCTAATACTTTGTTTTACATAACAAAAATGTATAGAATATTCATAAAGTTTAAGAACTGAAAAGGGCATATTTTATTATTGTTCTTAATTTCAAACTGAAAGATAGAGAAGTCTACTTGTGGATAATTAAAACAACCTGTTATTTCCATTTTGTTTCCTGGATATTCAAATAGAGTACTCTTCCTCTACCTTCGAATTCAGGATCCCACTCTCCAATACCCAGTATTAAACAACATGTAAAAATTGCCAGCAGCTGGATAAGAATGAAAAATATATTTAGAAAAGTAGTTTCTTACATTTAGTATGCATAATCAACTCCCCAGGAACTCGTTTAAAACATAGATGTCAGAGGTATACACAGAGACCTGTTATGTCGGCAGAAAACCCCAGGAATCTGCCTTTTTACAAAACATCCCAGGTGATGGCAATGATGGTACTACTTAGACCAGATCATTAGAAATAATTTTCTAATGGGTCTCACAGATATTTGTTTATTAAAGGAAAATACCCCATGGGAGAAAATGTCCTTTTAATTTTTTTCAAGAAACTAAACATCACATTACATATCTTCTCACTGGTTTAAAAAACTAAATGATGCTTAAACAAAGCAAATATTTTGTTTGGTCTATAAAACCAATTCATTAAAAATTTCTACCATGTCTTTGGACTCTGTCTAGACACTGTAATAATTTGCTTAGTTTTATGACATCAGAAATCATCTGCAGTGTTTATTTGGGTGTTCTGATATATTTCACACAAGGTTTCCTACAAATCATTTTCTATAGCGATCAAATTTAAACTTCAATTTAGACTAGTAATACTAGGAAGCCCTTATTTTTAAACATCTGTCATACAACTGTATACACATTATGGAGGTTAACAAGCTGATACCAATCAATAAACACTTGCAAAATATAAATAGAAAATTGTTAAGTACAAAAAGAGATTCATATTACCTTGAAATATATTTCTATGCCAAATTTAGCCCAAGTGATAGCCCACATATTTATTAATACATCTAATTATAGAGGGACATGACATCTTTTCCAGATTAATTTACACTTGTTATTTTTGTTTTAATTTCAAATCAATGAATAGTATTGTTATTTTTAAGACATATCTTTCCAAAGCATCATTAGGCAAATAAGTAGCTTTATTTCAAACATTTAAATTATACAGTAAGCACACTGCATTCATCTACAAGGGTTAATTTTCTGCTATTTTCTTCTATATTTTAACACATTCTTGGGAAAGGTAATTGCCTATATCTTGTAGTCATGATGAAAATACCACCTATCTTATAGGAGGGTGGAATATTCTACCAAATTATAAGTGTTAAAGATGTATATTTCCTAGTATGCATTCAGTACTTTAGAACCTCAATGATAAGGTGAACATTTTGGAAGTCTCCATTTAACTCTTTTGCTCTGCAGAAAGCTCAACCGAAAAGGTCTTAGAACTCACTCAGGTCAATGTTCTCATTTCCAAATTAGGGAAGGAAAGTCTAAGGACATCAGGTGACCTGGTTACAAGCTTACAGCTAGTTGTGGTCTAAATGAGACCAGCACCACTTGTCCTAGGCTCTTCTTACTACCCCATGCTATTAAAACTATGTCTGACATAGTTCAAATAGGGTTAAATAACTCCTAAACTAGAACCAGACTAGACTAGGGAAATAAAAAAGATTGAGAAACAGTTCATGAAGTAGTTAAAGCACCATAACTAGATCAACAATATACACAGTATAATTCTTCCAAACTTAACCAAGGTAACATTGTCCCAATTCACTATCTTGTCTCCAGTCCCTAACAAATCCATGAAACCTTACAATTTCCCAAATATATATTGTAACTTCTTTTTTCATTATGTTACATTCCTGCCTAAGAATCTATAATGTCTCGCCATGACATTTCACAGAGTCCAAATCACCCCACATGGCATTCAGGTGCCCTGTAAACGGTCCGCATACTGACTATCCAACCCGAAATCACACTTCCCTGTAACAGCAGCCCAACATCAGTGTGAAGGGAAAGAGCACTGAGAATTCAAGTGTCTTTGATCTTGATGTGATGCTCCCCCATCTAGAATTCCCATACTGATCTTTGGACCAATGTTGCTGAAACCTTCGTGGATTACTTAGCAATGATTCTCTTCTCTTTCTTCTAGGAGATGTGTATTGCCCAGTGATTCTTCTTTTTCTTAACATTCTAGCTTGATATGAAGCACCTCATTACGCGGACGTACATCCTTTTGAGCATGTTTTCCACATCACATAATTCAGAACACAGAGAAGGTATTTAATAATTTATAATCTTAAAGCATATATCACTATAAGGAATCTAACCTATTTTTAGCAAAAATATCAACTATTATGGCATTGAATTTGCCTACTTTAAATATATATGCAATTTGCAGTACTATATCTGAAGCAAGACATGTTTTATCCTCTGCCTTGTTAGAAAAAACTTCAATTCATCATCCTGAAATTGGACTAAGGGTTATGATCCCCTTTGCCCTGTAGAGTCAGCAATGAATTAAGATGTTAAAATATTGCAAGAGACTCATATTCATCCCAATTTGCTTGCAGCAAACCAAATCCCATTATGTAAAATCTTCCCTAACACTAATCATATCAGCTCCTTTAATTTGAGTAAACTGGCTTTGGGTTCAAGAGGTTAGCCTAAAAGGGCAAAAGAGAGACATTCTTTTATCTTATTAAGAGTATACTTTTGAAAGTCAAACAAAATTCTCTCTGTATTCTTTTGGAGAAAGAACACAGATTATCCTCCAACAACAGCAAGAGCATTTTTTAGCCTTTTATCTCATGTACAAACTTTCAAACATATATTTATTGAGCAACTGCTATAGAGGAGGCACGAGGCTGTGCGCTGAGGATATGAAGATTAATGCTATAAGCTGTGCCCTCTACGGTTTATAGCCTATTGCATCTGTCATACACACACACACATATATATAAAATAAAACAATTACAGTTGAGCAGAAGAGGTATTCTAACAGAAGAAAGTGAAAAGACCACAACAGGACAAATCAGAAGCTGACTACATCTGCCTGGGGGATGCCAACAAGTTTCTTATAGCCAGTGACATTTAACTTAGGTTTGGAAAGATATATGTGATGGAAGCAAACGGGGGAGAATATTCCAGAGAAAGAAAATCGTGAGTTCAAAGGCATGTCTGTAAGAGACTGTCTGCAGTGTTTAGGAAATAAACTACCTGAAAATGTGGTCCACGTAGTTTACAACATACTCTAAACCTCAACACCAGTGACACTCTCTCAATTTGCCATGATGTCTGCAGACATGAGAAAGAGACTGTATAGCCCTGTGAATCGCAATGATGGGAGAAACCTACTTGAGAGTTCTTGTTTGACAGGACGTGAGGACTGACTGATGTGGGCGTGAGGGAGCAGGAGCTAGGATGACACTGTAGTATATTCTGGCTAAATGGGTGAAAGATAAAATTTTTAATAGAAAATACTCTCTTGATCATTATGGAATCCACATTATTCACAGTTGGGAGAGACTTAAGATGAGGGGCTCTGAGCCCAAATCATGGAGGGCTTTGTTAGAGTGAGGACTTAGATGTGAAGTGTTTTTGAGGGAGAAGCTTTTTCCACGTTCCTAAAGGACATGCTGTTACTAGCCAGTAATAAGTTTGGTATTAGAAGTTTTCTCTCTGTTAAGAACTCCCAGCGAGAGCATTGTACTTTGGTAAATCCTTCAAATCCCTCATCCGACTATTCTCTGGGAATTCAAGTTGCCAGTAAAATCTTACCACTGTGCTACCCTAGGTCAAGGTAACGTATGTTCTTGGTGCAGGTCACACATCCCCTGGGATAGCTAGTGCAGAGAGAGGGAGCTCACTGAACCTCACTTAGAAGCCCCAGTGAAGACATCAGTGAGCCACCCTGTACCATCATGCCTCACACAGCCTAGATTCTGTTCACAGGCAGAGGCAGACAGAGAGCGAACGTCTCCCACCTTATGGCTCTCATGTGGCCAGAGATAAGAGAATTAACACTATGGCTTACACCATTCTCTTCGCAGTGAACACTTTTGCTTGTAAAGCAAACAAAACAATAATCAAATTCCCTTCTAATTTTCTATTGATTTAAGTGATTACTTGATTTCATAAAACATTTATCAGTTTTCTACGACATCTTACATTTATCTAAATAACACTGCCAACAACTGGTCTCCTGCTTATTTCACAGTTCCAATGTAGCACATATGAATAGTACTTCTAAAGCATGGTGTCTTCCATTCTTCTTATTTTCTCTCTTTCCTACCGGAGTTACTAGTTTAAAACACTACGAGTCGTCTCCTCCCTCCCTTTTTCACAATAATCTCTCAATTCGACTTTTAAATTAAGTATTGTGTCTATAGGTGTAGTCTATATTCTCTCTCTTCTTGTTGACAACTCATTTGTCTAATATCTTTCTCCTTAGGCTCATTATATTACATATTTTAATATCACAAACTCAGGGAAGGGGAGATTTGGGAAAGGAGCTAAAATTTTAGTTTTAGATGCTGATGTTGAGCTGGCCAACAACTGAAAAGTTGTTGCTGGATATAAAGATTCAGAGCTTTTAAATGGTAGTCGATGATCGACAGCAACAGAATAAATGAAATCTCTAAAACAGAGCATGTAGAGTGAGAAATTAAGAGAATAATGACAGAACTATAAGGAATGTGAATCCTTAATACAGAATTGGTGTTGATATGAATATAAATACAGAGAGGTCAAGAAAAGAGACTCCGAGGTAGAAGGAAAACAAAGAAAATGTAGTGCTTTAAAAGTTACAGAAAGAGATGCTCAAGAATGGTGAACTGTCCACAACTGTCACTTACAACAGAGTTGTCAATTAGGAGATACTTAGATAAGAGGTCATTGCCTATGACAGTTAGAGGGCATTGGTGAATTTCAAGTGAGATTTGGCTGTAGAACAATAGGGGCAAAAGATGAAGGAGGTGAGATTTGAGCAGAAGTGTCTTAGTAAGTCAAACCAAGCTTCAGGCAAAAAATAAAACTGCTCCTGAGGTTTACCCACATGTAAAAAGAAATGAGAAGTATAAAGCTGAATATTTTAACCATATTATACCACCATCTCAGGATTGCGAAGACTAATTATTTACATTATAAGAAACAAACCATGTTTGTATTTCCAACATAAACTGTAACTTTTACCAATACTATACTATTTTTCTACTATACTTCATCACTCTTTTAAAACTAATTTTCCCTGAAACCTGACTTTCTTTTCTTTCCATTTTCTTCTTATCTTTTTGTTGTTTTACTCTTTCACAAGTTTAACTCTACTAACTTCTGTACCACATATGCAGAAATCTCTCAAAATGGTCTAATCTCTTCTGTAAAAAAAATAATCAAGGTTAATCCTACAGCATATAAATACACTTAATCTCTCCCATATTAAAGAACTGAGACAAAACAACATTTATCCTCCCATCAACAAGCTCCTCTTGTCTTTCCTTTACAGCCTAGTGATTAGAAATAACGGTACCTACGCCATGCCATATTTCTGCACCTGCTTTGCAATCCTCAGGCCACAGCAGTCTGGCATCTGCCCTATCATTTGTATTCATAAAAGAATAAGGTAGGAAAAAAGGAGAGCCCTTTGCTCAACTGCTAATTTTTTGTTATTATTTTGATCTCTTACGTCTCCTTCAGTCTTAGTTTACCTGCCTTCACGTCTATGCAGCTATAAGGATCTTTTGAAATTGTACACTTGTTCTACACTTCAAAACAATATAAACTATTATTACATCCCACTCTTATTCTCACAACCATGAATAAAAGCATATATCAAAACATGCAGAGAGCAGAATGTTCAATTTATGTGTCCATCCCAACCATTTCCTCCAAAAATAGTTAAAAATCCTTCTGTCATTGTCATTTAATTAATCCCAAATAGGACAGTTCTTGATGCACAATTTACAGATTATTTTTAATCAGCTTTTAGCTCATCTGAGTTGTTTGACTCCACTGGTTATTTTGAATAAACTACTATTTCAGCATCATTGTAAATTTCCTTCCCTACCGCTTTCCCCTCATCCCTCATACTTGGTTAACATTGTACTCCTGTCCGCTGGAGGGAAATACATTTTTGTCTTTGATGAGTTATAAAGTGAAGTACTATGATCACATTGATCATATTGTGGATTTAATCAAAAGAAGATCATATCTATCTCAGTATGACTTTGGTGAAAGGCTCTGAATATGAAAGGTTGACTATTTTGTATTATTTCTTCAGCACACATTGAGCAGCATTGTTAGAAACTAACTGAGCTGCCCTGAGAGACTCTGCAAAGCCCAAAGTAAGGTAAGAAAATTAAACCCTGAAGCCTCTGGTTCTAGAAGGCAGCTATTAATTTTTCCTAAATAAACAGAGGTTGACATGAATTTTTAGGCGAGTGTTAGCCAAGAACTTAAAGCAAAGAGCTTAAATTTTTAATTTAAACACACGTTACCTGTTATATGCAAGAGATACTATTTAAGAAGATGGAAGAAAATTTGCCATCACAGAAAATGACATTAAATAAAAATGTAATTTTGTTCATGAAATTTTAAAGTTAAACAAAAAAAGCCACAATGCAATTTGTTTTACTGTTAAAAACAGTGATAAAAGCAATAATGTAAAAGAAATACCTTGTAATGTCATTTTTTTAACATTCTCAAGTCAATGCACTAACTTTACAGAAAACTGAATACATAACAGCAAAATATTAATCTGTATTATCTTCCACAAAATGACACATATGTATCCTATGCTTCTGAAATAAAACAGTACAAAATTTTTAAATATTATTAAATCATGGTTTTCAACATTAACAACTTCAGATTTCATCAGAAATATCTTTTTTTACATTTTCATCTCAAACATCACCTATTAATTTCTAAGGCTAAAACTTCAAAACCCTTGTATGTTTTATAGATTTAAAAAAAATACAAATTTCACTGAATCTAAGGTTCTTAACATTCTTTTCAAATTCAGCATTTGACAACCTCTGGCATGTGAGCTGGAGAACCGTGGGCCCTTAAGTCTGACGTAGCCATCCACATCTCTATGTGGATGCTCCTACCCTAAGCCCTTCACTATGTTCTTCCCAGTATTTCCTAGGAGAAACATATGACTAATATGTAAGCAATATTTAAAAGCTTATCAAATATTTCATTAATCTCATATTTTGCTCACAAAGGACGTCGTGAACTAAACTGTGCGCTACGATCTAAAGGTAAATATTGTGGCGAACTGTGCTTTCCCCAAGAAGGTAGAAATGTGCGATTCTATACACAAGTTCCTGTTTCTATATTGGATGTAATGCCACATCCTGAATTGTCTCCAACTAAAGGTTGAATCATGTTTCTATCTAATCAGTAAATTTTAGGAGGAACACCAAAACCAAAACCAAAAAGAAAAACAACAAATAAAGAAAAAAAAACTACTCCAGAAATTTTGGAGTCTAGGCCATAGACAATCAATAAAAAACAAACAAACAAACAAACAAAAGCTGACATAGACACAAGGGAGTCTCCTTTTGCTTTTATGGTACCATTCTTTCTGTGCTTTGAGTCATCATGGAAGCATAGTGAAGGAGCCAGAAAAACTATTATAATGCTACAGGAGGGGGCAGCATTTAATCCTTAAAACCTTTGATTAGGTTTTCCCTGCTCTAAATCAAACTTGTGAAATGGCTTCCTCTTACTAATGTCTGAAGCTATATATCATGTGGTCAGTGAACCCTCCAAAGTTCTTTGAACCACATCTTCCTGATTCATGAATTATCACAGCAACTTATGAGATCAGGGCTCCTCCTGAACCCACAGGTACTAATTGCATCATGTTTAAACCCTCTGGACTAAAATGTATACCTAAACGCACTCACCCTTCTCTAAAATGAAGAGCTCTTCAGCTTTCTTGGAAAGAACTACAAAGCCCCAGCAGATACTAACGAAAATGAAATTAGTGTCATCGATTGTGCTCCAACCTTAATCACAAATTGGGTATTTAGAGACAGCTATTATTTCTTCCAGTCTAGCTCATCAACAAAACAAATGAGATTTACTACAGAATATGCCAAAAATGAACACTTCAATTTGCTTCTCCAAGAGTGGCAACGGCAGGCAGGGGATTGTAAGGACCTGGCCTGCCAATTTCCCCATCGTTTCTCTCCACTGAGAAATCACTGGTGCTGCCTGTGCCTACCCCAAGAAGGACAAGTTCCCCAGCATGTCACAAAAATGCCTTTCAAGTCCCAGAATAGAGGAATCAGTGTGATAATGACACAAACCAAAAGCCCCCTTCAGAACCTGGCAGAAGAGCAATTATCACAAAGAAAGAATGATTCCAACTCCACCAGGCAACTCACTGACTAAGAACTTAGCAAACACTGGGCACCTGTGCAAAGCTTGTTATTTTTGACAACCTCCAGTTCTATCTAAAACCCTAAAAAGTATATTTCTAATTTTCATTTGAAAAAATAAGATATTCCCAGTGAAGGTTAGTGAGTACTCAAAATTTAGTTTCATCTGCAGTTCTGTCTTATTCTAGAAACAAATTTTGTTATAAATATATATTCATTTTGCCATGCTGCATCCTCATTTTTAAAAGGACAGACATTCCTTTATGCCTTTGGAATTCAGGGGGAAAGAACAGAACACAAAAAAAGGATTATCAATCATTTATATTCTCATAGACAAAGAATATTCTTATTGTTACTTGGAACCATAAAAGTTCAAAGCAAAAACTTTTTTCTAATTCATGAAATGTGAATCATAAGCACTTATTAGTAAAAATCACCACTCAACTTCTAATTTTTTACTTAGGCTTGACAATTTCAAAGAAAGATCCTCAGGAGCTGAGGAACTGCCCAAAATTTCTGTTCAAACGATTTAATTTCCATCTATTTGAGGATGAAGTTTTGAAATTGTCCCTCAAGTATCTCAGTGGTTCACCTCTGTGGCAGTGTGACACGGCATTCCCCAGGAAAGCTCTTAGACCTGCCATCTCCCAGATCCCCTGTCACCTCAGCACCCAAGGGCTGGACCTCCCCTTCTCTGCTTAAGCACTTGTGCTCCTTCAGTTTGCCATCGAGCAAGACTCTGCACTCAACTTTAAACAATTTCTACATTCTCCTAAATGACTTCATAAATACCCTTTCTAAGAAGTGTCATAATTGTTATTAATGTTAGAATCTGTTAATAAAACAAACAATATGCGAAATCTGCAGGGTCACAAAGTCTTAAAATCTTAAGAGTAGTAGCAAATCAAGTGGGTGATCCACAACACTTAAGCACACAAGATTTTTAAATTTAATTTTATATCCTTAACCTATTTTCTTCTATTACAAATTTCTAATTAATAGTATTTCCTTGATTTTCTTGAGCAAAAAAGGAATACAAAAACATATATAAATAATTGCTTGTAGCCATAGCCCTTAATGTTAAATATAAAATTATGTTTAAATTCTCACAGCACCATTCACCTAGCTTCAAATGTTATGCTTGAAATTCTTCTAATTTTCTCTGCAGAATTGATGAGATCGTATCTATTAGACGTTAGACCAATTAAGTTATTCAGATTTTAAGGAGTACAGGTTGTAGCACAGCTGGGTCAGTGCCTTTCAAAATGTACTTCCAAAGACAAGTAGCCTATAGGCTTGTTCAATGTTGTTCAATCCAGATAATTTTTAAAGAAATTAAAACCATTAAAGTATTTGTTTTTGCCAAAGATACTGATAAAGATAGAATATAAATAAATGAAACCCAATATTAGAGTAAGGCTTCTGCTTTCAGCTCCCAAGTTCCTTAGTGAAATTCTTAACAACTTCTTACATTCTCCCAATTTCATTTTGACTTTTTTCAATGTATCTGTATGGCAAATAAGACAATACATGAATATCCAATGCATCAAGCTCATTATGGTTCAGGTCACCAGCTTTGTCCAGATCACCAGGCCCCCTGCAACAAGTCATCAGTCATGTATCATCTTACCAACTCCCACTTTTACTGGCCCACTCTCCTAGGGATCTATCTCCCAGACACTAACATTACAATTTCACAATATCAACATAATTTAAAGCAATAACTAAAGCAGTCAAAATTTCAAGCGAAAGAAAATGGATTTTCTTTTAGTAGTAATTTTCTCCTGCAAATAATTTTCTCCCACACCTGCTTAATGTTACTGGTAAATAACGAAGAAATATGTAGATATATATAAACAAATATGTGTATATATATATGTATGTATGTATATGTGCATATATACACGTGTGTATATATATTTTTTTTCCTCTAATTAAAAAGTCTCAAGGGAAAGCAGGGGTGGGGGGGTTGGGGTGGGATGAATTGGGAGATTGGGATTGCCATATATACATTACTAATAAGAGAAAAATATCAAATTGTACACTTTAAATATATGCAGTTTATTGTATGTCAATTATATCTCAATATGTTTTTAAAAAGCAAAAACAAACAAAAAGTCTCTAACAACAAAAGCTGAATCTTTCTAATGCTGCTAATTTAAAGTATTGGGTTTGGAGTTAGATTTCCTGGGTTAGAAACACTTGCATATCATCTTCACTAATCTCAATTTCCTCATGTATAAAGTAGGGATGAAATGACTTTCTACTTCAGACTGTTGTAGCAATCACATTAGATGCTCATACCCAGGGTTTACCATTGTGTCTGGATCACAGCACTTAGCATTCAAGATTTCACTTTTTGTTGTCAGTCTGAAATCTCCACATAAGGCGCAAACATTGGAAGAATAATATTATTGCTGATTAGTAAAATCATTACAAATTTTCACCCCAATAGCTTACGTGAAACAAAAAAACTACAAATGATGAACATTTGTAAAAAGTGATGCTAACTTTAAGCGGCCCACATGATGAAATGATCCAGTCTGTCAGCAAATCTCAACTTTTTAAGGCCAGTTGATTAAGTAAATAAATAAAAATCATTGCTGAAAATATCAACCGAAACTAGTGCTTTTCAAAAATAAACATGGAAAAATAACCTAAGGTAAATTCTACTTCATTTACTTAATTAATATCACAAACCACTTTTAAATAAATAAAAATAAGGAAACACCTAATGAATAACAAGTATATTTATCAACAAAGAAGCATTTCTGATAGGCTTTTGTCTAATTAATCACTATATTCAGCGTTCTTAGAAGTAATATTTTAATACTCAGAACACAAATCATGTAGTATTTGCTTCCCTACCATAATCTAAGAAGGAGCCAAACATTTGTAGAAATTTCAAGGACATATCTCAACAAACAATTACTAAGTGACAGTTTCAAAACTGAAGTTTCAGTACTTACAGTGAATAATGGAGGAATGACAGAAGCCAAAAATGTTATTATGCAGATGAAGCCTCCATTTTAATTAAGGGCTGAGGATGAGAGACCTGAGGGTCTAATTCCACAGCTATTTTGACATATATCAAGTATTCCTTAATTTTCAATGAAAGGCCTTTCTGAAAGTTCTCATGGCAATATGTTCCTATTAGCTACCAGTACCTTTAAGCAGTGTTTTGTCACTGACCTACATGAGTATATCAAATTATGAGAGGAAATTAATGGCTTTACACAATAAAAATTCAGATTACAGTCCCCAGCCAAACACTTAGAAGAGCACCTCAATAGCAATGAAACATGAATCTCTCTGTTTCTACTTTATTTGATACAAAAACGAAAACAAAAAAAAAAAACTTGGACTATAATGCTAAATATCCATTCAGGTTCTCAAAATCATTTTTACTTAGGATTTTGTACAGATGTTACATAATTCAATTCTGGAAGTAAACGTCCTCTTTAAATAAATAGAACAAGAAATAACTAATTCGAGAAATATAAGACAAGGATTTTGACATGATATATGTATGTATATATTCATGAAAACCTCAAAACAAAAATATCTGACATTGTTGACATGATATTTGTCTCTTTTTTCTTCATATAAGGTAACAGGTTAAAATATGTGACTTTTAATCATTCCTGAGGTAGAGACAGCTAACAGTGTGCTGTGGAGCTAAGGGCTTTTATACTTTCTGGAAGAGTTTGCCCAATGCTCTCAATGACATTTTCTCAAGAAAAGCTTCCCGTAGTGCTTACCGAAACCAAAGAAGTCTTCCCCTAGAATGATCACATTTTCCCAGCAGTCATTCACATGGAGAGGGAGGACTTTGGTCCATGCCAATTTGGCTATCTTTAAAAAAAAAGAGAGTCTAACATGGCAAGACTATTTCCCATGCTACTCGGGCCTCTTCTCACTCATTTTCATTCTACAGGACACGTACCTTAAGTTGTAGAATGGCCTATCTACCATTTCTCTAATGGCTCGCAAATTCATATTGCCAACATAGACCCTGGGCCTGCTCTCCAGGCCCCTAAATCCAGCTGTCTACTTGACAGTCCACTTCGAATCTCTTTATGTTCCAATATATCCAACACTGAACTCACGACTCAACACTCAAAAAAAAAAAAAAAAAAAAAGAGAGAGAAAAAGTCTTATTTCAGCATTTCCTATGTCCTTGAAACAGCAATACTATCAGGAAAGTGGCTTATACCAGACACCTAGAACTCATCCTTGACCTAATTAATTGATTTTACCCTCCTGATCAGCACCCTCCCTCCGCCTTCACCACACTCACCACCCCCACCGCTATCTTCTCTCACTAAGACTACAAACAAGCAAAAGCAGCCTAGGCGCATCTCCACACAGCACACTAGCGATATTTCAAAATGACCCCATCAACCTCTTACTTAAGAACCTCAGGGGCTCCCTAGTGCTTTTTAAATTGCTATTAACAGGTCTCTGAAAACCCGGAAAGGGTTCCCATGTCACCATGAAGGCAGAGATGAGGGACGATGTATCCAGCTAAGCCACAAAACACCAAAACCTGCCAGCAAGCCAACAGAAGCCAGGGGAGAAGCATGGAACTGATGCTTCCTCAGAAGTGAACTTGGGCCGCACGGCATCAACAGAAGCTGATAACAGACATTCTTGAGCTCGTCTCACAGAACAAACGAGGGAACAGCCTGTTAAAAATCCCTCTACTTGTAAATGGCCTTCACTGATTAAGTTTGCTTTCGTTTTTTTTTTTGTTTGTTTTTTCCTCTTTAATTGCATACCTTCCCAGCCGTCACACAGCCAGTGGGCTCACAGGATTGGAGTCAGCTCTGACCGGGGTGCCAGCCGGCTGGGGCTGGTTGGGACCCCTGCCCCCCAAACTGGGCCTGCGCAGCTTATCCCTACAGTGGCCGGGTGACGTCAGAGGCTGGAAAGCTCCACCCTCCAATCGTACCCAGGGCGTCCGCGTTGAATGCAGAAACTCCTAATGAGATGCGCCTGCGAAGCACACCTATTACCTCACCTTCTTCCCTGCCTCCAGTCACCTTTCCCCACCCCTAAGACCAGGGGTCCCCGACCTTTTTGGCACCAGGGACCGGTTCCGTGGAAGACAGTTTTTCCATGGGCAGGGTTGGGGGATGGTTCAGGCGGGAGACATGGATGAAGCTTCAGCTCACCTGCCACTCACCTCCTGCTGTGTGGCCCACTTCCTAACAGGCTGCAGACCGCCTTCGGTCTGTGCACCAGGGGTTGGAGACCCCTGCCTAAGACTACCCTGTTTATCCTATAAATATCCCAACCCCCTCACCTTCCGGGAGGCAGTTCCGAGACTTGTTTTCCAGTCTCCTTGCTTGGCCGCCTCGTGGATAAACTGTTTCTAGGCTATAAACCTCGTAGTCTCAGCGTTTGGCTTACTGCACGTTGAGCAAACGGACCTAGTTTGGTAACAGAAGGAACCAGTCTTGCCGACATCTTGATCTCAAACTTCTAGCCATTTATCGTGTTTAAACCACCCAGTTTGTGGTACTTTGTTACAGCAGCCCTAGGAAACTAACACACTATTGAGCAATTAGTGAGAAAGATGGGATGTTTACAGGTTGGCATTTTCCCCTGATGATGTAATGACAGTCACCAAAACTGATGTGAGCTGGAATGATGGCATTGCATCTACCAATCTTTCCTTCCTTCCTGCACCCTTCTATTTTCCTCTCTCTCTCTCTCTTCTACTTTCCCTTCCTTCCTTTACTTCCTTTATTTTTTCTCTCTTCCCTCTCTCCCTTCTTTCCTTCCTCCCTTTGGATGACATGATGAGTACGTCATGGTCACTACCTCCAAGAATACTATTAAAAAGAAAGGAGTTTTCTGAGCAAAGAAGTCAATTATTCTGTACTTCAATTCACTAAGAGAAAAGAGGAAACGGTTATAACACCTAAAATTTTTCTCAAAAACATAAATCCCTCTCTATTTTTTCTGAAAGGGAACAACCGGAACTAAAGAGATTTAAGACTTATCTTGAGTATCTGTATTTGCACTGATGTGAGGAGAAAGCTATCTATCTCTGCCATTTTACACCCGGAACACTGTAACCCATAGAAAGGTGAACCAAAACTTACAAGAGGTAGTGATCGAAGGGGACACAAGCAAGGACTTCATTGGATGAGGAACAGCAAGGACACCCTATGGAATACGATGATAAGTGTGGGACCTTCTCGGGAAACATAAGAACATGTGGGACTGGAAGGATATATCTTAAAGTGAAAGAAGGCAGGGTAGATGGTGGCTCCTCAGTGATTAGTTGGCTACTGTTTCTTAGCTTGAGAGTGAAAACACCCCCACGCCACCCCAAAAGTGACATTCCAGTTAGTCCTGGGTAACCCTGTACATTTGCCCTTGAGATTCCTTCTTGTGTGGCAGGCCTAAGCAAGGTCACTGCAGTAAGGGAAGAGTCTGTTGGTATTTTTACTTATCTTGCAATGAATTGCTTTTTGACAGCTGATATACAACAGAGCATTATTAACATCACATATAATAATTCCTGCAAATTTTATTTATCAAATAGAATGTCTTGACCAAAGGATATAGCTCCCTGCTAGCTGTTATACATCCGTCGCCCTAAAGGCTGGCAACTGAATCCCAGCCTCCAGCGGCTAGGCTTGTCAGTGTTTAATGCCAGTTGTCTCTGCCTAGGAATGAGGTTACCTTTTCCTACCCTGTGGTTTCTTCTGTGCTACAAACAGATCTAGTAAGAGCTACTAAAGCTTGTTAACAGTCAGCCATTACTCTGAGGCACTCAACTTACTGTGGTCTTATGTGAACCAGAGAAAAAAGAAAAATTACAACACCGCTCATAAGTGACAGTTTTAGCTATACACGTCAAAGATGCTCACAAAATGAGATACAATGATATTTATAAGGATGTAATCATATTTCATTACCAAAACAAACTTTCACAATCTTTTTGTCTGAAAAAATTGATACACCCTTACTTTCATCTCTCCCACTAATAATTATTGATTCCATATATTCAGAAAGAAAATAGCAATTATTTAATAATGCATTCTGTAATCACTTATCTTAACTAGGCCCCTTTCAGTTCTGGAAATGCTAGCTTTACAACTGCATGCAGCATTCATACTTAGGCAGAAATATCTAGGCTACTTGTTATTAAAATGCTAAAAACGGCTTTTTTCCCAAAATACCGAACTTCAAATGTAACAGTAAACTGAGTGAAGGGAGAGACACAGAGAGAAAGAAAGATTCCAAAATATTCTATACAAAGAAAAGCATTTTCCATTCACAGTGGATTGATTGATTCCCTGTCACTGGAGACACTGGCTGACCAGACATGAGCCATATGTCACAGAGCACAGGTCTTTTAAAACTTACACAGCAGGAACTTCCATAAACAGCAGAGTAACCAGTTGTAAGAAGGAAGCTAAGGGTTCCTATATGTGACATAATGCTTCCTCTTCCTCGGTAGTTTGCTGCCAAGTTTTGAAGTGTCAAAATTAAGTTACCCTCTGACAGCAGCTTTGGAAAGTTGGTTTGCAATGAAATTTGTTTAGAGCTTTATTGTTATTGTTATGTTATTATTATTTTTATTATTAGTGCCCTGTAGCAAGAAAATGAGGCTAAAAAATGAAATTTACTGCTACAATTTGATGAAATCAAGCAACCTGAAATAGAGAAACAGAATTCAATCTGATTTTATCCTTCAGGTACAGTGCTAGAATAGAGGAGGCAGGACTTCCAATGTAACGCTACCCAGAAAACATGACCTGCGTATAAAGAAAGTTGCTTCTATGGCATATTTGTATCTCAGATCGTACTTATCTGTGGGTACTCAGTTTCTCCATTTGGGTTGAGATAGCACAATAATTCTAGGTTCTAGTGTCCTATGGTGCACTTTGTTAGGTATGAGATAACTCTAGCCCCAGGGGAAAAAAGTCATTCATATGCATTGTATATAGTTCCAGGGCCTGACCACAGTTACTCATTAAATGACTTGTGCCTAGACTTGATTAATAGATGCGGCAAAATAAATGGTTCATCTCCCACACAGGAGAAAAAGAAAAAAGACAGAGAAAACAAAGCTGTCTACAACTATAAAAGAGTTATTACTAAACATTCTCAACTGGAATGACATCCTCAATTAGAATTAATTTGCAATTCAGCTTTGAAAGTGGAGGCTGGCAAAAGCAAAAGAGGGAAGAACTTAAACTAAAAAAAAAAAATGTGATAAGAACGAAAGCATGAAATAGCCTGGAAGAAACAGATATGAGAAAAAACAAATCTCCAATAATTCCATTCAATTCAATTTAGGAAACATTTAATTGAGTAGATACTCTATACGAATGTTGTATTAAGATTGGTGAGTGACACAAAAGTATACGAGACATTCTCTTTCTCCCGAAGCCTGAAGAACAATGAGGAGAGTCAGATATTTTAACGTTGCCCATGGAGCAGCCGTACCACAATCACTGGGAATGCATGTTAAAAATGCACATCCGTAGCATAGACATATATATACTACTAACTGTAAAATAGATAGCCAGTGGGAAGTTGCTGTATAACAAAGGGAGTTCAACTTGAGGATGGATGATGTCTTAGAGGACTGGGACGGGGAGGGTGGGGTGGAGTCGAGGGAGGGAGGGAATACAGGAATATGTGTATAAATACAGATGATTGAACTTGGTGTACCTCAAAAAAAATAAATAAATAAATTTAAAAAAATAAAAAAATTTTAAAAAATGCACATCCATTAATCACTCAGAAAATGTCAAAGTTACCTTCCATCTACAGAAGGTCAGAATATTTTCTTTCTTCAGCGCAAATTAGTCCAGAACCTGGAATTCTCTGTGCACCTTTCTAACCCAGAACCATTGAGCCAAATCATCACTGTATCAAAAGTATCATAAGAGAATTTTTTTTTTCATTTTTTTTCTTCTTACTTTGCTTGAAAAATATGATAGAAATACACAGGAAACAAATTCATTTATATTTTTGTTTCAACCATGAACCTTTGTCTCCATAGTTCAGATTCTAATATAGGATGTTTAAATTGTCATCTTTTGTAAATTGTTTGAAAATTTAAAGATGTGAGGTTTTTTTCTTGATTTCTGTCACTGGTTATCTTAACTTGGTAGAAGAGGAAAGGATGATAAGTGCTATAAAGATTGTTGTTCAGTACTGTATGAGAAAGAGGGAGAAAGCGAACAATTAGGCAGCCTTGGGAGTAATTAAGTTTAAAACATGTAGGCTACATATATGACAGAGCAAACTCAGGGAAGATGGGTGAAGGAAAAACAGGCACATGTACCTGAACATAAAGCAGAAGAACAGTGCTATAACAGAAGTAAATAACAGGACATGATCCCTGTGTTACAGTACAATTTTGGAAGTAAAGGTTGGCAAAAGTAGGATTGGAGATAGAAAGAACTGAAAGAGCTAGAATGTGATCAAATGAAACCAGGAAATAGCATAGAAGATATGAGTATGAGAGGATACATAGTCTGACTTTTTGGTTGGCTATTCAAGAGCTGACCTGATCTCTCAACCTATTTTTCACTAAGAAACTGAAATTGAGAATTCAGCAATGTTCAAGTCATGAATCAAGTGTAACTGGGATCATTGCATCCATCCATTCATCCCAGAAGTAGATATCTCCATCATGAGAAAATCAGGGCTTCATACCAAAAGGAGGAGCTGTGGGGTTGGGTGATGGGCAGTGTCTGTCCTTTTCTCTCCAACATTTATCATTATAAAATAAGCATCCACATTAAAACATGCAGACCTCTCGAATCAGAAACTTTTGGATCAGGCGACTTAAGAAGTTGTATTAATGACATTCACTATAAAATCTGAGAATTTATTTTCTAATACAAGAACACTTTGAAAAACACTATAATAGATTTTTACTTAGCATAATATGGCAAAGGGAAGGAGGGAGAGAATATAACTAAAATGAGAGAAGGGAATATGAAGAGTATCTCTGAGAAACTGGGACTGATGGAGCTTTACAGGATGACTGGTTCTTTATTGAGTACATATAGGAAAGCAGGATATATATCAGTCATAGAGAATAGGTATAACAAAGGCTCAGAGGCAAAATAAATAAAAACTCTCAAGGAAATTTAAATATCTGATAATGGAGCACAATGAGAAAATAAAGCAATATAACAGATGGGCTAAACTAGTAAGGGCTTTGAATTCTAGATTAAGGAGTTAAGACCGTATACTAGAAAAAATAAACAGCCACTGATCTCTGAGGATACATAAAACTAAATCAGATAAAGTTATACAGAGGCCAATTTAGGCAAGAAGAACTGAAAGAAAGATTCACTAGGCTGATACAGAGGACTTTACTGGATATAAAGGGATCAGTGAAAGACATAGTCATAGTGGAAGATACCTAGAATACACCTGGAATTTAAAGGAATTTGGGCTTTATTTTGCTATATTTTGAGCATAGTAGTGACAGCATCTGACATTAAGATGGCAGCAGTGCAAATCTGAAAAAAAAATTAACAGAAATTAATAGGAATTAATAGAAAACCTAGAAGATCTGAACTTTCTGCTAAAGTATCGACTTCAGTAAGTGGCACCAAAAATCACACACTTCACCAAATCATATATCTGCAAGGCATCCCATACATGTTCTCTCTCCCATACTACTATACTAATAAAGATACAACTGAAATATTTAACGTGTGTATTACATAATGCTTACTATGTGCCAGGAGCTATACTAGGTACTTTACATGTATTAATTTAATCCTTACAACAACTCTGAGATAGGTACTATTCTC
This sequence comes from Hippopotamus amphibius kiboko, assembly GCF_030028045.1. Classification (NCBI taxonomy): domain Eukaryota; kingdom Metazoa; phylum Chordata; class Mammalia; order Artiodactyla; family Hippopotamidae; genus Hippopotamus; species Hippopotamus amphibius. The sequence goes on from NC_080187.1 coordinate 225,567,445, forward strand.
CTCATTTTGCAGATGAGGAAATTAAGACTCAAAAAGGTGAAATAATTTGCCCAGGGTCACAGAGCCAGTAAAAAGCTAACCCTTGTGCTCTAATATGCCTTAAATAACTTCCAAGTTATTCCTCTCCCGTACATTTTTCCTCTCACTGATCTGGTCAAAATTACTCTCATCTCTTACCTCAACTACATGACTGTCTCTGAATGAATGTTTCTGCCTTCAGTTTTATCCCTTCTCAAGGCACTCTCCATGTTGCTGTCACACCAGTTGTTCTAAAATGCAAGCTATAGCATTACTCTGCCCTTATCCTAGAATAAGATAGTATATACACAACACACAGTTGTAGAAACTCTCAATCACAGAGAGAAAAATTCAGGTCAATTGGCTACGGCTTGTCTTGGCTTTATAAACAGAGATATTAACTGCTATTGATCCCTGGAGTAGAATAATCTATTATTCCTTCCTCTCTACAGAGAAATCATTAATTTTGTACATTTGTATCAGTCAAGGTCTTGTCAGGAATCAGGTGCCACACTCAAAAAGCAGGCTGAAAGAGATATCAATGAAAAGACTGTTTACCAAGGAGTAGGCGGAGTTAAGGAAAACAGCAAGGACCGTGAAAGATCCCTGGGACCAGTGAGAGCAGGAAGCCACGCCCCCACCTAGGCCTGAAGGGACAAGTCTGAATCTGGCCAAATCTATGGACAGAGGGCCACCCACGGGAGCCACTGCTTGGCCAGAGAACATAGCCACTGATAAACGGTGTCTCCCCCCTAAGACAGGAAGCTAGTGAAATAATGGCCCCAACCTCTTCTATGAACCAGTCACTCCCCTGCGGTCCCACAGCCTAATTAAATCAGAACCTGGATGACTAGGCAGCCCCGCCAAGTCACCCACACAGGGCAAGGTAGTGCAAGGTAGACACGGGAAGAGAGTGAACGAGGAAGCATTAGTGAGGGAATATCCAGCACGTCTGTCTGCCTTTATATATATCCGTCTTATTTTTGACATGGAATTATGAAAATTAAGGCTTATCTGAATATAAGAAACAAACATATCATCTAACATGGAGCAACCAGGAGGCTTGCTGGGCTTCCATTTTCTACTGCCGTATTGCTGGAATTGTCTTGCCTCTCATCCACTACCAAATCAAGAATTCTGGCTGGTAGAGACATGAGTAAACCCTATTGCCAACAAATGAATCCTAATGCAGAGCAAGACCAGATTAGTGTCCTCATCTTCCAGAAATATGTTTTCTTACTCCTCATGGCTCTTAGAATTGTTTGCCATCATAGCTAATTTACAGTGTAAAATATAAATTACTACGCAAAACAGAAATAGAGCATACACACATATATACACATACATATACATGTGTGTTAATATATCGATGTTTTTTAATGCATCTGGGTCTGTGTTGTGTATTTCACATAACATCACTCATGGAACGTTTACTAACCTTGGATAGTGTGTATCATTCTGGTTTAGCATAGAAGAGTCCTGAAGCTGGAAACCGGTAAGTCAACAACAAAAGTTCACATTTTAAGGAAAAGGTGGAAGCTAGGATTCAAACCACAGGAATCTAGTGCCACATTACACTCTTAATCACAACGTTTTACTGCCTACAATTGCTGACTCACATAGAGTAACATATTATCATCTATTTGTTTCTGGAAAACAAATAAAAATATTGATTACCCCATGATAACCTTAACAATTCAGTCTAGAAGCTCTTTCATGATAAAGGACTGAGGTGATTACTTAAGCATCACTTTAAATATATACACTTTTTTGGCCTGAGTACTCCACAGTAGCAGAGAGGGACAAATGAAAGCACTGTCTATAAAAGACAATGTGGATTTAGACACAAATCCTGAAGAAATAGAAGGAGAAAGATTTTCTCCACACAGTGTTCGTCCCCCACTGTGAAATCTTCTATTTCCACCAACCCAGGGAAACTTTAATGATCAGCTGAGGGCAGTACAAAACAGAAACGTGCAGTGAAGAACACTACATATTAGAGGATCTATTGTTCGTCTTTCAGAGCATATAACCAAAATTTACGCTACTATCACGCTGAATTTTAAAGACTTTAAGCAATAGAAGCCTATTTTTACAATGTTTTCATTTCAAGCACTATTGGAAGAGCCCACCTTGTTCACACTATACATCTTCAATGCTTAATACTCTTGGAACAAATTGGCAGGTGTGAATGCACAGGACTATGTGAAAGAACTGTGTTCCTGATGTGTACGCATCCAGCTGGTTTTGATTTTTATTTATTTTTGTTTTTATTCTTCTAGGTATGGGATGTGATAGGTAACAATCATCAAAGAAGAAGTTTTGCACAAAACATTTTATTGAAGTTAGTTCACATTATAAATATGAGACAAAAAATAATATAAGCGAGGAACCCCAGTGTTTTTGAAACATAAGTAGTGGATCCTTTTTAGAATCTTCTGCCCATCCGGACAACTAGGATTGTGGAGAATGCAAGTGTTTTGGAGGGTGCTGCATTCCCCAAGAAATGCGGTGAGATCATGGCAACATTTAACTCTCCCATTTTGGATAACCTGAGCTGAGCAGGTGTGACAAAATGCTTAATTGAGGTTTGGCTTTGATCTTAATTGCTTACTTGATAAACACCATATATGTGATATCTCATTAAACGAACCCATATTTTAAAATGGTGTGCATGTTATAAACTCGGGGAAAAATTTTCACAGGCTTAAGGCGACGCATCAGATATGTGGAACAGACCACAGGTTAGAAACAATAGGGTGAGGTGGGTTCTGCTAAGAACGAGAAAGAACTGGTCCCGTGAAGTATGACGTACAGGGGTGGGGGGGTCGGAGAAGGGCCAGCTCTTAGTCCATTTCAGCTGATAGATGCCAGCTGAGAAGGTGGTCTCATTGTTCATGAATCTTTTTTTTTTAAAGACGAGGAAAACATATACATATTTGTGTGTGTGTGTGTGAAACTTCCCCACTTTAGTGTTGGCAACTGATGCAAAAACCTTTGAGGTTTGTGCAGGCAGGCATTCTGTACCACAAGTCACATCCGCAGGTGGGCAACAGCCCACTGGCCACCAACTGTGCCCTCAGTTATAGATAAAGGACATCATTCTTATGTATGCAACTGTTTTCTCTCCATTGTTCTGACGGGATTTTGTTTGCTTTGCTGATTTCTTAAAGTAACTTTCTAGGTTTCAAATTATCATCCAGCAGCAAGCTCCCAAAATGTTTTGTTTTGTTTTGTTTTGTTTTGTTTTGTTTTCACTCTGAATTGACAAAGTATTTAACTGGATCAACTCATTTTTCACATCTATTTATAGCATAAACAAGGCAAGATTTTATTGTCGTCACCGGATTCAAGCAGTCTTGGTTTTCGTTATTTCTTGTACTTTTTATTCTGTTTAAGAACTACCTAAAGCCAGAGCAGTGCTTGTATGCCATAGGGGGTTATTTTCTTAAATATGTCAAGAAAGAAAGAAAAAAAAAGAGAGAGAGAGGAAGGGAGGAAGGATGGAAGGGAAAAGAAAAGGAGAAAAGAAAGAAAAGAAAAGGAACATGGGAGAGGGTGTCAGTCAGCTAGAGGAGGGCTCAAGTGAACCTTCCTGATTCCGGAAACAGAAAAATACCTGCTTCTGTCTGAATTTTCCAAGGCTGATAGTCTTCAAAAGTTCTCATTTCCCACTAATGAACACAGTAATTTTCTATATGATTCAAGTGTGCTTTATTTTCTTACAGAATCAAAAGTAGAGGTGTTTATAATCATTTAATAAGTTATTTTACCTGTTATCTTCTGACCTTGAAGAAATTTTGAAAGCTGTAAGTAATAAATACTGGGTCATAAAGCCTTAAAATCTCATAGTAAAAAATGCCAAGTGTTGACTATTATAGGTTCATTGTTGTTAGTGAATATGTAAAATTTGATACCAAGGGATAGTCAGAAACATATAAAATCAAGAATCTCAGAACTCTAGGTAATCTAGCAATCATGTTATAATAATAAAACGGAAGCAAAGGAAAATTAAATGATTTACCTTAAGTCCCTTCTCTGGAAGTCAGAGTGAGACTTTAAAATTTAGTTCAAAACACTAAATAGGAAGTGAGAAAGAAAATCTTCTTTATAAAGAGAGAAAGAAAAAAAATCAAAGATACGAGATACCTGGATACAAAAAAATTCATGCACAAATATTTCAATAATATTCAAACTGACATGGTTCTATTTTATTTTCTTGAAATAGCTGCTGGGATACCACTTGGGCTAGAAATATTAAGGCACAGCAATTTAAGAGGAAGAATATTAAAATAAATGTATCCATATCTACATGTATATTTCATGAATAGCAATTTTAAATGGGTTCCATTTCTGTCATTTTTATGAGTGACTTATAGGTCACCTAATAAAAAATTTAATTTATATTAGGTATTTTATATGTCAATTTGATTTATTTTTACATGCCTACCCCTAAAACTGATATACATGGGAATTCTTCTTCTATACATTTGTGGTACATTAGTCTACAATATAATTTCTGCCTGAGACATTGGCTGCCACAATTTGTGCTTTGAATAACTGGGATATACAAAGAAATGCAGAGAATGGAGGACCTATCTTTCAAACAGTATTTATATGGCATACCTCACAGTTCAACACAACATCAAAAGGAATAGTCTATAAACATTTGGTAAACTTTAAGTTGAAAAAGCAGAATTCTGATTGTAAAATTAAGTTATGCCTGTGAAAAGAGAGGCTTAAATGTACAGTATGTATTTCTACATCTATGACAAGGTATAACCAGAATAACTTGTATTCCCAAGTCAATTTCAATCATGAGATAAGGTAATAGATCCCAGTAAATATTGTTATATCATAATGATTCACACATTATATCATAATGTTGTTGTTGATGCCTGATTCTTTGTAGGCATCATCATCAACAACAACCACAAAATTCAAATATTTTATACTTGGACCCCAACATCTCTGTAAGTGATTTCTCAAAGAATCATATAGACTATATTTCCTTTCTGACATTTCAAATATGTATAAGCGAAATGAGGAAGCATTTAAGCAGTTCTACTAGATATCCTTGCCCATCTAAATCCACATACCTTCAAAAAGTAAAGAAAAACAAAAGGGCAGTTTCTATGAAAGAATTACATATTTTTGGAGTATGTAATCTCTCTGTCTGTTTTTATGAAGTTTAGAGCTGTAGAATTTACCCACTATTAATGGACTTCAGACTGGGCTGATTTTAGTTTAGCTTTGTTTTGTTTTAGTTTATTTTTAATAACTTTGTTGAAGTATAATTGATATACAAAGTTCTGCACATATTTAATGTGCACAGTGTGATGAGTTTGGACATGTGCAAACATCCATGATACCATCAGCACAACCTAGGGAATAAACACATTTAACATCTCCCAGAGATTCCTTGGTTCATTTGTTTCTTCTGCATATGTTGTAAAATCATTTAACATTTGATCTCCCCTTGTAAAAAATTATGAAGTGTGCGATACAGCATTGTTAACTATATAGTTGCTACGCTGTAAGGCAGAACTCTGGTCATGTAGTATAAATGACACTTTATACACACTGAATAACAACACTCTATGTCCCCCACACTGCCATATGATCCAGCATTCTCACTTCTGGATATAAATCCAAAAGAACTGAGATCAAGATCTCAAAGACATATTTGTACTCTCGTGTTCATTGCAGCATTATTCAAAATAGCCAAGATATGGAAACAACAGATGAATGGGTAAAGAAAATGTGGTATATACCTATAGTGGAATATTATTCAGCCTTAAAAAAGAGGGTAATCCCGCCATTTGCAACAACATGGATAAACATGAAGGACATTATGCTAAGTGAAATAAGCCAATCATAGATGGAAAAGATATTTTATGATTCCACTTATATGAGTTATCTAAAATAGTCAAATTCACGGAAGCCTAGAATACAATAATAGTTGCCAGGGGCTGGGGATGTGGGGGGGAAATGGGCCAACTTTGTTTTTTACCAGTATTTAAAAACTCAATTCTTCTTAATGCAAAATAGGTTTACTAATCAGAAAGTTTTTTACGATGAAAGTTTTGTGAAATTCAGTATAAATCCATGAAGAATTTCATTAAATATCAATGAAAAAATGTTATGTTAATATTAAAGATAAACATATATAGCTGACTAAGCATATATAAATTTAAAAAAAAAGCAACACTGCTTTCAAGATCAGAGAACATATTTTTATGAAAAAATACTCTTCTTATGATATGACATAATTCTTCAATCAAATGCTCAGATTAAAAAGAAAACATAATTTTCTGTATTTAGCCCTGAGCAGTTTGATGTGAGGCATGAAAGGAAAACAACAGAAAAATTACTCTACATGTCATTACGCCAAGTAATAAAAAGGTGCTAAAATAAAATTTATGCTGTAGAAGCTAGTATTCTGATCTAGCCACATTCAGTTTAGTTTACAAACATAAACATCTGAAAAAAGTTCTGTTTCACAAAATGCTCCTTTTGACACAAACGCCTTACAACCTCTCCACCTTCTCCTACCATACCCCATGCAAACATATTTCCTCTCACTCAAATCATTTGATATTATTCTGGGTTATTTTAATATTTGATTGGAAAGCTACAGATACTGTTTGTTTTTTGTTAATAAATTAGCCCACTGGTACTACTGGAAGGATAAGATTATTAGATTATTTAAATAGGAGCAACAAAGACCAGCTGCCTTATTTTGTATATGCTTCAGATTTTACATCAGTGACACCTTTGCCATTAATGATTAGTAAACTTTCTATTTCTGTTGGTGAATTTTCATTTGTAAATCTCAAGCACTTCAGAAGAAGCCCTTTCTTCTTTACAACAATTGACCACAGATCAATTGTTTCTAAAAGAAAATCAAATAAACCAAGTCTCATTTAGTACATAGGGATATTCCTACATAAAGAAATCAAACAATGTGAGGAGACATGAATAATAGCATTACAGGACATAAAATCCAGGTTTTCTCATGTCTGGTCACAAAAAAAAATCTTTAAAAGGACTCGGACCATGTCTACTGACACAAAATAACAATGTTAAGTTTGACTACAAGATCATTTTGTTCATCTCATTAATGCAGGAGTCAAGTCCCAACTCCTCCACTAACTCTGTGTGATCCTGCAAAAATCGGTCACGTTCACCAAGCCTCAGTTTTCTCATCTGGAAAACTGAAGCACAGACAATTCTGAAGTCTCTTGTAAGCTCTCAAATTCAGATAATTAGTGATGGGTTTGCATGCAAAAATGAGCCAAGTCACCACAGGCTTTAAGCGTTGGCAACAGCACGTGAGCCCTCCGTTAGCCAAATTCACACGTGCTGTTGAGTCTAAACAATATCAAAGCAATGATAACCAAAAGAATTTAAGTTGCCAATCTGAATTAATACACAAAACTATAAGCCTGTCTGGAAAAATAACAGCACATATCTTCCTATGCAGCTGAGATGGAAGTTTGGTTATCACCAAGTCCTATTCTAAGAAAAAGGTGTAAAGTCCTTTAAAAGAAGAATTGAAGACTCAGCACAGAGCCAGCTCAACATTAGTGTACAATATCTTTCAAGACACATTGCAGTTTTAGATTTAAAAATCAAAATTAAATGAATAACCAACTTAATAAGATTTCACAAAGTATCACAACAGTAAAGAATCTGCTTTTATCCAATAATTTTCAATTCAGTTACATTCTAATATGTAGTCATAGGACATAACTTTATCCCAAATTACAGCAAAGATGAAGTCTTCACTTTAGTTATCATGTCTTCAAAACTATAATTCAGTGATCTAACAATTTTGTTTCAACAAGACAATTTTTGTTTTAGTAATATAAAACTTATGGAAGTAATGTTTGAAACATACTGAATTTAACTGCAGTTCTTCTATCAATGCTAGGCCAGAAAATGAAAATAAGTCTTCCTCTCTCATTCTTCCCAACCTCCAGCCTCCACCTTGATGCTCACACATGCACAAACAAGAAAATGATTTCACAAAGTCATTCTAAACACACTTTAATAAGTAACCTGTGTTAATATTAAATCCTATTTTGACCTGACAAATGAATATGAAACAAGAGTATCCTGAGCCCACATTTAAAAATACACTTTAGGGAATTTCCTGGAGGTCCAGCGGTTAGGATTCTGCAGTCTCACTGCCGAAGGCCCCAGGTTCAATCCATGGTCAGGGAACTAAGATTCCTTAAGCCATGAGGCACGGCCAAAAACATATATATATATATATATAATCTATATTTTTGTATGTTTATGGTATATATGTATGTATATGAGTTGTAGTAGTTTGTATTTGAAGTGACTTCTCAGTTCCAGGTGACAAACAAGCGATATTTCTGGATCCCTATGTATTTTAAGTTACGGTTAAGATATTCCCTCTAGCAAAATGTTGATGGGGGAGACTTTGCGGGAGTCACAGCTCCCAACTGAGAAGATAAGATAAACTAAAAATAAGTCTAGAATGGAGCTGTGACTCATCACACACAAAAGGTGATAGCTAGAATGATTTGAAACCTTCCAGTGACACATAAAAACAAAGCAAAGAACTTGGTTTTCTGAGGAAGAACTCTACAGCCCAGACTCACTGGAGAAGAGCTTTTCTAAAAATTGTCTAGATTTGAGATACAGTAGACCTGTTTTCAATCTTAGGTTATATGACTTGAACTCATCTTCATGATGAAACACATCATACACACATGCATTTAAAAAATCCTTTCAGTAGGAAATCTGCATGTTTAAGTGGAGCAAATCTATTTTGTATATTGTCATTTTTAAAATGCACAGATTCTGGAATAAGGGAGCATGATTTTAAGTTCAAATTTTATTTACCATTTGTATAATCACAGGAAAGTCACTGAACCTTCCTAAGTATTAGTTTCCTCACCTGTAGTAGAGGCATAATGATATTTCATAGGGCTGTTAAGAGGATTAATGAGACGATCACTTCAACTATGTAAGAGAATAGTAGCTATATTTAAAAATTATTTAAATACATTACTCAACATCTTTCATTATTTCGAGCTTAAGGACAAATGAACATTAAGTTATCTGAACTATTTATACTTTGCTGATAATTCTGCAAGCAAAATGCACATCTTACTGGTGTCTCTCTGGCCACATTTTAAGTGTCAGAAGGACTCAGGCTATAACATGATTGATAATTCAAGTAGAATCAAATGCAAGAGACTGTGTGTGCTCAGACAACTAGTCTGCTGTAGTGGAAGGATCCCTGGGGTGGAGGTCAAGACCAGATCTGTCTTTACATTGAATGAACAATATCTGTTGAATAGCACTTAAAATCTTTGGGACTTGGTTTTCCCACCTAAGACGTTAAGGAGCTGGACTGCATAATTGTTAAGGTAGATCTCATCTAGCTTTAAACTGAGTGGTTTTTCCTTAACATTTAGCAGTCAATTATTATTTATTTGGGGCTTACTATAAAGCAAACAGCACGCCCTTTACGTATATCACCTCATTTAATTTCATTTATTCAAAACTATCATGAATATTTACTATATGCTGGCTAGCCCCTTACTCTTTACAATGCTGGGGTTCAGCAACAAAAAAGCATAAAAAATCCTGCCTTCATAACTCCTACCTTGTAGCAGCAGAGACAGAGATAACTTAAACAAATATGCTATGTTATTTGGTGGTCAATACTATGGAGAAAAAAATAGATAAGGTAATAAGGTAAAAAAGAAATGTAGGATTTCTGAGATTGAGGAGCTGCAATTTTCAATAGCATGGTCATGGAAAACTTCCCTGAAGAGAAGACATGAGCCAAGTCCTGGTGTAGATCAGAGAGAGAGAGAAAGCCATTGGGATAAGCAGGGGAAGAGCCTTCCAGGCTGTGGAAACAACAAAGGAAAGACCCAAGGTGAAGACTGCTCATAGAATGGGGCAAACTGAGAGGAGAGGAATGGCAAATGAGGTCAACAGTCACAGGAGATCAGATCGTGGAGGACTTTTTGATAACTATATTTATGCTGAATAAAGTGGGATGCTATCAGAGTCATTAGATGATTTTACACTATGGAGGAATATATTATAATATATAATAGACACACAGACACATACACACAGGATCACTCTGGCTGCTGTGTTGAAACTAGACTAAAGGGAGACGAAACTTGAGGCAGGAAGACCAGTTGGGATGCTGTCAGTTTAACTCAAGCAAGAGATGACAGTGGATGTACGGACAGTTGAATGTAGAGAGTAAGAGAGAGAGCACCAAGACATGTACATCATTTGCAGGGCTCAATGAAAACTGAAAAGGTGTGGTTCCTGTTGAAAATTTTTAAGAACTTTAATACAGGGAGAGGAAACACTAAACCAAGCACAGAGCCTTTCTGAGTGTGGAGCCCTTTGTATCCTTGCGAAGCTGGTCCTCGAGGGAATTCAAGGATGACTCCAAGGTTTTTACCTGAGCAATGAAGTGATGGAGCTTCCACTAATACTGATTTAAAAAATGTGCAGGAGAGGAAGGTTGGGGGCCAGAGAAAAGGTCAGGAATTGTACATATCAACATTCATGAGATGTCTCTTAGACTTCACATAGAGATGCCAAGCAAGTAGCTAGATCTACGGTTTGGGGGTTCAGGGAGAAGTCTGCGATGAAGGTATACATTTAGTTGTAACTCATCTATCAACTCACATTAGAACTAGAGTAAACACAGACATTAGAGGGAAGAGGTCAAGGACTGAGTCCTGACAAAATGAGGAGGAACTACTAAAGAAGGTTGAGAAAGAGTGGTAATGAAGAAATATATAGACTCATGGGCTCTGGAGGCCAAGTGGACTGAGCCAAAGGGAGAAGGGAAAGATTGACTTTATGATGTTAAGTGGTTCTCATGGATTAATAAAATGATGACTAAGAACTTACTTTTACATTTAACAACACAGAAGTCATCACTGACCTCAACAGCACAGTTTTTGTGGAGAGAGTAATGGAGTCTGGCTGTAGTAGTTTTGAGAAAGAATGAAAGGACAGAAATTAGCATCAGCACATACACAGCCACCATGAATTTAGCTGAGAAGGGGAGTCAAATATGGAGAATGGCAGTGAGGAGAGCATGTCAAAAAGGGATACATTTGAGAGGAAGAAATAATTGCATCCTCATGATAATCCTTCCATAGTTGGCATTATTTTTCCTATCTTATAAAGTTTAAGTAACTTGTTCTAGACCAGAAAACTAAGTTGCAATCGTATGTAACCATGAAATATTTTATTTAAATGAATGTGGCACTCTGGATCATTGCCTTAGGTCAATTACTTAGGGTCTTAGCATCTTAGGGTTTAAGAAGAGAGACTTTCTATAAACGCACTGGCTTAGTAACAGTAGGGGTTTAAGATCTCGGCTTAAATGTCCCCTCCTCAAAGAATAGCAGGTCCCCTCAAGATCTCCACCACACTGTATAGCAAGTTTCTTTCACCGTACTCAATAAAAGATGTAGTCATTTCATTTATTTCTTTACTTTCCGCTTATTTCTTTTCTGTTTCCCAACTCTAAATGAATTCAGAAATTTTTTCAGAACTGCTCTAAATTTTTTCCACAGTACCCAGCACAATGCTCACACTAGTATATGCTCAATAAATGTTCCTTAAATAAATAACTACCTTTACTTCATCCACCCCTTTCATAGTCATGCCACTATAGAGAGAAAAAATATATATCTATTTTCTTGGGTATTCTCTTTTACCAGAAGCAAAAGTAAAAATGTTCATTCTCTTCTAAAATCTGATTCCATTTACAATTCAAACTCTAATACTGGTTATGAATGTGACATTACATTAAATTATGATGATAATGTTTTCATATAAATTATATTATTCATTCAGCTTATAAAAAATAACTAGTGAAATAAAGTAGAAAAGCAAAGTTAAAATGTGTGAAATGTCAATAGAGAATATGGTAAATTAGGAAATCTAGTTGTTCAAACTAGTTCATTTTTCTAGAGCTTCAATAATGATAATAGTTTAACATATCAGCACAAAAATTATTATTCACAGATATTACTCTTGAAGTATTTGCTTGAAGAATCATATTAGTTCTAAACAATTCATTTGCTATTCAGCATTCTCTTGCCTACATTCTCCACCTACAATACTTTCAACTTAAAGAGCCTTCAGTTACAACATAGCAGCTAAAATTTAATCCTGACTTTAAATCTAGCGGTTTGGGTGCCACTAACAGATTTAGAAAAAAAAAAAAAGAGGCTTACTTCAGTAGACAAGAGAAAAGTAAGCACTAGTTTGTCTTCTGGGCCACTTTTCTCTGGGATTAAGGTTGACACAAATCTGCTCATATATTACAGCTCCCATCTATCTGACTAATCTGTCAGAAAAAAAAAAAATTCCTAGCTCTCAGCCCAATTAAATTAAAACAGAAAAGAGAGAGGAACTAAAGAAAGAGAGAGGAAGGAAGGAAGGAAGGAAGGATGGGAAAGGAAGAAGGTAAAGATGGGAAAGAGCAGAGGTACTTTTAAATTTCTCGGTATAAATACTAGCAACTGATAACACAGAACTGTTTATTGGGGGAAAAAATGCACAAATAAAGTTGAGAGAAATCATAAACAGCTTTGATAAAGTAGGAGAAAAAGATCATAAAAAGAAGGGAGGGGTTAAGGTTAGGGTTAACTTTCAGGGTTAGGGTTAGGGTTAACTTTTCCCCTTTGGTTCATCATTTGTGATACTAAATACTCTAGATTTAGGACTACACAGTAATCAATAGCACATAATCAAATTTTATATATTATTGTATGATTATATCTTAGGCAACGTCAAGAAAAAATGTGTCACCACATTCCCCACTTATTTGGAATAAGCTGTTCTATAAACAAGTATGTTTAAAATGCCTCAGGCGCCATGATTTTTTTTTTATAACACACACACTAAAACATTACACTATAGTTTCTATTACATAGTCTGATTTGTCCTTTGAGGGTTGGTTAAATAATTACATGGTGCAACAGAGCAATTTCGTTGTGAAAGTATCTTAAAATAATCTGTATGTTTACTCTTTAAAATAATCTAGGAGAGACAAGCTTGGTTTTCAATAATTTTATCCTAATTGTGTATTGGTTCTTTTTAATTAGCATGTCATCAAACTAGATTACAAGGATTAGAGTGATTGAGATTTCATTGCTTTTGATATGGTCTGCAATACAAACTGTATAGGTTTATGGAAATGATTTTACTGTCTAGATAGGATATACTAAATACGTAGCTTCTAAAGAACTCTATTAAGAGCTAGATGGCATCAGAGAAAGGAATGCATTGCTAAAATGACAAAGGTGCATCTGAACAGACTATATATATCTCGCTAGCAACATACATGTAAGTGGGCTATAATATCTCCCTATGTGTATGCGTATGTTCTTCATATTCAGTCTTAAGCACAAAACAATGGTCACATCCTCACTGATCTATGCAAATTTACAATGCAATTAAATAAGAATAAAATTTGGTAAGTGCTTCATAACTTATAAAGTTTTCAAGCACTGCAAGAGAAATAGATTTGACATAGTTATTAGACTTTGGCTTTAACAGACAATAGTAAAAGTCTTGATTATATCCTAAATGGCTTGTGCAAATCTGTAGGTTCTGATACGAGGATTAGCTACTATTCAGAAGTCCACCGACTCATTGCTCAAAGCAGAGAACCAAAATGTGTCCTCTTCACATTAACAGATTAGTTTCGTTCTACAGTAATATGATGTACCAAAGTAATGTGGTGTACCAAAGACCTAGTTCTTTGTTTTCTGAAAGCTGTAAATATCAGTCTCTGTCTTGAGAAGGCATATTAATAACCTAGTTGTATGTTTGGAATTTTAACCTAAGACAGTGTCCATGTAATACCTAAACAAACAACCACTTCTAGGAAAATGTTGTTCAAGCCAGTTGATGAACAGAAGTAGCCGTTTTAGTCAATCTGTCAAGTGAAGAATCCTGTAGAGGTGTAGCTGTAGGTACATACATCTCTCAATATTCTACCCACAATATGACAGTTTCTTTTCTTAGAAATAGAAAGTAACTATTGACTCAAATAAGGATATTTCACAGAAGCATTATACTTCAAAAGACACCAGATTTTTGATCTACCAGATACTATGATTTATTTCCTCAACTCTGAAACATTTACAAATACATAAAGCCCAACAGTCAATATTTGCATTCCTGAAGCTTGGTGTGAAGCAACATTAAGGGCATGTATTGTTGTTCATATGATGTACAGTCCTTTCTAACTGGCTCACAAAATTGTAATTTAATTAACAGAGTGCAATTAGCCATTACCTTCACTAGGAGTTGAACATTTTGAGAATTTCTATAAGCCTATTAAGCATTTAGGGAGGAAAATATCATGTCTACTTTATTCTGCTTTGAATTAATCACTAGTAATAAACTTGTAACTTTTACAAGGACAGTCCTTTCAAATGAGCTATACAGTGATGTCTTTGTCATTATCCAGTTTTCAAAGCACACCGGTATGTAGTCATCTTTAAGGGGTGTAACAGAATGAGGAAACTGGCATAAGTAGTTAAAAAATTAAAAACTGGACTTCCTAGGTGGTGCAGTAGTTAAGAAACTGCCTGCCAATGCAGGGGAAATGGGTTCGATCCCTGCCCCAGGAAGATCCCACATGCCGTGCAGCAAGGAAGCCCATGCACCACAACTACTGAGCCTGCACTCTAGAGCCCATGTGCCGCAACTACAGAAGCCCACACGCCTAGAGCCCGTGCTCCACAACAAGAGAAGCCACCACAATGAGGAGCCCATGCACCACAGGAAGAGTAGCCCCCCCCCCACCCCTGGCCACAACTAGAGAAAGCCCGTGTGCAGCAAAAAGGACCCAACGCAGCCAATAAAATAACTAAACAACTAACTAAATATAAATAAATAAATAAATATTTAAAAAATGAAAAACTATTTTTCTATAGTTTTATTTAATTTGAGTAATTTTTTACTACATACCATAGTAATTTTTTACTAGATATTAAATAAGTTAAAATTACTGAAAGAGATTTCATGTTTCTCATAAAGGGGGAACATGTTATAAAAGTTTGAAAATAGTATACCTTGTACCTATTAAAATTTTTATAACAGAGAAAGCAAAAGTTCTAAGACATTTACATTTTTGTAAGCATATGTACATATACACATATAATAGTAAGTTCATATACACACAGGTGTTTCTTCTACTAATGCCAGTATTCTGAATTGTCAACAAATACCATTTACTTATCTAGTCTCTAAAAAGAACAGAATTATCAAATATGTGCCTTCTAAAAATAAATATACAGGTAACACATTGCTTTGGATTTTAAAACTTTATTGGGAGAAAATGAAGATGTAATAGCAGTGAGGCTAGATGCCACTCGGAGAGCCCTTGATTTTGACTGGACAGTCATAGTTTAGGGTCTTCAGTTTCATAGGCAATTATTTAATTTTGCATAACCAGAGATCACAGCAGGTTATACTCAATTGCAAGAATCCTGGCTCACCAAACTCTCAAGACATCAGTGCCTAAATCAATTTATAAATAGATTTCCTATATGTTAACTTATAATGAGAAATATGCGTACTGAAGACACGAAATCATCGTGGTCTTTTCCATCAAGTAAATGACTATGGGGAATAAAAAATATTCAGAATACTGATTTTAATCATGATTTCAGGATTAATAATCAAGGTAATTAAATAGATGACATCAATAGTTAGTTACACCATCCTACAGAATCCATCTCAATCACAGAAATATACCTTCCAGATGGGTTTCTAATAGTGATGGCACTCTAACTTTTTAGCACCAGAACTGAACCAACAATTCATCCAATTGTCTTAAAAAACACTTCCTGATAGCCTAGAGTTTGTGAATATAGCCTCTACAAGACAGAGTACCAAGAGGATCAGCAAATCATTTGCTGCCATTCCTTGATGCTATAGCATGGCAGATGTCAATTATGGCCCTCTTTTCTGATAAATCCGGACTGAGTCTTAGACTTTTATAGTTGCAAGCAGCCCACTGCAGTCACTATCAGTTGATTATGTGTCGTTTTAAATGAAATTCATTTGCCATCCTGGAGTTAGAATTAACTTTCAGACATGTTATGCATTCAAACATACAAGCTTCAATGCCATGGAATTCTCCCTGCTTGTGATAATGTTGTTTCTGTGATTTCAAACCCATCACTTACAGAATATTGGTTCAGGTGGGTTGCTTATAACAGATGGTTGGTTGATCTCACTTTCTATAGTTAATACTCTATAACTTCATTTTCAATGAATTTCTTATCTTCAAATTTTGGTGGCAACTTACTTTTGCTTTCCACATACTAACTGCATTTAGTTCCATCTGCTATCGGATAATCTTGCAATCTTCCCCACGCTGATCTTATTCTAAACTTCCCTTTTAAGAAACACTGTAGTTTAATGATATGCAAAGGAACAGCTGAATTCCACATAATAGGCTGGATTGGGGAACTATTTTTTAGGAAATACAAGTGACTTTAATAGTGTCTACCATAATAAAAATCCAAACATTCTGGGCTTGATACAATCATACATGACCAAATAAACCTTTGTGATAGATATCATTGAGTGAAGTGACTAAAGGTGATTACCTTTTCAACACTGATAATCATAAAATGGAAAATAAATAGTATTAAAGGTATACGAAATATCTGCTCCTTGGTAAGGAATTTCTTACTTTGGGGTAAATTCTAAGTCGTTTTTGCTGTTGTTGTTGTTGTTGCTGTTGCTGTTTCAATGCAAAGATAAAACAAATATACTCGGTTCTTCAAGAAAGTCTGAAAATAGGGAAGTTACCTCAATACAAATAAGGTTAGGTTTGATAATACACTAACATAATCACCTAAGGCTACATCTGCCAATCAGCCTCATCTTAAGAGTTTTAAAAGTTGATATTGGCAAACTTTGATGTTTCTTGGGGGAAAAGTATTACTTGCTTCCCCTTCCTTAGAAGTAACTGGCTGTTCTTGAGTAGTTACCTGTGGTATTCTTTGAGCAGCTATATGCAGAAGATGAAGGGCTGAGATGGAGAGAACAGCGGCAAGACCCCGTGGGAGACACTATGACTAGCACCTGGACTGGTTTATTTAGAGATTCATAAACTGGTCTGTGAGTTCCCACGTAGAGATTTTATTTATATTTTCTAACAGTTAAAATGTAGGCCCAGCTCAGATAAAATGTTATATAAATATATATATTCTATCTTTTTCAATTCTGATATGCAATGAATAATAATTATTCCCATTCTACAGATGAGGAAACAGAGGCTCATAGCTAGTGAACAGTGAAGCTGAGATTCAAATCTTGGTACCTCTTACTTCACAGCCCAAGTTCTTCTATTCCCTACTACCTCACATTGAATAATCCAGAACCAGAGACATGTACTCCTTTCAGACTATTGTTTTCTTAAATCTGTGGGTAAAGTTGGTGGTGGGCTTTCTCTAAGTAGAGAATGCAGTGATCTATTTGCCTAGGAAGAACCACATCATGAGACAGAATATGTGGAGTCTTGTGAAGGTGCTGACGTGAGGAAAGGAAAAATGTTTTTTACAGGAAGGCCCGCAGTTTAAAGACTGAACACTTGACTGAGGTGGTTCTCCTTCGGGAGCCCTGGGCTGAAGTGGCCTATGAGCGGAGTGAAAAGCAGCCTGTAAGAGATGCCATGAAAAGGGACCTAGATTTGGGTGGCCTGAGAGGAGTCACAATGGTAGTAAGTTCTTCTCCATATTGTACTTCTCTTCTGTTACCCATAGAAAGCTTCCTTAAAGACCTGGAGGCTAGGTTCTACTTGAAGGCTAGGTTCTGCATGAAGGAAACAAGAATGGCTCATTTCATACTTGGGGTGGATAAATGAAAACCATATCCTTTCCTCTGAAATCAGGGTAGTGGGAGTAAGGGAAAGGCAGCTTGGGCAGGGCACCACCTCCAGGGAGCCAGCCCCACCATGGGAAAAGCAGGCAGCAAGACCAGGAGGCTGGCCCATTCCTCAGGGATTCATACCTGAACAGGGAGGCCACCCCTGGGGAACAGCTGCTCCAGACAAGTTGACAGATTCAGGAAGTAGCTGAGGTTACTTTGAGAAGGACTGATTCCTGACAATCTTTCTGATAAGGTCTCAAGCTATTAAAAGGAACACGGCCTAATTTTTGAGACATATTACTGAGACCTGGGCATTACATCACAAAGGTAATGCCACCTAAATTATAAGCAGTGATGAAATGTGGTATATCTGTGATGAAATGTGTTCCCATAGCTAAAAGGAGGGCATAACCCAGAGTGAAAAAGCCTAACTCTGAACCCAAAATAAATACATCCATTCTTTCCATCAATATCACCAAATTTCACTTATCTGTTCCACCTAGGTACTGCCATTCTCTTTCTTTCCTTCTTTTTGTCATTTTTTCACCCTAATGTTTTCCACAATGGCTTTCTTTTAGCTTTATCTTGAATTGATACAGCATAATTAACTACCACAGAGTGAAAATATTTTCTCTAACAAAGAAGGCAAATCCCAAGGAACAAAAATGCCATTTTCACTCATTATCTAAATATAATGACATACACACACAACAGGAAAGTTATTTCCCCTCCTAAAAAAAGTTTTGCATTGAGGTTATGATAATTTCATATTGCTTTGCTAATTGATTTGTTAAAGCTTCCTCTGGTGCTTTGTGCCTTTCTATCCCTGTGTATTCAAGCATTGCACAATTATATGGCCTGATGCACTTTAAAATGCATTAAAAAAGAAAACAGTTAACATAATATACAATAATTCAGAATAAAACAACCATATGTATCTAAAAATGCTACAGTTATTCAGTATTCAACCCAATGAAGGAGGAGACGAATCAAGATGGTGGAGTAGGAGGACGTGCGCTCACTCCCTCTTGCAAGAGCACCGGAATTACAACTAACTGCTGAACAATCATCGACAGAAAGACACTAGAACTCAGCAAAAAAGACACCCCACATCCAGAGATAAAGGAGAAGCTGCAATGAGATGGTAGGAGGGGCACAATTGCGTTAAAATCAAATCCCATAAATGCTGGGAGGGTGACTCACAGACTGAAGAACAGTTATACTGCAGAAGTCCACCCACATTGTAGGACCTCCACAGGACTGGGGGAAACAGAAACTCCACTCTTGGAGGGCACACAAAAAATAGTGTGCTCACCGGGACCCAGGGGGAAGGAGCAGTGACCCCATAGGAGGCTGAATCAGACCTACATGCTGGTGTTGGAGGGTTGCCTGCAGAGATGGGGGGCAGCTGTGGCTCACCAAGGAGACAGGGACACTGGCAGCAGGGGTTCTGGAAAGTGTTCATTGGCGTGAGCCCTCCCAGAGTCCCCATTAGCCCCATTAGCCCCACCAAAGAGCCTGTAAGCTCCAGTGCTGGGTAGCCTCGGGCCAAACAACCAACAGGATGGGAACACAGCCCCACCCATTGGCAGACAAGCAGATTAAAGTTTTACTGAGCTCCGCCCACCAAATCCGATTAAAATCTTACTGAGCTCTGCCCACCCAGTCCTACCCACGATCAGTGCCTCCCATCAGGAAGCACCCATGAGCCCCCTAGATAGCTTCCTCCACAAGAGGGCAGACAGCAGTATCAAGCAGTAACAGCAGTATTTCATCTTGTGGAACTGAAATCCACAGCCACAGAAAGAGAAAATGAAAAAGCAGAGGACCTTGTACCAGATGAAGGGACAGGATAAAACCCCAGAAAAACAACTAAATGAAGAGGAGATAGGCACCCTTACAGAAAAAGAATTCAGAATAATGATGGTGAAGATGATCCAGGACTTTGAAAAAAGACTGGAGGCAAAGATCGCAAAGTTTACCAAAGACCTAGAGAATTAAAGAGCACACAAACAGAGATATGCAACACAATAACTGAAAGGAAAAATACACTAGAAGGAACCAATAGCAGATTAACTGAGGCAGAAGGGCGAATAAGTGACCTGGAAGACAGAATGGTGATCATCACTGATGCAGAAAAGAATAAAGAAAAAAGAATGAAAAGAACTGAAGACAGCCTAAGAGATCTCTGGGACAATGTTAAATGCACCAACATTCACATTATAGGGGTCCCAGAAGGAGAGGAGAGAGAGAAAGCACCTGAGAAAATCTTGGAAGAGATTATAGTTGAAAACTTCCCTAACATGGGAAAGAAAATAGCTACCCAAGTCCAGGAAGCACAGAGAGTCCCAGGCAGGAGAAACCCAAGGAGAAACATGGCAAGACATATAGTAGTCAAACTGACAAAAATTAAAGAGAAAAGTTATTAAAAGCAACAAGGGAAAAACAACAAATAACATACAAGGGAACTCCCATCAGGGTAACAGCTGATTTCTCAGCAGAAACTCTGCAAGCCAGAAGGCAGTGGCATGATATATTTCAAGTGATGAAAGGGAAGAACCTACAACCAAGAATACTCTACCCAGCAAGGATCTCATTCAGATTCGACGGAGAAATCAAAAGCTTTACAGACAAGCAACAGCTAAGAGAATTCAGCACCACCAAACCAGCCCTACAACAAATGCTAAAGGAACTTCTCTAAGCGGGAAACATAAGAGAAGAAAAGGACCTACAAAAACAAAACCAAAACAATTAAGAAAATGGTAATAGGAACATACATATCAATAATTACCTTGAATGTAAATGGACTAAAGGCACCAACCAAAAGACACAAACTGGCTAAATGGATACAAAAAAAAGACCCATATATACGCTGTCTACAAGAGACCCACTTCAGACCTAGGCACACATACAGACTGAAAATGAGGGGATGGAAAAAAGATATTCCATGCAAATGAAAATCAAAAGAAAGCTGGAGTAGCGATACTCATATCAGATAAAATAGACTTTAAAATAAAAAATGTTACAAGAGACAAGAAATGACACTACATAAAGATCAAGGGATCAATCCAAGAAAAGGAGATAACAATTATAAATATATATGCACCCAATACAGGAGCACCTCAATACATAAGGCAAATGCTAACAACTCTGAAAGAGGAAATCAACAGTAACACAATAATAGTGGGGAACTTTAACACCCCACTTACACCAATGGACAGATCATCCAGACAGAAAATAAATCTCTTGCATTTCTATACACTAACAATGAAAGATCAGAAAGAGAAATTAAGGAAACAATCCCATTCACCATTGCAACCAAACGAATCAAATACCTAGGAATAAACCTAACCAAGGAAGTAAAAGACCTGTACTCAGAAAACTATAAGAAACTAATGAAAGAAATTAAAGATGAACAAGCAGATGGAGGGACAAACCACGTTCTTGGATTGGAAGAATCAACATCGTGAAAATGACTATACTACCCAAAGCAATTTACAGATTCAATGCAATCCTGATCCAATTACCAAAGGCTTTTTTCACAAAACTACAAAAAAAAATTTCACGATTTGTATGGAAACGCAAAAGACCCCAAATCGCCAAAGCAATCTTGAGAAGGAAAGATGGAGTTGTGGAATCAGGCTTCCTGACTTCAGGCTATACTACAAGGCTACAGTGATCAAGACAGTATGGTACTGGCACAAAAACAGAAATATAGATCAATGGAACAGGATAGAAAGCCCAGAGATAAGCTCTGGTCAACTAATCTATGACAAAGGAGGCAAGGATATCCAATGGAGAAAAGGCAGCCTGTTCAATAACTGGTGCTGGGAAAACTGGACAGCTACATGTAAAAGATTGAAATTAGAACACTTCCTAACACCATACACAAAAATAAACTCCAAATTGATTAAAGACTACATGTAAGGCCAGACACTATAAAACTCCTAGAGGAAAACATAGGAAGAACACTCTTTGATGTAAATAACAGCAAGATCTTTTTTGATCCACCCCCTAGAGTAATGGAAATAAAAACAAAAATAAATAAGTGGGACCTAATGAAACTTCAGAGTTTCTGTACAGCAAAGGAAACTATAAGCAAGACGAAAAGACAACCCTCAGAATGGGAGAAAATATTTGCAAACGAATCAACAGACAAAGGATTAATTTCCAAAATATATTAACAGTTCATGCAGCTCAATATCAAAAAAACAAACAACTCAATCAAAAATGGGCAGAAGACCTAAATACGCATTTCTCCAAAGAAGACATACAGATGGCCAGAGGCACATGAAAAGCGGCTCAACATCACTAATTATTAGAGAAATGCAAATCAAAACTACAATGAGGTATCACCTCACACCAGCATCATTAGAAAATCTACAAACAGTAAATGCTGGAAAGTGTGTGGAGAAAAGGGAACACTCTTGTACTGTTGGTGGGAATGTAAATTGAGACAGCCACTATGGTGAATAGTATGGAGGTTCCTTGAAAAACTAAAAACAGAGTTACCAGATGACCCAGCAATCCCACTGCTCGGTATATACTCAGAAAACACCATAATTCAAAAAGACACATGCACTCCAATGTTCATTGCAGCACTATTTACAATAGCCAGGACATGGAGGCAACCTAAATGTCCATCAACAGATGAATGGAAAAAAAAGATGTGGTACACATATACAATGGAATATTACTCAGCTGTAAAAAGCAATGAAACTGGGACATTTGTAGAGACATGGATGGACCCAGAGACTGTCATACAGAGTGAAGTGAGTCAGAAAGAGAAAAACAAATATCGTATACCAATTCAATAAAGGAGTTTATCACTTTACAGCTTATTCATTACCCTGACTCCCAAAGAAATAAGAAAAGAGTGTACACCTCTGCTCACCTAGGATTAACCGAACAGTCATTGTCACCCCTCCCGAGTGCAAATAGCTGATTCTTGTTTCCCACACAGTCATGCTCAACCACAATTGTTTCCCTCATTTTCTTTCCAATTTCCTTCTGCCTTCTTTATCCTTGGTGTTTATCAAAAACCCATCTTCAGAGGGATAAGAGATTTCTTTATTTCATAAAGAGGAAAGCATTTTTAGTTTTGGCACATGTATAAGCCAAATATCTTTCACTATGCCATGTTGTCAGGTCAAAGTCTTGCCCCTCATTCTATTGTTAAAGATTGGCCAGGATGGGGCTTACTAACATTCTGTTGTATGAAGGACCTTCCCTCAATAATACAAGAACAGTCTCGATGCAATGTTTTGCCAGAGCCAATTATGAAACTGTTTATTCTTTCCTTAGACACTAGTTTGCTGTCCCAGAGAGATGACTGAGGAAAGTGAGCCACTCTCTCTCTCTCTCTCTGTCTCCCAATTGTGTGTCTTCAAAGCCCTAGTCAACGTCCGGAAACATTTTACAAGGTGTGTGATGGCTCATAACAATAAACTATATACAGTCTGGTATTTGGGCAGATTCTAAAAAAGAAAATATGTTGTGGTGCTTTACCATTGTTTTACAAGCTGGCCCCAAGCCTCCTTGAGAGCAGATAATTCCTATGAAACTTCTTAATATTTTCTTCATCGTATAAGACATAGAGAATGAATTTAATTGTTATTAACTTATATAAAATGTCTGAATTCAGTGTGTCTCTTTTTTTATGTAACTTCAGATCTGGTGGGACACTTTTATTAATAGAGCACTATTTAATGTTTGAGGGAGTCTGTTTAAGCTAGATGACAGCTAAGACAATGCACCCATGACCACAAGTTAAATACGAAAAAGACTTTCCAAAGAACCAGCAAAATAGTAGAACTTGACATTTTTATTACCTTACCATAAAGTCACAACTTAACATACCACTGGAAAAGTGTGTGTGTCTGTACGTGTGTGTGTGTGTGTGTGTGTGTGTGTGTGTGTGTGATGTTGGGGGTGGGATGTGATATGCACAATATCAATTATTGGTAATCATTATTTCACAACAATTTATAAAAAACAGGCGGGACAGAGAAATGAAAGTAGAAAAGTCTTGGCATATTTGACCTTAAAATTCAACCTAATATTTTGTGAATGAAAATGAAAATTAAATGCCTACACTTCTTTTTCCTATATTTCCTTCTCTTGGGAATTTACAGCATCTTCTAGGAGACTTCAGAACCAATGAAAAAAGAAGTAAGTTCCATTTAATACTTATTTTTAGCTAGGACTTGGCAAAACCAGATGCCAGGAGTAGTTCTACTGTTCTGAATACTAAATAGTCAACAGATGGCTCTTCTTAGATTTCATCCAATCTGGAAATGTCCCAATAGGAAACAAAGATGGTCTTCAGATTGTCCCTTTTCTAATAAAATATACTTCCCACACATGCTATGAATAGGAAGGTAAGAATTACAAGCTCATTCTATAAAACAATGTTTAAGGACTGTACCAATATTCATTATGTAAATAAATATCTCCCCAAAGAATAATTTACATATCCATTTGTAAGCGAAGTATTGAGAGAATAAAAGATGAAAACATCTCAAAGAGGGTTCGGAATTCCTACTTCTAGTAATTTCTGGGTGACAGCTCTTAACTACATAGTGCCTTTACAGTTTGAAAATTTAAGTTCCCCCCAACCCCAAATTCTCAAACGAAGCTTGGTTAAACAATAAAACCATTGAGATCTGGCAATTTCTACAACATGAGGATTCTTCCACTGTAAGACTACAGATGAATTACAATGAGGCTCAAAGAATAGTCATACATTAGCTAACCCAAATACTAGATGTTTTATATTCTGTAGAAGTGAAGCGTGTGTTGTCTGTTTTCTTCTTATTATAAAGACAAATACATTTGCGTATGGTATCTTAGTAAGTTGTCAAAGTAACTTTGTTCAAATAGTCAAACTAACATCAATTAAAGGACAACTGGTAAGTAACACAGTGAACATTCAATAAATGGTAACTATTATTCTTGTTTTATTATTAGTACTGATGGGTTAGCCATACTAGTTTGTGCATCATATAAACTTGTCTAATATAACAATGTAAGCAAATTTTGTACTTTTAGCACTTCCAAATTTCAACCAGTGAGATACAGCAAAAGCAGCATTGAACCAGAGGTCGGGGCTCTAATTCTACTTCTCTTAAACATCCCTTTATTTTCTACTTTAGGCATGTCATTGAATTTTTTTGGTTCTTTTTTTTTTTTTTTTTTTTTTTTTGGCGTCTTATGTATAAAACAACAGTCCCTCTATTCAGAGAATTGTCTTTAGGATTGCATGTTATACTGTATATAAAACACTTTACAAATTATATATTAATCCTCCAACTAAAGTAAATTTTCCTTTTAATTATAATTTTATTATGGCATATTGCTTATTTGTAGTAATTCATTCAAGAAATATTTCTTAAGCATTTATTGGGCCTGGCACTGTTCTAAGTGTTGGGGATTTAATGATGAACAATACTGACATACTTACCACCTTCACAAACTTTATAATCCTTAAAGAATATAATTCATACAAGGTAAAGACAGAAAAACAGGTAATTATAAAGCTGAAAGAGGTTATGTGGTGAAGTATACAAAGTAGGAGCAGTCCAACATAGCTTGAAATTCAAGAAAGGCTGAGAAGAAATTGGTGGCTAACCTGAGAACAGAAAGATGAGCTGGGTGCAGGGAGAACTGCGGGAAGTGCACCACAAACAGAGAGAGCACTTCATGGAAAGGCACAGAGTCAGAGCAAGAGTGTATACTTGGAGAACTGAAAGGCTGGTTCTAAAGTACGGAGAGAAAGGAAGGAGAAGTGATCAGACTTAAGTAGGAAACCATTTAAACAGAGCTCAGTCACCACATTAAGGGGTTTCGACTTCGTTTAAGAGCAATGGATTTTAAGCCTGTAAGTGACATAGTCAGATGTTCATTTTTAAAAAGTCATCCTGAGAGCAGTTGTGGGTAGTGAGTTAAGCAGGTAAGAGTAGAGATGAGAACACTGTGTAGGAGACTGTGACAGGAACTCCAGTAAGGAATAAGGGTAGGATTACTAGAGAAAAGGGGGGGGGGGGTAAAGTGGTAACGAGAATGGATAAAAGTGATAAAATGGAACAGATGTTTAGATGGCAGAATTCAAGAATTTACATTTTATTGACCTGTGACGGGGGGCAGGCATTAGGAAATGGGGAACATGGTTGAGTCAATTGGACAAATGATTCCAAGGTGTCTGGCTTAGACTTCTAGGTGGTTGGTGCTGTCAGTCACTGAAACAGAGAACACAAGAGGAAATATGGGTTTTGGAAGACTGTGTGTTCAGTCCTCAACATTTTGAAATTAAGATGCTTGCAGTACCTCAACATGAAGCACAGAACAGAGATCTGGACAGGAGTAAAGATTTGGGAATCATCAGCCTACAGTGGAAATGTCATGGGAGTCTGATCATTCATTGAAAGAACACGAAGCAGAGGAGAAGAGTGTTAAGGACATCCTTACGAACGACATTAACACGCAAAGAATGGACAGAGTAAAGAGGCCACAGAAATGATTGAGGACGAATGGTCTGACATATACGTATATAATTCGGAAAGTGCCACGTTACAGAATCTAAAATATAAGGACATGTTCAACACCACCAAATCCTAGGACGAGGTCAAGGAAGGAAAGAAACTTATCCTATTTTCTCTGTCGGTTTCTTCTTATGTAAAGTGGAGATAAGGAGTTATGAGGATGAACTGAGAGAACATTGATAAAATGCCCAGCATAATGCCTGACGCATAGTGGTTCAAAAAATAAATCGTACATGTTCTTCTATTTACCATAACTCAGCTTACCTATCCCACAGGATTAATGTGAGGAATAGACGAGATCATATACATAAAGGCTCTTAGTAAGTCCTAAATCAGTAAACATATCAATGAGCATTTTTAGTAAAGTAAGTATATTACTCCCCACATTTTCATATCACCATTTCATCATTAAACTTTAATACATTGTGATGAATACTTCCAAGCCCTTTTTAGAAAATGCCTTATTTTACAGTGTTTAATGCTTTAGCAAAAAGTCATATACACCATGAATTGTTCTCCCCCCAAATTCCCATGTTGAAGTTCTAGCCCCAAGTGCTTTAAAATGTAATCGTATTTGAAGAGAAGGTCTTTAAAGAGGTAATTAAGTTAAAACGAGGCCATTGTGGTGGGTCTTAATCCAATCTGACCAGTACCCTTATAGAAAGAGGAAACTGGGACACAAAAAGAGATGCCAGGGACTTGTGCACACAGAGACAACCATGTGAAGAGGCAGCAAAAGGGTGGCCACCTACGAGCCAAGAAGAGAGGCCTCAGAAGAAAGCAACCCTGCCAACACCTTGATGGTGGACTTAGAGTCTTCAGAACTATAAGAAAATAAGTTTCTGTTACACCCTCTGGTCTGTGGTATTTTGTGATGGCAGCCCTAGCAAACTAACACACCACTCCTAAATGTAGAGAGAGTTGCAGGGTCATTTAAAACTCTTATTGTCACCTCTGATTTCAGCTAAGGAAAGGTACATTGTCATTCTGTTGTCCCTCATAAATCTGATTCTTCACAATCAGGTGCAAGCATAACTATTACCCAAAGCCTTCTAACACACTTCAGAATATGCTTTCCTCTTAAAAGTACAAGATTGGACCAGTTAAGTCTCTTAGACTATTTATACAGGTCTCCATTCTTAAATTCTTTGATTTTGAACTGGAGAAATAGGAGTTTGGCTAAATCACTGATCTGCATATCTAATGAATCTATGAGAATATTTTCACCAGAATACAGGAAATTGGGGGGGGGAGGATACTGAAATGTGGTTTTCAAGTGCTCTTCTTTACTCTGAGATACTACACTTCCTTTTAGGTTTAAATTTTCTTGTTGTTGATAAAATGTGTCTTTCTTTGAAAGGAGATGGTTGTAGAGTTTTGTTTTCTGAGGTAGAATTTGCAACCTCAGATCAGACAGAAGACATATATCTGCATATATTTCATTTTACCATTAAATTCAACAGTCCTTAAACTGCAACCAGAAGCCTGGCTTGACCTTTTGTCCCAAAGGGCCTTAGATTTATGTATTCTCTCAAACACATTTTCATCACTAACTGAATCTCATAAAGGGAGTGTGGACACCTCCATGGATTTTGAAGTACCCTTAGTTTATTTTCCCTTTCCTTCAAGCAGGACTCCTTCCCACATATGTATCATAGTAAAGTTATAAATCTTTGAAAATAATTAAAATCAAGTAATTTTCATGGTTTTGTGTGTGTATGTATTATACAGTAGCACATTAATTCATTCCACTTTTTAACTAATGTAATGATTTATTATTTAGTGTTTATTGTCTCTACAAGGTATGGATCAACCATACTAACTACACTATAAAAATGAACATTTAATCATGGATAGTCTTGGTTGCATTTTCTTTTTACTTTTGTTTCTTGCTCTGCCTTACATAGATTTCCCCCTCCATTTTATTTTTTTAAATGATTTCTAATATACAATATAAGGTTATAAAATTATTAGATTAAACTAAAAGTCATCAACTTCTAGATCTTCCCCAAAATCCTGAAGGAATATTTCATCATGTTTAATAAAGCTCTTTTTCTTGCTTTGCTATCTCCTATCAGTCTGTTATTTTGCTAGGTATTATAATACTCAAAATTAAAGATTTCTCAATGGTTTTAACAATAGATATTCATTTATTTTACTTATCCTGACTTACTTCAAAATAAATACCTCAAAGACTATAGTACTGGTGGACTGAACACTGTCAGTAAAATCTCATTCTATAAGAGCATTTAGGACTAAAATTGCTTTATAATTTTTATTTTAAATTTATATATACATTCCTGATGCAAAAGCAATTAGTAAACTTTTAAAAATAGTTAACAGTTTGGTCATAGTAGCACAATTTTATAAGCTCACAAAACAGCATCCTTTTCTTTTCCTTAGGAAAAGCTCTGTGGAAAAGGTAAAGATACTAGAGTCTGTGTTTACCACCTTCGTAATATGACAAGCTATGCAAGAATGTCTTCCTCCATTTGTATATACCTTATTGTCATATCTTTTACATACACTTTCAGACTTTCAAGTTTGTTAAAAATGCTTGACTATCTGGGTAGTATCAAATTCATATGCTTATACGAAAAACTGATGACAGATCCAAGTTTCAGACAGCTCCTGCTCATTGAATTGTAATACAAAGTCACGAAGTATGTAAATGAACTGATAAACATCGAAATTATTTCATAAACAAGGGCTAGAAGAAGAGACAAAGAAGAAGGAGGAGAAGGAAGAGGAGAAGGAAGGAAGGAAGGTAGGAAGGGAGGAAGGAAGGGAGGAAGTGAGGGAAAAAAGGAGAGAGATCTGAAGCCAAAACAGATGAGCTACAGGAATATTTCTGGAGAGCAACTAATCCAATGTAGTATGTGAGTATACATTTTAACACTCAATGCATGTCTAACATGTATATTTTATTTGCTTTGCACCTCTTAAATTTAGACCATATACCTAAAAGTGTTAATATATTTCAAAACAGTAGCTGCCTGAATAAAATGAATTTCTTAGAAATCCTGAGTTAAGGCAAAAAGAATGATTCATCACCTGTACCAAATCACATGACTGCAGATAAAGCTAAAATAGAGTCTGGGCATTCCCAAGATGTTGTCATCTTTATTTCAGATAACCATAGTGGTGATTTTCTTTGAGTTTTATTAATTTTAATTCAACAATACATATACAGGCTATCTCCACATAATAGGTATATATGTAATTCTTCAACACTGAATCCACTAATCTGCTAATCATGAATTATATTAGATAACAGAGTATAGTTCTTCTGTTGAGTGACAAACAAATGAGGGCCTTCCTTAAAGCAAATGTGACTGATGATAAACTGTGCTGCGCAAATTTTCACTGGGGAACTGACCCTCCAGAGAAACCCCCTCCTGGTATTCTAAGTTAGATCTTAGAGTTCATTTCTTATATAAACAGTGTGAGAAGAGTTGCCTAGTAAAGTCAAAATGGAATTATTAGTAGTTTATAGGTAAAACAGAACTTCATGGTCTCACCTAAAATTGAATCACCAAGTATAATACTGATTTCATAAAATAATGTTCATGAATTCTAAGTAATACTAAGAAAACTTGAATAAAACCCATCTGTAAACAAAATTAAGTTCCTTTGGGGAAACTGTAGTTTGATTTCTACACTATACAATGAGATCGCAACTAAACAGGTGCTCAAGCTATTGTCATAGAAATCAAATCAAATTCCATTCCATCACCTCCATCCAGTTCTCAACAGTACATTCTATCTGAAAGAATTACAATGGAGTTCATTTTTTTCCTTCTGGATTAGAAGGAAGACATGCCTTTCTGAGCACAGCTGGAAAATGTGCCTCTTGGTGTCCCTCCCCTGTCTTTCCTGTCTGTCCAGGTTTGCTCACGGAAGCTGCAGCCAGAAGTATGCACAGCTGCTAAGGCGGAGATAACTTTGCCCATAATAGATGAGCGAAGCTCTTTGCCCCATGGAACATAGAGAACTGATTGTGTTGGAATGGGCAGAATCACAACAGCTATCCTGCTGACAGCACAGCCTCTGCCATTCCTAAGCTGCTTAGTTCCATGACCAGTAAGTACCAGGAGCAGAAACCTGGGAAAGGCCAAGAAAGCCCAATGACACTGCATAGTATTTTTATTCATAAAATGATTTCCTCACTTTTATTTTTCTTGTTCTCCCACATTAAGCAGAATAAGGCAGTTTTTCAGATAGTGAATGGTAACTCACTCTGTTTTAAAGTACAGATACAGCCAGAATACCTACAGAGAAGACCCAGAGTGAAGGACATTAAATACAGTCTTAACCTTCTCTTTCTTGCATAACATATTGCTTCATTGGACTACTGTGAAGATTTTTCCTTCTCCTTCTGTTTACAAATATTTATAGCTCCAGTATGCCACCACATCCTAATTTGATGCCAAGCCAAAGCATATCCATTCTTTTAATCTTTCCTCATAAATCAATACTTCCAGCTCTTTCATCATTTTTGTGGCTTTTCTTGGAAGCTCTTTTAATTTATCTAAATCTTTCTTAGAACTGAGGTGCCAAGAACTCAATCACAAAGGCAATCTCAATGACCATGCATGAAGGGGAAAAGAAAAGGAGAGGGGAAAAAAACCCAGCTCCAAACCACTCTTATAAGTCATACTTTCAGCGACTGCAATTCTCACAAGGACCTATTCTTCCTACATCACTTGAAGCATTCAAGGGTTCTTTCATGTAGCTCAAATTTTCCCCACTGAGGGCTTTAGGGCTTTGGATACTGAAGAGAAGTCAGGAAAACTATTAGAAGAACACTGGATTGGAGAGTCCCAAGCACCAATCCCTCTTACATAAGAGTATCTTTCCTGAAAGAAGGGTAGAGAGAACTTTAAAATGTGAATCCCCAAGGATATCGGGGTCTCATTTCATTACTCTGCAAAATATCCAAGAACAAAGGGGTCTGTTCTAGAGTTTCTCTAAAGAGGGAGTGATTCCTTCTAATCTTTCTGAAATCAACCAGGATGAACCCATTCCCCATGGTCTCTTTTAATGAAGGTTAAAATAACAGCAAAATAGAGATTCCTTCATAATTCGTAATCTCTTCATCCTGGTTACTTTTACCAGGAAGTTATGTTGTAGTAAGTGTTGTATTTGTCAGCCAATAAAACGGTCAATATTACATGTTCATCTGTTACAAAGACTATATAATATATTTTTAAAGTACGAGGGTGAGTCAAAAATTACCCGCACTCTGGCTGTAGAATTTATTTTAATTAACTTTTAGAAAAACATATACATCATTTTTCAACATTATCGCCTTGCTTTTCAATACACTTTGTCCATTTGTCAACAAGATTTGACATTCCCTCATTAAAAAATGTTTTAGGCTGAGCTGTGAGCCACGAATGCACCGCTTTCTTCACTTCTTCATCAGAAGTGAATCTTTGTCCTCATGGGGCTGCTTTC
Organism: Hippopotamus amphibius kiboko; assembly: GCF_030028045.1. Taxonomy (NCBI): domain Eukaryota; kingdom Metazoa; phylum Chordata; class Mammalia; order Artiodactyla; family Hippopotamidae; genus Hippopotamus; species Hippopotamus amphibius. The sequence continues at coordinate 225,599,400 of NC_080187.1, forward strand.
AGGGAACCAAACAGCTGAAAGTCTGATGGAGCAAGATCAGGACTATAGGGAGGATGCTTTAACACCTCAAAACCAAGTTTCTGCAGAGTGTCGACAGTGTGGGCAGAAGTGTGAGGATGTGCATTGTCATGCAAGATCACAGCGCCCTTGGATAGCAGTCCTCAGAGCTTAATCTGAAGTTTAGGCTTCAGCTCTTCAACAAGCATCTCACTGTAAGGAGCACTGTTGATTGTTGAACCTTTGAGCCATGGCTGATTTGCAAATGATTTGCTACATAATCTACTGTCACTCGTCTATTCGACAGAATCATTTCGTGTGTACTCTTAATGTTGTCATCAGCCATGGAAGTGAACAGGCTTCTTGTGTGACCTTCCTTGAACTTCTCTATCCATTCACACAAGCTTCTTCACAACAAAACACTTTCTCCATACTGCGCACAAAGTCTTTGATAACTAAAGGCACCAGGTACACCCTCAGACCACAAAAAACGAATCACTGCACGCTGCTCTTCTTTTGTGCAAATCACAAGTGACGCATCCATTTTTGCTCGCACTGCAGTTACAAATGAACGATGTAACACGTTCGCACCTGCACAGCAGTGACTGGGAAGACAGTAGCTTTGAACGGAAAGTGCTGATAAGACAGCGCCGCCAGAAGAAGTTTTAATATAACTGGAGTGTGGATAATTTTTGGCTCACTCTTGTACATATTACTTAAATTTTGCCTCCTAGTTCATTTATCATTAATCAGTATAGGTTGAGTTCTTCAACTTTATTATCACCACCATCACCATTATTATTATTTATTTGCCTTTGCTCAAGTGACTGTTATTTCATCAGAAGCTTTTTAAAATGTTATATATACTGCGATCCATATAACAGTACTTATATCTAAGCAAATTTTAATACCTTAAACATTATGTGTGATACTGTGTTTTTACCAACATTTAAACATAATGCAATCATTTCAGTTTGACTTTGGTTCATTACTTTTGCTTCTAACAGAAGTAAAAAAGAAAGAAAGAAAAGCTGATTTGTCTGGAAAAACAAGAACTAATGAACAGAAACTTTCATCTATATAGTTAGAACCATTACAAATAAATGTGTTCCAAAGCCTAATCTTCTGTCATCAAATGAAAGACTGACAGTTGTGAATAAGAACTCAGTTGGAGTTTATTAGCTAATTAATGTTAACATGCACAGAGGAATACAAATATAACTGAGCTATCTTAATTCTTTTTACTTTATAGTAAGCAGTTAAAACACAATCGTATTAATTAGCCCATTAACTCTTATGAGTAATTTCACAGTATTTTGTGTCTTTGCAATAATACCATCTATCTTTGTTTCAGAGTAAGATAAAGCCCTAGAGTTTTCAAAATCATCTCAATCTTTCCTAGATATATATACCTCTAAGAATGTCTGTCTTAAAGCCAGTCATATTGTATTCAGTATTACACAACTTGCAATTCATTTAATCTAAATCATAAATCACCTGCTTTTGACTCCCATTTAATTTAGGTACACAGATGTCAATTACTGAAGCAATTATTTCTATCTTACTTTTCTGAATAGTAGCAGTTACTATCCAACATACAGTCCTAAAATATCTTAAGTCTCATCAACATTCAGAAAGGGCATAAAGTGTTCATAAAAGTGTTCACTTTAGAAAAACAGACCTGCTTTTTGAATTAAGTTTAAGACACAAAACAAAAATCAAAAATCTTCATGAAATCCACCATTTTCCAGTAAATAATAGAAGACAGATACTAGATATGTTTTAAATGGAATATGGTTTCTGATCTGATCATTATGAGTGCTGATAAGGTTGATTGTATTTGATGCTTCTCTTTGGCTGTACCATAAAAAAGTAAGAAATCAGTTAATAGGTCATGTAACCAAGACGAAAGTGTAGTAAACTCTTCTTTTCATTAGCTAGCAAATACCTTTAAATTAAAGTTATAATTACTTTCTATTTACATATAGAATTAATTTGACTCTAGTACTACCAAAAATATTCTTTCCCAGGTAACCAAATGTTAATTGTCTAGTTGTGAGCAATACCTTCCCAAAGCAAAACTACAGAATGACAGGCCATTAGCTATCAGACTATTATGGGTGAACTATTCTAAAAATTATGTTATCCTTTTTCTTCCATAGTTTGCCGAAACGCATCTAATTTAAACAAGAGCAACAATTACAAGCACGTGCATCTTGATCTTCTAATCCCCTTTTGAAATTCAGTTTTCTCTGTTTTAGTGAAATCTCTTACTTGGCCAATGCTCCTTTTGGCATTTCTCCAAACTTGACTTAGGTGACTCTAAATAAGTTTGTCAAAGGCAAAGTATTTTGAAACATAAAATTTATTATTTTTCCCCTAAAAATACCAAAATTAATTATGCTATGTTAGCCACACACTCCTTAAAAAAAAGGAAGATGTGCCACAATAATCTGGAACTGAAATGAATAAATGATGCTATAGACAGAGTAAACACTAACTTTAACAAGATACATTCACAAATTAAATATTTCTTTCACTGAGGTTAGACAGTGATACAAAGGAGAATAGAATTGAATAATCATACAGTTTAATACAATTGGATCCTTGTTTTATAAGTGCATAGTTGAAAAACACAGAAATTTAAAATTTTCTTCATTAGATCTGTGCTCTCCATGATATACTTGTGGAAAGAAACATGAAATACTGCTGGTCAATGGCAATTTCATGTCACTTTCTATTTAGGATCTAAAATATATAACTCCAGCTATTTTATCTCATTTTCATAAATAGTAACTCTAATAATACCATCTATTCTAAAGAATACCATTATATTTCTTATTTATTCAAGGTTTACGCTGTCTTTAGCGTAAAAAATTAAGTTGACTTAAGTGAATTAAAGTTTTATTATAAAGTGCATAGAGGGGTCATATAATAATATACAATTTTTAAAAAGTCATTATCCTATCTGCTAACTTTAATAACTTAAGGCTAAATTTATATCTCAAAAAGTTGGCAAGTGATTCCCAGCATTTCATACCATACATGCATTCAAATATATTATTTGTATTTTGTATATTTATTACCTTTTTTCTAGGTTATAAACAATGTGTACCCCCCTCCAAAAAAACCAAAACAAAACAAAAAAAACATAGTATGTACCCAATGTAAAATAATTTGAACAAATGAATAAAAATTATAAAAATGAAAGCAAAAATCAATTCATAATAACATTATTCAGAGATAATAACTACTATACAATTCAGTGTTTCATGTCAAGATATGTGATAGATAAACATGCTGAGCATACAGTTGTTCATTAAAATTTTTTTTGTCATGCAACATTATATCTTAAAATATTTCCAATCATAGTAAAAGTTCTCTGATAACTTCATTTTAAACAACTGCATACTTATCAATTATTTGATTTTTCTCCTGATTTTGTATATATTTATAATCTTACAATCAAAAAAATAGTGCTGGGTTGAAAATCGTTGTACATAAATTTTTATCCACCTCTCTGAAAAGTCCCTTAGGTAGATTCATGGAATTTACACCCCAGGGAAGAGAAAATAACAAATAATTATATCATATAATGGCATGTGTTGACAAATGCTTTGAAGAAAAAATCAAAAGCAGAGTAAGAATATAGAGAAGGCTGAATACGTGTGCATGAAGGGGAGATATTTAAGACAGGTGAAAATACACCTCTCCTAGGAAAAGAGAGTTGATCAGTGATCTGATTTTGAATGAACACTTTGTAGATCCGATTACTGTTTGTTTATGTATAAATATGAGTAAGATTTTGTGTTTGGACACCTAGAAAGAAATTTATGTAGAAGTTATAATATTCTATGTTAAATATTCTCCTTAAATTAATGTAAAGATTATGCTATTCACCTAAAGAGTTTTGTTTATATTGTGTATTTTTCAAACTGATTAGTCATTGAAATACACACTATGTTGTTAAATTCATAAAAGTCCATCAATAATTTTGTAAACTATTAGTGTCAGATATTGCACGCCAACTTCTTCCAAGCATAGAAGCTACTCATTTCTTTTTCCCTTTTGCTCAGGTAATACTTGCTTTGTAAACACAAACCGTACACGTGTTTTAAGTTTCTAATGACTTTCAAACCTCAAGTGGTACATTCTTTTCTGTATTTCTGTTTTACTAAGTTGATTTTACACTACCTAATAAACACTCATAAAATTTTGTCTCCTGTTTTTTCTAGTTAATACCTTCCTGAGTGTACATTTTATATCTATAACTTTATAACAAAATCATCAAGAGTTGGGTATATATCTCATATCTAGTAGACAGCACAAGAGGAATTGTAAAATACCCAGACTTGAAAAATTCCTTAAAAGAAACCAGAATAAAATAGGGGATGAAAAAGGAGTCACATTAAATAATGATAATTTTACAATTTGAAATAAACTTGAAAAGTAGGAGATACTTTTCTTCTCTCAACCTAAATTATAAGCCAAAATTTAGTGGTACGATACAGGATTTTTTTTTTCATAGGCTGTCTAGTTTAAGAGATTTTATTATTAGAGTACCAATTATGACCTTTTAAAAAGTACATGTGAGTCATTTTCAAATACTGATTTTTATAATTCAATGAAAGAAAGAACTACTAAATTTTAGTATAAAATTATAAAACCTGAAGTCACTACAAAGTCTCAAATATATACCCAAGTTACCTATTGGAAGTATCAATCCCTCTTACTCCTCTAAATTAATGTACTGACTCTCTCCAGCCATAAATTGTATTCAAGATAGGATGTAATATATTTTCTCATAAAATATTAACATTATAGTAATTAATCACTTTGACCCCAGGAACATTTTTATATTCTGAATTGAACCAAGAGAAGCACAGAACCAGATAAATAGCTCAAGGGTAATAATGCAAAATAAGTAGTTTCCTAGACAATAATATTCCTGCAACTCCCTCATCCCAAAAATGTACTAATCAAGAGGTTTCACATAAAATTAAAATTTTCCATAGCCCTAATAATGGTTTTCCAACTGTAAGAATAATGGATTCTCATTTTTATTGAAAAGGTACCAGAAAATAATATACACCAAGATAATTTCTAGGTCTACAACTTGATATTTTATATTACAGTATCATATAAATCAGTATGTCTCCTTTTTAGATAAAAATATCTATTAGTATTATTTTACATTGTAAATCTGATAGCATTTTAAATAGCTTGTGTTTTTGAATTAAACATTTATAATATATACCATCATTTTTCATTATTCATTTTGAAACATAATATAAAGACAAAATATATATAATTTCATTTTATAAAATATTCTGAGATTTTATAAAGCATTCAATATTTAGAAAATGAACTGTGAAGATAATGTTGGATATTATATCAACTGGTTAATTACTGAATACCTTAGAAACACTATGTTCTTTTACTTAAGAATAATACTAGTTGAAATGAATTTAATAAAATAAAATGTATGAAAATGCTCCTATTACTAGTGGGTAGAAGAAACTTACCCGAGCAAACTAAAATGACTAAAAGAAAAAAAGAACAGACATATATGAGTACATTACAAAGACTGATATGGTAAAAGACAACAAAACCAATTAAAAAAACAAATGATAAAACATTTGCAACACAATCGATAAGTAGATATTAATACCCCTAACATATAAAGAGCTCCAATAAGTTGTAAGAAGAAAGCAAACAAACTTGACAGAAAAAGGGCTAAGGAAAATAATTAGCAGTCTACAGAAGAGGAAATCTAAATTGCTAATCAACATATGAAAAGATGTTCCCTCTCATTCGCAGTCAGAGAAATTCAAATTAAATCAGCAATAAAATAGACACATAAAATAGACACAAATTTAAAAAGACTGCCTATATCCAGTGTTGGTGGAGAGGCTGTGAAACAGTTACTCTCATGAACTGTTGCTTGGGAGTATGAACTGCTATATATGTTTTTGAAAATAAATTTAACAATATATATTAAAATTAAGGATGACTATTGACTTAGCCACTCTGTTTTATGGAGGCAAGCCTATAGAAGTTAATATATTACTTATAAAAAGCATATGTACAAGGATGATTACTGTAGCTTGCTTTACAGTTATGAAAAATTAAGAGGCAAAGCAACTAAATTTGAATGAGAGGTAAATGTTTATATAAATTTTATTATACCAGTTTTACGGGACATCGTGTCATCATTAAGAAGAATGAGTTAAAGCTACATCTTTTGGCCTAGAAGAATATTCACGGTATGTTTTTAAATGAGGAAAACAATTTGCATTGCAGAGAAATGCAAACACCAGTATTACTCCATTTTAAAAAGTCATACAATAAACCTTCATGTGTTCACATATAATTTTGTATTTATATAAGCTTGTATGTATATTTTATAAGTTTGTTAGCATGTGAGAACAGTATGGGGTATGGAATGACATATATTAGATTATTACCTTTGGTTATTTGGAGGGTATGATGAAAAGAAGAAAGGGTAGGGGAGATTATTAATTGCTTTTCTTTATATATATATATCAACACTAATTCATTTAATTAATTTGGAAAAATATTGTGACATTTAAAAGGATTAATGCTGGGTAAGAGATAAAGTGTGTAAGTCAAGTCCTAGCATATCAGTTCAAAAATATCTGTGACCCTAGGTAATATATTCAAGAGAATACATAAACAAACATTCATGGCATCATTATTTATAACAACCAAAAGGTGAAAACAATCAGATATCCATCAATTTGATGAATGGATAAATAAAATGGAATGTATCCATACAATGGAATATTATTTGTAGTAAAAAGAAATTAAGAACTGACACATGCTATACCATGGCTGGACCTTAAAAATATCATGCTAAGTAAAAGAAGCTAGTCACAAAAAACAAACAAACAAACAAAAAACCGCATAGAGTATCACACCTATGTATGAATTTTCTATAAAATGTATCTATAGAGGCAAGAAATAGATTAGCGGCTGGCTAGGGCTGAGGGAACTGACAAAAGGAGGCTGATGAGTGTCTACTAGCAGGTAGAGGGTTTCTTTTGATGGGGACAAAAATATTCTAAAATTAGACTGTGGTGATGGTTGCACAACTCTGTGAATATACTAGAAAAAATTCAACTGTACACTTTAAGTATATGAGTTGTATGGTATACGAATGACAGCTCAATAAAGCTGAGAAAAAAAATTAGGATGACTTTTTCTGGAGCATTCAAAATGTCTCCTAAAAATTAAGTTTTAAATGTTTTGCTCATTAAATTAAATACCTTATAATCTAGCATCAAACAAGAAGAAGGTATTCCATGTCAGTAAAATTTCCCGTTGGTTGAAAATTTCCACTTAAAATGTCAACACTTTCTCTTCAACTTTAGATATTTTGGTTAGAAAAAAATTCTAAACTTTGTTACAAACCTACTTGACTTTTTCAGCAGTATCCAATAAAAATATGACATACCTTCCTTGAAAATTGTAGTCAATAATATGAACACCATCTTTAATATTATGATAGAATATAGTTTAAATATCATATTAACATAAATAAGGATTAAAACAGCAATTCCCCTAGGATTTCTCACTAATTTTCTTTGACTGTAAATCTCACTAAATATACAAATAAATAAGAGTAAAAAAATAAATCTCATTTAAGAGAAAGCATGAACTCCCATGAATAGTACCTGACCTTAAATACTTACATATTGTGAGATCAGTTTTGATTATTCAGATGTCTTTTTCCTCAATTTGTAATTCTCTCTGTTCTGTATAAATAAGTTTGTCAGACATAAGGAAAATGTGATATAATACACAAATTTTCAGTCTGGGCAGGGCTCCTGAGAGTCTCTGATACTCAAATTTTTAAGATTTTCAGATCTATTTTTACTCCATGGGGGATTACAATTACTGCATGAATATCTATTTTCAGCCTACAGTTTTCCAAACATGGTTTCTGGCAATGAATTCAGCCACTAACATTTTCAAATTAAACATCAAAATGGTTTCCAAATCTGTGGCAGATCAATTTAGGGGTATTACATAAGAGCAAGGAAAAGTTGCAGGTGCTGGAAAAAACACAGACTGGATTTGCTTCTATGGTTTTCTGCACATTTCTTCCTCAACCTGGTGAATGTTATTATTTAGAATTAGAAATATGTGATCCTTTCTGTTCCAATCTAGTATTTGTAATGGTATGTCTTCCAAAATGTATACCCATATCTATATATTATAATATATCAGATGGATTAAATATAAAACCTATTACCCGTCCACGTGTATCCCCTCCCAGGCAAAGTTATCTTCAACTCAGTTTTCTATTAACCTGACCTCACCCCCATAACTAATCACTTATCAACACAACAAAGATTTATTTTTTCCAGCGTTATAATGGTAAGAGCTTGAATTTTCAAGTCAGAGAGCTTATCTTGAATTTTGGCTCAACTGTCTTCTAAGCTTTTACTGGGTCACTTTCTTAACCTTTCCAAATCTATTTCTTCACTGACAAAGTAGGGAAGATAGTATCTATTTTGCACTTCTGCAAGGGGGTTAAACACGTCGTCATTAATTAAAAAAAAAGAGTGATATAGTGCCGTCTTTTAAAAAATGACTCAATAATAGTTAATTCTTTTTTTTTAATGTCTTTAGCCCACAATTTCCATCTTAATCAAACCTCTTATCACTTCGATCGATCTTTTTGCCACATGCTACAGCCTGTTTTATCTTACTATAATATGCCTCATGCCTTCGCTGCTCAAAAATCTTCAATGTCAGGTTATGGGATTTACTTGCCAAATAAACTCGAAATGCTTTAACTTGACCTTTAGGAGCCTTCTTCATCTGGCTTCATTTTCTTCTATTTCAGTAACACTGATGTATATATGAAACAACTGTTTGCCCTAAATCTGCCTTGTTCCTAATGTCAGTCTTTTTTTAAAAAAACAAGAAGATTATAACTTTTTTCTCTGCTTCCGTGATTACATACTTTTCAAAATTTTCTTTTTCATTAAACAATATAATGACATTTTACTTGTCCCAATCCTCACAATTATCCAGATCTAAAACTTTACCTACTTTGTAAAACTTTTCCTAATTATTCTAATGAGAAGTCATGTCTCTCCCCTTCTTTAACCTCTAAAACTATAGTTTTTAGAGTTTGAGGTAATTTTGTGTTTTTATTAAATGTTCTGATGTTATTTCCTATGATTGCTCTTCATTTTTGTGTGTCTTATGTCTGCTTTTCAGGAAAAAGCACAACACACACACACACAAAGTGCCTTGTGCTCAGGGTAGTCTATGACCATTTGGAAAAACTGATTTGCTCCTCTTTAGTCAGTTTCCTTTCAAGTTAATAAGCCAACTGAGTTCTATCTATCTTTACAAAAACACGTGTTTCTGAATCATCAGGAAAATAAAATTCCATTGTATTCACTTTATAAAACAGAAAAGATTTCTGTCAAATACCTTCAAAATAATGCAAAGGCATTTTGCAGAATTTCACGTAAACGGAAAATGCAATTTATTCCAATGCTTCAATCTCAAAACATGGTCATCAATTTTATTTTATGCTAACTGAATTTGAATTAGTTTGGGGGTTTGATCATTTATTTTTGAAAACCTATGTGCAGAATGTTAAGAGTTAGCACAAAAAGAAAAAATGCAACTGATGCTGGAGCTCATCTCCGATAAATGGGCCAAGTGTTTTACACATATCCATTCCACACTTGTTTTCCTGATAAATATCATTATCACCTGTACTGACACGTCCATTGTATATAAAGGCCCATATATCTAACAAAAAGGGAAAATAAATATTACATGTAACCCAACTATTGTTGGTCAAATACAAACCTAGTTTATTCTCTTTTTCAATTAAAAAAAATTATAAACAAATTTCTCACAAGCACACATTTGTTTTCTATAATTTCCACTTACTGCTAACTTCCAAAATCCTATCTTCTCTGACTTTATTTATTTTCTCCTCAATAGGGAATATTAAAATTTGGGAAATCCTTGCTGATTTCCTTTGACCCCTTTGTTTTTGTGCAATTGCTCTTGCATGAGATGTCCATGTTGGCACGCCAGACATATCACAGCTTTCCAGCAAAACCATGTAATGAGTTCTAGAGCAAGCGCTTATTGAGCTGTCACTTTGCACAGGGAGCTGCCTTAGGCACTGTAGAAGGGTGCAGGAAAAGTAAAAATGCATAGTCTTGAGGAGCTCTCAAGTTCAGTTAGAGAGAGTGAAAAAATAAACATAAACTTTACTGAATTTTAATCAGTTGAAAAAAAATCAACACGTTACAAGTACAGAGTACCAATAAGAATTGATCAAAACAAAAACAAAAACAAAAACCCTCTCCTTGACCAAACTTTAGTCAGATTCCTCTAAATTTCCCTTTCAGCTAGACCCTGATTTTGAGCTTGTATAGTCTTCTCTGTATTGTCCAGTATGAGTAAGAATGCTGCTAAGTCAGTCCAAGCAGAATCCCCCCCCTTGGTATCTGATCGCTCTCAATATCTGATCAAGTTCCTCACCCCCGTGGTTCCCCAGGTGATGTCTATCCCCCCCGGGTGTCCTTTCAGCAAGAATCCTCTGAGATCATTTAGCCAGAATTCCCCCCCTTACCAGTGATGTGATGTTTCCTCTTATCAATTTTCTACCCGCTGACCCCCACTTTGCAACTTGGCTATCCATTCTGACATTTTTCTAGTTAGGTTTTGCGTTGAGCCCAATCTCTGTCCTCACAAAACCCCATGCAGTAGGCCCCTGAATAAAGTCTGCCTTACTGTCTTCAATAAGTGTCATGAATAATTTTTTTCTTTAAGAGTATGGGTGAAATACAAAATAAAAAGATGGATAGATTAAAGAAAAGGTTAATTTATTTGGATTTAATGAGGCAAATGTTAGAGTAGTGAGGCTTGGAAGTAATGAAATGAATTAACATGACAAAAATGTTATGGTTTTCTGTGGAGGGAAGAGAGAGATGACTATTAAGAGGGTGATGATCTGTAAAAAAGCCACAGAGGAGAAATATGGAAACTGATATTTAGGGCATCACACACTGGTTTAGTTGAAGCAGAGTTTTCAAAAGCTGAAGAAATAGATACTGCATTAACTGATGGTGCATACTGAATGCTTGTCTAATAAGGTCCATGTATTATTAATGCACCACTGTATGCAATCTGTGATTACTTAAGGAAACAGTAAAGTTCTAAGTGGAAAGTGATTGAAACATATCACATGGTTCTTCGGAACACAGATTCATAAGGATTTCTCATGCATAAGCCACTCTAATTGGGCATATTTGATCCGCTGTTTGTGATCATGCCTGAGACAAAATGTTGTGTCTGTGGACTGTCCAGTCCTTAGAGGAAGACTGGCATAAAGCCTCTGTGTGTGGTGTCCCACAGACAGACACATGCAACGTAATGGTGTTCTCTATTGCTTGGGGACTAGCTAATCCCGTCAAATATTCTATTTGACTGCTAGATACACAGCCAGTGACTTGACTGTAACATAGAAGCTTACAATCATATAGACATAACAGAAAAGTCCAGGAGGCAGTGAAGTAGAGATTTCATACTTGGCAGCCCTGACAGAGGTCGAGGGACTGAGACAAGAAAAAGGAACACTAGGAGAGCTGCTGCTGAGCCGTGAGAGGGACTCTAGAGCCCAGACATCTGCAAAGTTCAACTCCGAAGTTCTCCAATGTTCGGCTGTACCGAGGCCGGGAAAGTTCCCTACACATGCTTAATTAATTTAAGGTAAGCTCATCACAATCTTAAACTTTATAATAATCTTAAAACCTGGAAAAGAACTGAAAGTACAAACTGTTTTTCTTCAAAATAAACTTTCTAGGATCATTTCTCACAGAGTTATTACACTGCATTCTTCTTCCTTTCCTTCTCTGTTCTTCCAGTTTTCTCCTTGGTGCATGACTACACTTGGAACGACTACCAGGTTTGCTACTATTTGCATTCCCTTCTGGCTCATCTAGAATATTTCATAATTTGTGTCCTGAGGTATGGCTGGAAGGGCAACTACTACACACTGCCAGCAAAATCACGGTTCCTGATTGCTGGGGTGGATGCCACGGTGCTTTCACACAGCTCCCAGTGGCTCCATCCCACCTGATATACCCACTTACAGACTCTCCAGTAGAGAAGAAAATATTGCAAAACAAATTGAAAGTCACTGAACAAATGGGGGTGTTAAGCCCAGGGGAATGAACCAGGTGAACAGAACACTGCAGAGCTAATCAGGAAACTATGCAACCGGGGAACACAAAGATAGCTGAGCCCATAACAACGGAGGAACTGTACCATGAGTACTTCTGATGCCTTCAGCTATTTCAAATTTGTCTTGCTAGGGTTTCCTAAAAGAGAGCAAACACTGCTGGTGATGTGAGCAGACATGATGTAAAGCCCCAGCTGTGCTATTAGCTGCCTGTGCAACCTTGGGCAGAGCAACTGAACATTCTGTAGAGCCCTAGTGGCAGAGAATACTGACCCACCTCATGTATATAATGCATATGCAATCATATGTGTGAGCCAATTAGAAGTATAAAAGTATACTTTTCATTTCTAAGAGCTTTTCATACATGTTTGTAATAAACTGCAAGTTAAAGCCTAAAGATTTTAACTATATAGATATAAATATCTACAGCGTCCCTGGTAGTTTCTGGATCCAAACTAAATTAACTGAGAATGGTCCCATTCATCAAGATTAAAAATTGACAGTCATTCCCTTAAGACACAGGAAAATACTTTTAGTAAAAATTAAAAAGGAATTTCTAAATAAGTGATAAGTGTAATTTATTACCGAGAGATGTTAGCTAGCATGCATTTTGCATGTGAAAGTACTTGTCAGATTAAAACTTCAAATACAATCAGAAATATTTTTATGAATGGTACGTACACAGGCCATCGTTTCAAAGATGGAGTCATGATACTGTTATTTAAGAGATGGGCACTGATCATTAAAAAGCTCATTTTTCCTTCTGGTGTTTCATATAGTTCCAAAACAAGGCAAGTGATCATCAGTGACTCCTCTTTCTACCCTCCCTCCTCACTCACCCATTAGCAATGCCTTCACCGTCTCTATGTGCCCGGAGCAGAGAAGTCACATATCTGCTCTCAGTTGAAGAAGGGGTGGACAGCTTTTGTGAGACTTCAGTGAACAAATTATCCCTAAGATGTCCAAAAAAATTAGTGATGATAGCAGCTAAAGCTGCTGCTTACTCATCTTTATAATGTCAATAAGTCCCAGGGCTGGAAGCATTAAATGAATAACAGAGGAAAAAATAATACATGCAGATTACCATTCAGAACAATGTAATGAAATAAAGGTATCCGTATCATATCCATCACAGTCATCTTTTTTTTAATTTTAAAAGTTCAGAATTCATTTATAACCTTCTCAACCATTGTGATTTCACAGGAACTGATTATGGCGGATTCTAGCAATGGAAAAAATGCAACCACTGATTGATAATATGCAGTTAACAAAGAGATAATCGTCACCATTAGTTTCGCAGTAAAATGGCCACCATTCCTCAAAGATGTGAACGTGGTAATCATTTCCGAAAAAAGAGCAACAAAAGTGACAATTACAAGGTGAAAGAAGTCCTTAAGAAATGATAATATGAAATGCTAGCCTTGCTGAAAGGTACTGATTAGCTACAGAAGCAGAGTGAGAGCACATAAAGAGAAAGGAGACAAGTGGAGGGACAAGTACCTAACTATCAATACCCGCTGAGGTTAGCCTCTGATAATTTGTCAAACCAAGTTAAAAAAGAAGCCACTTCTGCAACTGTGCATCTGCTTCATTCAGAGATTACACATGAGCTGTGGAACGACTCCGTGTAGAGTGGTTGTGAGCATGGACTCTCAAGGAAGACTGCCTGGCTTTACATCCTGTTCCACCACTTATCAGCTGTGTGACCTTGGAACCTCACTTCCCTCATCTGTAAAACGGGGGCATGAATACATATGTCACTGGATTTTTAATGAGGAGTAAATGAAAGACAGTACATATGGCACACAGCAAGCACTCAAAAATGTCTTAAGATATAATGAATTAAAAATAACAATAACAAAAAAATATGACCGGACTATATACATCCCCACGAGTGAATGGCATTCTTCAAAGTCATCTTCAAAGGGCATGACTGTGGCATCTATAATGACTCTATAGTTTCTGATACTATACTTAGAACACATTTTTAGGAGCTGGTTACTCTACAACCTCAGGAAATATAAGGGTTTCTCTAACAGTTACTTCAAAATTTTGTAGACAAAACTGATTCTGCAGTTGGCTTTCTTTTTTCAATTCATGAACAGATACTTTGAGACAAGGACGAGCAGAGTAAAGTGGGTTGCTTTGGTCTTGCCATTGTTTTCCCCACCCCATCCTACTACGTGGAAGGAAAGTCGGAGGTTGGAGGTGGAAGCTACAGATGTTTGACTCTGTTGTGCGTTTGGATCTTTGTGGTTAATACATCAGAATACCTCCCTGTTTCTCTCAACATTGTCTACTAGGTACCTCTTATTCTCACCAACCGCTCTCTGTGTTACTTTCTCTTATACTCTTGATGTAAATAATTTGTCAGAGAAAATATTAGGAGTTACTTCAAATTGTGCTTTTTAGTAAATCAATCAAAGTCTTCAATTGTTCCAAAAACTTTTGCAACAGAGAACACTTCTTTGTTCAAATGTCATCATGTGGGCATAATTTTAACATATGTTTAACATATTTGCACTTTAAATATCTTTGTGTCAGGGTAAACACATCCTATACTCTTATCTGGTATGCTCTAGGCCCTCTGTAGAATGGATATGATAACTTTAAAAGGCATAGATCTTACTACCTTTCTAGGTTGAGGGTACGTTTACATGTACGTGGACCTCTTGTCTTTTTCCAAACCAGTCTTTTATTTAGGGCTGGCTCAGACACAGCACAGGCTCCAAGATAAGAGAAAATGATAATATGTGGATGGAAATACCTTTTAGTCAGTAAATCACAGTTTTGAACATCCACCAAATACACTCTGTTTATTTCCCCTAGTCTCAATGCATGGTTATTGAGAGACCAATAAGGCTTGAGAATAAGTGATACTCAACTTGAGAATAAGTGATAGCAAACCCTCCTTCTATATTTTCCTATCTCTCATCCTGAGAACTCATCACTAGATGCTTAGAGGAGTCTATTTTTGTTGCTCTTACTTGTATGGGGTTTCTGTTACCTTTCTTCTGTTAGGTATTCCGGGAATGCTAGCTGAAATTATACTGGATGTGGAGATATAAGTAATAAGAAGTAGGGGTGCAAATGATTCCTTAGAATTTTTTCCCTAAATCTAGTCTGAAATTAAATACTGTCCACCATTTTCCATGCTAAGGGTGGTAAACTAAATTCAATCCTCAAATAATTCCTAACTGGCACTAAATCAAGTTCCAAATCCTCCTAAAAATGTGTGAAATGTATAAGTGTGTAATTTGACTTCTCTCTTTGAAGTTTAATCGGTAGTGGAAAAATAGAGGTTATACAGACCAGCAGACACATAAGTATTACAAAGAGGGTAGGGCACCCAACAGACTAAGAGTTTATTGGAGAACTCTAGGATACCTGAGAAGGAAGACTTTGGAAAGTGGAGGTAGGTAGATAACTTTCGAACATGTGCGTCCTCTAACAACAGCAACAAAATCCTGTTACTCCCTATTTCTTCCCTTTCACAGACAAGCATCTGAAACCACTGATCTATACTTGCTGCCTTCATTTTTCACATTCATTCAATATGTGAACCCCCTGAAACGTGGTTTCTGACCAAATCAATCTCCTGATTCTACTTGCTCAAAGGTTACTGACAGCCTTTTTATTGCCATGTGCAATGGCCTTTTCTCCAATCTCATTTTTCTTCATCTTTCTGCTGCATTTAACACATATTCCCTCCTTCCTTGAAATGCTTCCCCGCCTCTTTTGCTTGTGGCCTTACAAATCTTGATTCTGCACTGACGTTTTTGACACATCTTTTTTAGTTGTAAGATTTGTGTCCTCTTTTCCCTATAACTATTCATGTTCCTCAAGGCCAATCCTATATCCTTTATCCTCTCGCTCTGCATGCTCTCTTCTTATTGCATATTTTCTTTCTCTGCATGATTTCAGCCCTCTTCTCTATGTGGCTGACTCTTAAATCCATTGAATAGTCAGACTTTATCAACTGCCAGGAAGTATCCTGCTCTTCATCCTTTCATCCTTTCTCCAGCCTAGGAAACCATGAGCCAATGATTCACTCTTGCCAAAGACTGTCTTCTGCTGTTGACAGAGACCACTTAAGAGGCTACTTAATCCTGACCTGGATTTTCTCCTTTATGAGCAAAACTCCTTATATGGGTTACTGATCCTAGAAGCCCCAAGTCCATTATTTTCACACACTGACGGACCTGATTCGTTGAGTCCAGTTCTATCTTCAAGACTTTTTTGTCTGCTTGGAATCCTGATTTAGATTCAGGATCCTGACCCTGTTTCGTTTTGATGCTCAGAAGAGCCCTCATCCTAGAAGCCTGGTCTCTGGACTTGCCTCCACACAATCCCGTATCTCCTGCTATTGGACAGGACACGGGGGTGGTATCAAGAGGCCTTCCACAGAGAGGAGATAAAGGAAGGATTTCTGCCACCTTGTTCCTTAACCATCCTTGTTACTCGTCTCTCCCATTTGAAACACGGTCAGTTTCAGCAGCCTTTCAATATGATAGTCTTCTGTAAATGAAACTCACCCTTCATAGAAGGGTCCATCCCATTTAACGCACTATTTCCCCCCTCATCTACCAATGTTCCCTCCTGTTTATGTGCATTCCCACCACTTCTATCTCCCCCTGAATGATCTGTCTCCTGCCTACCGTACTTCTTTTCGAAGAGATGCTTTAGTGGCAACCATCCAACCTGGTTGCCCTCCGACCTTACTTGACCAAGTCTAACTCTTTTTCCTAGGTGACTGAAATCAGGAGTCTGAGATGCCCGTCAGCATTTGCTAGGCACTTAAAGTAAGGATACAAAAACTTAGGATTTTGGAATGTGAATTGTAATCTTCCCACATGTGCAGAAAAGTAAACAAAGCTGATTCCAGGAAAAATGAAAGTGAGGCAGGTGTTCACAGAAAAGTCCAGGTAAGATAAAAAAAAAAAAAAAAAAAGTCCAGGTAAGGGGAATAGGTGAGCCCAGATTAAAAGGCAAGGACAGAACAAGGCCACTGTGGTTCTCAGCTCTTGAGGCATAAGTATAACTCCTGATCATACTATAACTGAGTGTCTTCCTCTCAGTAGGGGCTGCTTTCTGTCTAAACTGGCTGAGTGGATTTCTATTAGTTACAACCATGTGTCTCAACCCAGACACTGACTATCATTCAAACTAAAGGTCACATTTCACCTTCTGTGTGAAGTCTCCTAAGATTATTCCTTATTGATTTCTGTGTCTCGGAAATCCCATTGAAAAAGAGGCTTTGAGTCACAAAAGTCTGTAGTGATGATGCATTGTCTTTGTCTGTTAGACACATTTCACTGCCAAGATTGTAAGCTCTTGTGATCAGCATCAAGTCTTTACTTTTTATTTCTCAATACATACAACATGCTACTAGCAAATAGTTGTGCCTCATAACAGCTTTAATTAGCACTGTACACATTTTGATCTATGAAGTAGAAACATAAATGTTATATAAATTTTGCACAGAGAAAATATATGTGTAAACAAATAAGCATGTTGACTCCTAAAATAGAGTAGGCATTATGCAACTAAGTTCTTTAAAGTTCCCTAACATATAATGACTAGAGTAGTGTCAGTAACACATTGTTAATGTTTTCTGGCTGAACTTACTAATTTTTGTGATTTAAGATGGTATATGGAAATCCTTATGTCAACCAATAGAGTTTTGTGGTGGTTTTTTTTTTTTTTTTTTTTTTTGGTCATGCTCTAATGCAGTCTTTAAGAAACTGCTGTCTTGAAATGTGTCAAAATATTGAATCACTGTGTTGTGCACCAGGAACTCACATAGCATTGTAGGTCCATTATACTTCAAAAACAAACCAATAAAGTCATAGAAAAAGAGATCAGATTTGTGGTTACCATAAGCAGGGCTTGGGGAAAAGGGGAACTGGATGGAAGATGAAGGTAGTCAAAAGGCACAAACTTCCAGTTACAGGATACACAGTGCTAGGGACGTAATGTACAACATAAGTACAAGTAACACTTGCTGTATGTTATGTATAAAAGTCGTTGAGGGAGTAAAATCTGAGTTCTCATCACAAGGAAAACATGTTTTCCTTTTTCTTTTATTTTGTATCTATATGAGATGACGGATGTTGACTAAGCTTATTGCGGTAATAATTTCATGATGTATGTGTGGACACAAAAAAATGCACAACCTCAACGTTGAGAGTTATGTTTTTTCAGTGGACAAAACTGAGGACTTAAGTCCAGGACACAGCATCTCAGATAATTCTGAGAGACTGCTCTGAAGAGGCAAGGTGGGGAGCCAGGATATATAAGAGTTTTTACAACAAAGACCAGGTAGTCAAAAGATCACTGTTAAAGAAGACCAGATATCTCAAGTTAAGGCATTTAGCATTCTTCTTCATATGGGAAGATGCAAGAGTCTGGGCCCATTGAAATCATTCCTTTGATATGCACCTCAGCTAACTGGGGTCAGTATCCTGTGCTTCTAATCCTGAGTTCCCTCAGGGCTCACCATCTTGGTGATGCCTTGAGGTCTGCAGCATCCTTTACTATGGATACGGCAGGCAACATTTCTCATTCACACATATAAATCAAATCCGTATGCTGCACAGCTTAAATTTACACAGTACTGTATGTCAATTATAGCTCAATATAACTGAAAGGAAAAAAAGAAGAAATGTAAAACTTTTTAGAAGTAAAAAATAAAGGTAAAAAAATTGCTATCTAGGAATGTGTTCAGATAATGGGATAAATGAAAAATAAAATGCTGTGTGAACAATTACAAAGGACCTGACAGTTTTCCTTTTGGGGGGGGGGAGGGGGGAAGCCTTAAGAGAGCAAAGCAATCTTACTAACCCCCTGTAGCTGTAGAAATGAACAGGCAAAGCTCTGCCCTACTTTGCAGTTCTTGGGCCTCAGGGTAAAAAAAGGGGGGAATTTCTCAGAGAGCTGTGAATAAAAACAGTTGCCACAGTCAAGTACTTCTAAATGCCTAAGGGTAGAGGATTCCAACATAATTCTCTCAAATACAAACAACATTTTAAGAATTAAGCCAACTGCCTTTAAAAAGATAGGAAGAAAGCGGCCATTTAACTATTGAGTAGTCAATTTCCTGACTCTTACAGAGAAAACAACGTAGGCTGGCTGCTTCACTACTCCCCTCCAATATTGTGGATGCTCTCAGATGTGGAGGACCGGCCTCTTTGAGCTGGAAATATTAATATTGTCTCTGGGCCCTCTCCATTACCCCTCCCCTTTCTGAAAAATCCTTGCGTTTCAGTGTTTCAGGTAGTTGATCCACTAACTGTTCTCAACCGAAAACTGTTCCTAAGGGCACATACAAGTTAAAAATGACAGGCTTCATTCTTTCACTCCCTTTTCTTAGAGCAATTTGAGAAAACTTCTATTTTATGTTCTTTCCATCTCTTTGAAATGTATGTATATCATTTGCAAAAACTGAAATGTAGTGGATCTACAGTGTTGTATAACTGAATCACTTTCCTCTATGCAACTCTTCTTGAAAGTTAGGTGAACCTCTTGCCCGCTTCACAACCCTGCCTTGTCTCTCTCAAGGACCAGAGAATCAACTCTTTGAAGTGTGATTATCAAGGAAATGGCACCCTATGTCCTAGTTTCTGTGGGTGGGTATGTGGGTAGGAGTTTAATTTTGGTGGGTGCCTGGCCAGAAAAGTAAATGTATTTTTCCTTTGGATAAAGCCAACTAGCTCACACAGATGGTCATCCCAATTACTGCGTGACCTTAGGATGAACAATGTGCAGAAATGGCGCTGGCAAGTCGTCTTCCCTGAGGACCAATTATTGTTTATCTTGAGAACATGTATGTGATGGCTATACGAAAGGATGAGATGTCTTTGCAGTCTCTTAGCAGGTTGCCTGTGATGCACACCGTGTTCTGGTATATACCTTATTCAATACTAAAACTGTATTCTTTCCCTTCTACCTCTGTGATGTTAAGGTAATTAATCAAAGGGGCCAATAATTGAGGTGGCTCTAATGCCTTGACAGCAACCAAAACCAAAGCCAAAGGCAAAGCACTGGAGTCCAAGAAGATGAAACTTAAGAACCACCAATCCCAAACAGCCAATGAGGCTTTCCCAAGTAAAGCAACCACTTAGGCTAGAGCCAATCAAATAACAGTCTTGCTTTGCGTCCTTATCCTCTCTCTAAAAACTTCTCCCCTAGCTCCTGTCTGTGGAGTGTCCCAAAGACTTCCAGACTGGCACTGCCTGACGCATATGGACGGGATGTGTGTTCAGATAAGCTCTTGAAAATTTAATGTGTCTCAGTTCATCTTTTCACACTTCAGAGGTTGTCTGGGTTAGGAGAAGAGTTTGTTTTTAATTATATTGCCCCAACACCAGCTCTTGACTTCTGGGACATCAATTTCTCCTGTATTTTCTTCTGCCTTTCTGAGCAGATAGGATAGAGGGTCCCAGACAAAGAGAACCAGGCATGGCCTAAGTCATTTTGTGATCTAAGCCTGGCCACAGTGTTTGTCCTTGAACAGGTCTCAGCAGTTAATGATCTTAAGGAAACAAAAGAATGCAGAAACATTGCCTGTTATCAGACAAAAGAAGGAACAATAGAAAGATAATACATCAGTTGCAGACTCCCAGTTCTGTTTCAATGGTAAAGATTAGCCTGAAGTGCTCAACCAACAGATCAACTGGAACCTAAGGGAGAATAATGTTGATCTTTTCTGACCCCTGTGACTTCAATCAGCTAAAGCTTGGTCTCCATGACTGCACAAGCCCCTTCATGAATATGCATGTACCCTTAGCTTAAAAATTCCCCAGCTTTGCTGCTCAGGGAGACACTGCTTTGGGAAAGATTCCCAGTGTTCTCCTTACTTGCAGCAAGGCAAGTGATGATATATATACTACCAACTGTAAAATAGATAGCCAGTGGGAAGTTGCTGTATAACAAAGGGAGATCAACTCGATGATGGGTGATGCCTTAAAGGGCCGGGACGGGGAGTGTTGGGGGAGTCATGGGAGGGAGGGAATATGGGGATATGTGTATAAATACAGCTGATTGACTTTGGTGTACCTCAAAAATTGGTACAAGAGTGTAAAGCAATTATATTCCAACAAAGAACCTAAAAAAATAAAATAAAATAAAATAAATCCTTCCTTCTCCTGATCTTTGGCATGGTTGTGTCTTTTGGCTCGACATACACCCAGAGGTGAACCCAGTTTTCGGGTAACACCTCTCTGCCTGCCTTCATGGTCCCCTTGGTTGAATTCTCTTTCCTGACATTGACTGGACCAGCTTTTTCAAAGTCTGGTCCCCTTCTACCTTTCCAAACTGAGTCCTTGACAGTCCTGGCTCTATCAACTCTCGCCCAGCCAACCCTTGCACAGGGTACAATCTAACAAGATTACTAGAGACACACCATGTTAGTTTTGGCTCTATGCCTTTAAGGTGCTGTCCTTTCTGGCTGGAGTCACCTCCTCCTCTGATTTGATCTCCCCTGTTAAGCTTTTCCCAACCAGACTCTGGAAATAGTTATTTCCTTTGCTGCAAACTCTGCTCTGATTTCATGCTACCCAAACAATCTTCTGATTGTAACTGCATAGAGTGTAGATTTGCTGAAGGGAGAAAAGGCACTAGTCTAATCCAGAATTCCTGCTCACGTGACAGTGATTTCTCATTATTAACTTGGCTGGCATTGTTCTGCTACAGTTTTTATGAAGCAGTTTCTGGGATTAGGTGAGTATGTTACTGTTTTACGGAAAGAGATGACCTATTCAGAGAATTTCTGAATTTTTGAGGCTGTGAAGGTCAGACCCAAGGTAATGGTGACCTTTGGGACGCGATGGATGCCATCCAGTTGGGCTTCCCTGGTTATATGCCAACCTCCACCTCACTCTGAACATCTGTTGAAATTGCACTGGTTCTAGTCACAAGCATGCGTAGAAATATAACCCACTAATCAAGACAAGTCATTTCTCCAATCTCGGTTTTGTCAATTATAAAATGTCAGGTTGACCTTGATTATTTCTAAAAGTCATTCCCACAGTAAAGCACATGAATCTGCCAATGTCTTCCTAATCTGCAGTGTCAATATCAGAAAATACTAGGAACCCGCAGGTACATATAATTAGCGTCAGACATTCAATGTTCTCCGTGGCGGACTGCTGCGGGCTATAACCGCCCCCCTTCAACAAAGGATCTCAAAAATCTCATATAAGCAGCTGAGAAGCATTAAATAAAAGTTATTTTTCCAGGAAATTTTTTTCCCACCAAAGTTCCTGGATCTATTTTCATCATTAAAAAATTTAAGTTTATTTATTTCCTTATCTTTGATTAATATTTCTTCTCCTTTATTTATTTTCATATGCATCACCCAAAAGGCTAGCCGGTTTAACAAGATTGCTCAGGGCATGTGTGTGTGCAAACTGCCTATAAGAATGTGACCTGAGACTAAGTTCCCTTTGATGTTATCAAACTTGCAGAATGCCAGTCTTTTAACCCTGAGATCTCCTGAGCAGAGCATTAAATAGGTGTGTGTAAATGTGTGCATGAATGATGGATAGGTAAATAAGTAAGTAAATACATACACACATACATACATAATTAGTTGAGGGTAAGGCTGAGGAGAGGAAAAGGACTGTTAATTATTAAAGTCAAAGGTGAAGAAAAAGTGACGCTTAGAAGTGATTAAATGTTACCATTTGATTAGGCAAATGTCCCAACATGAAAGTGATGGGAGATTATAGTCACAGCACATTATGATGCAAGACCTAATTTTTGCTGATCGCTCACGCGGTCCCACATGGCAATGTTTATCATAATACAGATTCATGCAAAAAGGCCTCTGAGTACAGGCCAAATTTCAGCAACAATTTTGTTCGCTCAACAAATATTTTTGAGTGGAAGATACAATGATGAACAAATACATACAGACCCTGCCTTTGAGAAGCAAGTGGATTTATAGGCAAAAAGTCCAGCGTGGCCTTAGTGAGCTTCACATCCCAAGCAATGCCTCTTGGCCAGCAGGAAGGGCCAGAGCAAAGGTCTGTGAGCATCTCCTGGGAACAGAGAAAGAGCAGCTGTGCTTGGTGACTTGGCTCAGCCTATATTTCCATTTAAACTTGCTGTGCAAAGGTAGATTTCCTTCTTGACAAACAAAAAAATATGCATATTAAGAAAAAATAACTGACGAGTGAGATTTCTAAATTTAAACAAAAAGCACACAAGTCTGTTACTGCCTGAATGAAATAAAGATCACATTTAGGGAAATGAAAAGGCTCAGGAGGAGTGTGGGAATAATGTGAGTTTAGGGGTCTCATTACTCCTATTCCTTCATCAGCCAAGGAAATTCTGTTGGGGAACAGCAGATCAGCCCAGTGTTTTCTGAGAAGCCTTTGTGGCTAACAGACAAGTTAGTCCTCCAAAGTCTTAAAAACTAAAGTGTTTGCTAGATGAACCTTAAATTGCTGCACGCTAAACAGACCAGATAATAAAAAAGAATTGCAACAGGAGGTACAAATAGCTAGCTGTGTCAAAATCGCTGTTCTCTAAGATTGACAGGCTTGAGGAAAAAAGCAACTTTAGAGTTGCTTCAATTGCAAAATCTAAAGCAGTCACTCTTTTTATATCCTGGAGAATTTGTGTAACGTGTTACAGCAATGTAATGTCCAAATAATACTGTTGAAAACTCCAGACCAGATACCTATCTATATTATTTTTCCAGAATTTACTTTGCTTTTTTGAAAGTTTTAAAAAATTGTGTTTCTTTGATTTTTAAGATGAAATATAATTTCAATTAATGTATGAATGTATTGGCTATTTAAAAATTAAAACTCAACAGCTAAAAGCCATTTCTACTAAATTGTGGATGAACGGGGGTAAGAAAAATGGGGATTTATAATCAGCAGAAGCAAATTTCCCATGAAGCTTAATCTTAAGACCCTTTACTTGTACAAGGCGCTACCTCTAGTTTTTGCTTTGTTATTTTATATGCTATCTCCGTAGGAACTTTTCCCCTCCATCTCAAAATTGTACAAGCTTTGGGAGCCAATATAATCTGAATGTGATATGAATAATTAACATTCTCCCTCTGTAAGATCCTCAGCTCCTTGTCCATCTTTCAGTAGCGAGATTTATGATTTGTGCTTGAACAGGAAGTGAGAAAGTGTGTTTGCAGACTGACTATGTAGTCATTCTCATTTACCAAGCTCTGAAGGTCTTCTTGGGGAAATGAGATATTTGGTGCTAAAAACAGGCCAGTTGGTCACAAGAACTTTGGGTTGGACAGCGGTTTAGGAAACAGAAGGAGGAAAACAAAGCCTGTTTAATCCTGTTCCACATAGACAAAGCTGCTGTTAACCTACCTTTCTTCGGGCCCTCTCTTTTCTGTCTGTTAAAATGAAAATGCAAACTCCTAACTTCCATGGTGAAAATAACTAACATCACAAGAAAACTTAAATTTTATATGTAGTAAACACACTATATATTTGGAAGCATGTGACATTACTTTTTCTGATTGCTTTTGCACCTGTTCTTTCACTTGAACTTTTAAATAACTCATCAACGTAGAAACAATATATTTTACATGCTTTTAAAGTTAAGGAAACTAGGCTACTAAGGTTTTGAATCATCAACTGAAGGACAATAGCTTGTTAGAGCCTGGACCAGAATGGAAGCTTCTTGAAATAGTACAACGGATCAGCAACGGGACATCCGAAACACCCCCGAAAATGTCCCAGACTCCAAATATTCACCAATCAAAACCCATCTTAAAGTTGATCTAAACCGTGCTAGCAATGTAACCAAATCAGAAGGTATATAATGTAGAAGCAGTTATTTGACTGATGAGGAAATTGAAATTTCCATACTTGTAATTGCTTACTCTCCTCTATCTTGCAAAGGCCTGCTCGCCACTCTCAGTTAAACAGTAAAATGAATGACTAAGAGTGATCAGATAAGGGAAGACTGTTTCTTTCTCAGGCACCCACCCCAAGCCTTTGTTTGAGACCCTTTGCACATAGACTTGTTAAGTGACCATTAACGTCAACCTGCAACCAATGTGAGAATGCAAATTGGGACCTTAGTCCTGATAGGAATGGAATGTCCGGCTCCTACAAGCTCCTGTTAGGACCCCCTACTATGTGGGTAACCCATGGCAACTCCCATGCTCTTTAACTGCCCATGACCTATAGTAATTTGTAGCCAATCAGTTTGTACCAATTATAGCTGTATGTTTTAACCTATATAAGGAGAAGACTCCCCTGAAACGGGGCCCCAGAATTTTGGAGCGTTAGCTCGTCTGGGTCCGCAGGCTCCATAAACCTGAGTTCTCCAACTCTCCGAGTGTTGTGCTTGGTTTCTCGTGGGATCAGTTTTTTCTGCAACATGACAACTGAAAAAAGTCTTAATCCCAAACCAGAGAAGCTACTATATTGCCATTTGAGTGTATACATCTGGCATAGAATGTAAAGAATACCTTATATCTCCCTTCATATATTCCAACATGCATGCTTTTCTAATTTGTAGTTAGTGGTTCTCTTTAAAATTATAACTATTTAATTTGAGAATTTCACAACCACAGAACTATTAAAGGGTGTGGATTTTCTTCACGTGATTAAAATGTAAATTGGCCCAATCAGAACAAAAATATATTAAGATCACGAATTATACTCAGAACGACAATTGATAAAAAGCTTTTAAATGAAACATTACTAATTATAAATGCAAAGTTATGTAATAATGACTTAAAAAATAACATTTAATGTTGAGCTACAGGCAACTGAGACCCTGTGGTTTCAAGAGGAACTACTGCCCCTCCCTTAACTCCCTGGAAAGAATTTAAACTGGCGATTTTTCCCAGCAAAAGAGATATTACCAGAGGTAAATTTTATCTACATGGCCCCATCTAAATGGCAAGGCGAACATCTAAACACCAAACATCTGCTCTTCTTTTGGACCTGTCCTAGAATGACCCTCCTCTCCTTGGAAACCCCAACCCCCCATCCCATTTCTTAGCTCAGGATGGCACAGATACTTCATTCTATCTTTCTGTCTTTGAACTTCTCACGTATGTAGGGTCTCTGACCTCTCCTTCATGTGGGATTCTGGTACATACAAAATTAAATTTGATTTTCTCTTCTTAATCTGTCTCATGTCAATTTAATTCTTAGATCAACCAGAAAAACCTAGAAGGGCAGAGGGAAATTTTCTTCCTCTCCAACATATCAGAATGTTTAAATGTATATTAAGTTAGAAAATAAATAAGAGACTTCTTTTAACTAGGAGGTAACCAGTTGCCATATTTACTTTTGTGTGTAAGTAAGCAGGGAGAGGAAAAGTAAACCCAAAGTCTGAGTATTTGCTGACTAGTAAGGTAATTTACATATTTCATAAGTGTTGGGTTGGGTGAAATTGAGGTGAGGTAGTAAGCCGTGTGTTAATATTCATAAGGGAATACACAAATCAATTTCCAATAATACACATGGCCTATACATGTAAAAACAAATCTTCCCAATAAGCATATTTTCAAAGGTAAGGAACTTTTAAAGCTTTCTTTTTTTTCCTCTGTTCGTATTTTATATAATGCAGGTGGCTTTTACTCTTGCAGTCACATCTGTACTCATAGAATCTTATATGTACTCGGAGACAAAACTAAGACCTAAACAATTATGATGGTAGAATCACCTAAATAATTTTCAAGACCCAAAATAAAACAGAATGTAGACAAATCTATAGGGTTTCTTTCCTCTATAGATCAATAGATAGCTATCTCTATAAATAGATGTTCTCTCCATATAAATATATACATATATATATAAATACATACAAACATAGACAGATATTTTTCTATAAATACATGGAAGCACACAGGTGTAAGTGAGTACCAAATGCAACAAGATAGCGTTGGGGGCTGGTTGAAGAGCCCCAGATTAAGAGAGCTGTAATATAGAAAATGTAGCATTCCTATTGTCAATTATGTATATCTGTCTCAATTATTCAGATGCTTCAACATTTAGCAATATCTAGTAACTAACACTCACATGGCACTCACTATGCACCAGGCATTATCCTAAGCACGTTCATATATTCTCATTTTATCCTTACAGCACCCCTTTGAGAACAGGACTATCATTATCCTGATACAGAAGAGCACTTGAGGCACCCTAAATTTCAATGACATGACTGAGGTCATTTGTAAGTGTCTGATCCAGGACTCAAAGCCACTAGTGGTTTGGTTCCAGAGTCCATGACCTCCACCATAATGCTCTTTAATTAACTGTCTAGGCCCCAATTTTCCATGATGAAAAACTATGGCTTAAATATAGTCTATCCAGTTTACTTATAACTCAGAAACTCTTGAAATTTAGAACTCAAGGTTAATTTTAGAGGTACAATTTCACCTGCATTAATTCTCTCCACAGTCTCGTAAGACGCAGCATCGAGCCAGGCAGACATGACTCCTAGTCCAACTCTACTAACTCTTGCCTGGGAGAGCTTAGGAAGATGTTTTAACCTTCTCTTCATTTTACTATATTATGCTACACAGGGAAAAAAAATGCATTCTTTAAAGGGTTGCTATCAAGGTAAAATATATAGAAACTATGTATATTTTCTGTCATATTAACAAGCACTTTATAAATGATAGCTATTATTAAACCATCATTATTATTCCCATTACAGTTGAGAAAATTGATGTTCAAAGAGTGCAAGAGATTTCCCTAAGAGCAAACAGTTCTTAAGCAGTAGAGGTGTGTCTTGAACTTAGGTTCTCTGAGGCTATATGCCGTGCAATCTGTAGTGTACCACACTGCTTCAAAAATTCCCTCAATGCACAGCACAAACTTCATCCTTTCCATTTTTTCCTAGTTATTTAATTCCATGTCACATTTTCTTGATTTTGAGTCTTTATGTAGTATATCATTTGTAAGATACAATTTAGTATTTAACTATTTCTAGATTTGTATATTGGCACTTCTGTAAGAAAACTGCAAATTTTCTGAGGGAAGAATAACTGACATCGGTACACAACTGCATTTACATACACCTGTATAATCAATAAGTAACTTTCCTTGTTTTCATTATAGAACAACGTTTACTCTTTCAACAGATGGAGTCTACTTGAATTCACCTGATGGGACCTCTGGCTCCCCAGGAATTCTTTCCTCTTCAGCCAAGAAAGAATACCAGGTTTTGTCAAAAATTTTGTTATTGAAAATACTTTCAGATGTCATGGATAACACGTAAGGAAAATGTGCAGTCAAATATACAGAAGAAAAAAGGTCAAAGATGAGATGAAAGGAAGAAGGAAGCAACCTTCTTAAAGAGCAGCAGAAAGAAAGACACGACAAAGGAGGGAGGAGGAGGAGAGACAGGAAGAGGAGTGGATCTGACACAGAGTTTATCATGCACAGTCACATGGGGATAAAAATAAAAAGGACCAACAGAGACTGAAAAGTTGGAAGAGCAGGTAAAGAAACTTGGGGTTGGGGCTATCTATTTGCACAGTAGGAAGAGGGAAAATAAGCAATAATAATGAGTCCAGTATTTGCTTCTTTGTTCTCAAAATAAGTCTCCACTTCTCCGCCTCCATTATGTTAGAAGTAGAGGTTTACTTCTGTGTTTTGTTTTGTTTTGTTTTGTTTTGTTTTGTTTTGTTTGGCTGAGCTGTGTGGCATGTAGGATCTTAGTTCCCCGACCAGGGATCAAACCTGTGCCCCCAGCAGGGAAGCAAAGAGCCGTAACGACTGGATCGCCAGGATATTCCCTATTTCCATCTGTTTTGAGACCTCAGAAAACTGTTAATGTGACTGAACGAGATTGTTTGACATGCTGAATGCCATGGCTGACTAGGGTGTCCCGCTCTGGAGATAATGCCTTTCTCTCCCTGACACATCAACAGGTGCCCAAGCAGATTGACGAAGCATGTAAAATATCGAGAAATGCCCAGCAAACACTGGGTGTTCAGTAACTGTTTCTTTACTTCCACGAAGAGTTTATAAAAAGTTTAGAAAACAAAGAAGGTCTGATTTAAAAGGAAAACAATGCTATGTACCAATATATGGTAACTATCAAATTAGGGATATAAAAATAGAAAGCTTTAGGATTTCAGAGGAAAGGAAAATCACCATGGGTCAGCTGATGTGGTCAAAGAAGACATCCGTAAAAAGGTGGGTCTGGTCATCGGCCAAGTCTCTTGCTGTGGTACTGAGAATATATAATTAAGCAGTGACACCTAAAAGGCTGACCCATGGCACAAGAATAGCATGTATCTCCAATTTACTTCCTTTTCTTCATGACAGTGTTTTGCCGGTTCGGATGCATCATGTTCTGGTAAAAATAATCTTGTTGACAGATCATATACAGAAAAAGAATTCAAAGTCTAGAACAGTTGCAATGCATGCATATCATGAAAAAATCTTTTGAAATACTCATATTCCTATATTATATTTTATTTCTGTTTCACAAGTTAATGTTAAAATCTTTGTTTTCCAACATAGCTCGGGGTCCCAAGATACCAGAGGTATATCATTTAATGTGAATTCTCTTGCAAACTCACCCAACTTTATACTCAGCTACTCAATGTTTAATTCTCTTCTTGTCATAGCTATCATTTTTAAAAATTATTTTCTGGAACTTATCTTTCTCCATTTGTCCTTTATGCAGAATAGCCTTTTAGATTTTCTATTTCTATCATTTATTTCTGGCTCCGACTGAAAATCTACCAGTGACATTTAGCCAATAATAATACGCACTTTGTAAAAAATTATATTGGTAACACCTATAATGAACAAAACACTGGGAGGAAAACAACACAACAGTTTTAAAATCACTGATGGCAAGGCAAATACCTTTCCCTGCATGTTTACAGTACCTGTTCTAGGTGTTTTGCTTGCCTAACAGTAGAACCTCAATAAAAACATGCCAAATAAATGAACTACTGAATACAAAAACAAAACAACCGCTCATTCTTTGTTTCATCTATTTAGTTAATCATTAATTCTTATATCCATTTATTCCAGTAGGCACTGTTGGGATTAAAAAATAGAATGGAACTCTAGCCCTTTGAAACCGTAAAAGGAGGAATGGAAGATGACATGAATATGTACAATTAAAACAGACACTGAAAGCTTAGGGTGCTGTAAGATAAGATTCAGAGCCATAAGATGTATGGGAGCTAAAGGGAGGGAGAGGGCAAACCAAGTTTTGTTCTGCTTCCCAGAGAAAAGCACTAATAATTACATACAACTGGTATGACTAACCTTAGCAACAGGTTAGTCACCAACGTGCTTGAATTCTTACCAATAAACTCCTGTACAGTTTGGCTATGTTTACATGTCAACATTGAATGATTCCATGTAGTCAAGCTGTGAATTTGGGTCCTGATCATGTTTGGTACCCGGCAATCTGGCAGCCCATGACAGGCCAGGCCATAACCACAGTTGTTTTGCCTCTGGCTCTATGCACTCAATCAGATCAACTCACTCAGAAGTCCTGTCTGTCTTCCACAGCTACGTCTCCAGCATAATCACCTGACAGCCCTTTTTCTGGAAACCCATGGCAGCCAACATCAGGTGTGGCTGGGCCACTGATTGTATATCTTTCGCTGATTTAATTAAGTGATAAATTATGATGTCTACTGAAAGATAAAGTTCCTTTATTGTGAAGCCAATTTAATGCAGTGGATCTCCATGGAGTGACAGGTGAGAGACAGTCAGTAAGCAAAATTTGAATACCTCATAACAAGTGAAGACCTGGCTTTAGGACATGGCTTCAAGGTATGAAAAATCAGTGACCATCAAATTCCATTTTGTAGTCCAAAGTTATCACAAACAGGTAGTGTATCAATGTCTACCTCACATGGGCTAGGAGAAGCACTTAAGACATGTTCATGGGGTTTGCTTCTCACTCAGCAAATAACATTTTACTTCTGTGCCCATGTTCATAGATCTGCCACAGGTAGTCAACACATCTTTAAAAGGAATTAAAGACAGACTTCCAGACTTCAAGGAGATTCCAGTATATTTGGAAGGATAGAAGAAAGTTAAATCCAAACTAAGGGTATTGTTGTCACTATGTTTCCACAAATCTGATTTAGGTTTTCACAAACCCCCCAAATAAATGATTGTTTATGCTAGAACAGAAACCCTACAGACAAAAAACAGAAAACAAACAAACGAACAAAAAACTACCCTAACAGGACCTTTTTGTTTGCTACAAGCAGAGGAGTAAACCTGTCCTTGGGTGCCACATTTCCATCTCATCAAGGAGTATATTATCCCTCCAATGCAACTCTATAAATGATTCAGAAGTTTGCTTTCTAGCCTACAAAGCATGTTCATTCTGTAATGTTTGCTAAAACAATATGGGAAAAGGAAGTGGCAGAGGAGAATGTGAAAAAAGGAATAATAAACAAAAGGATAAGAAAGCATATGAATTGTTTTACGTCAGCAATAGTATTTTGCATTTGTATACCATTACGTAGTTTACAAAATATTATGTACACACCTTTCATGTTACCTTAAAAAACAGTGTGTCATAGGGAAATTACAAACGAGGAGACTGGAATACAAATAACGTTTCAAAAGTGTCTATTAAGAAAGGTAGCTAATTTTAAAATTCTCTTCTGTTTCATTAACAAAGAGTTTCTACTCCTGGGAGTGAATATTCTTCACCTTTTCATCTCTTTAGCTATTTGGCACAATTACTTAATCCCTTCCATATATAACTTTTCCCTCTTGACCTGCTTTTCCTCCCTCAACATAAAATCAATCTTGAACTTTTTCTCAGATTAAAACCAACAGCTATTCTCTCAGCACTGTCTCTCCCCAGCTAGCACGCTATGCTCCCTTCTTAACTTTTGGAGATTCGTCTCCAGCCACTATCCTCCATCTTCAACATTCAACTTAGTTTCACCCCTCCCAATTCTACAAAAGCACTCTTGCTAAATCCAAAGACTTCCTAACTGCTAATTCAATTGGGCATTTTCATTTCTTATCCACGTTGGTATCTCTGCTTCATTGAACACTGCCTTCCTCCTCCCTAAAGCTCTTTTCCATTTGCCATCACACAAGCTGGAAACCTTTCCCCTCTGCACATCCCTCATCAGTCTTTCTTGCAAACTCTCTTTTCTCTGCTGTCTAGATGAATGTTCGCTGAATGTTAGCTGATCACATTCACTCAATACTGCAGTCTTTCTGGATTCTTCTCTCTCCCTTTCTCCACTGCAATGAACTGAACACCAGGGTCTATCCCTTTGACCAGCTAATCTCTTGAAATTCCAATTTGCCCTCTTCATTTCCACTACCAATGCCTTAACTCAGTTTTTTGCCCTCTATCATGGGGACCACTATACACTTTGCTAACAGTTCTTTCTGCATTTTCTCAACCATCTCTACCATTACGAACACCACCCCTTACAATAACCCATCATTCATTCCCTATGCAGATCCAAATAAAATTATTACTTTCCAACTTTATTTGGCAATCAAGATGCAACTTTTCAAAACAGCAAGCACATTTTCTAAGGTTTTATTCCTTCCTTCCTTTTTAGTTTCATCCATTGCTAACCTTCAACATGGATTCTTAGTCCAGCTCACATAACTGTCTTGCTCCTCTGTGAGGTCACACTGCCCTCTCATGCCTTCAATCCTATGGGGGTTCCATCCCATAGAAGACCTAGAAATGTCTTCTCTGCTGCTTATCTTTGAAGGCCTGTGCTTAACTGTCATCTCCTTATCAAAGCTTTCCCAAGACTTGCTAAATTGTGTTTGAATTGGATCCTCTAGCTTTCTATATCCATTTTTAAGCTATTGTGGGATGGTTGGTTTATTTAACTTTCCTATAAATTTTTATGAGAGTGATTATGACATATATCTTTTAAGGATTTTAAGCAAACTTCTTATTTTACTCCAAAATGAATTTTAGATTATCTGTTTGTATAATAAAGCCTTTACCCAAGAGAGCAATAACGAAAAAAAGCTGCAGCTCCGATTCTGTACACATTATTCCTAAGTTTTGGAATCTGAAGCAGTGAATGATGTTTAAAGCGATCCTTAATTAATCAGTGCTTTCCTCGCAATATCTCACACACATCTCATATATTTCTTCTCTGACATATATAGGTACTCTTACGCTTATGTAAAAATAATTAATAACGTTGTGCCTCGATGCAGCTTTATAAGAATACAAAGTAATTATTTAAACTGCCTTCTACATCAAGGAAATGTAATATGTCCCTCATCTTACAGTTCTTAACTGAATTCCTAAATAAAATTTAAGTCATAGCCTCATCTTGTGTTTTCCATTTGGCTCTCTCCTGATGAATATGGACTCTGATGCTTTACTGCTAGTGTGTAATATTCTGTCATATCTATAAATTCCACAAAGTCTTAAGCCATAAAAAAGATGGTTACATGCTGTTTTTTTTAAATGTCTGAGAATTAATCATTTATTTCCCTTTCCCGACATGTCTTTTATGCTTTGCATGTTTTTCAAAGATAAGGGGAGTAGTAGTGTTAATATTACCATCCTTACCAGTGGAAGAAAATGAAACTATCAATCTGGACTTCTGACATACAAAATGGTGAGATGATACATTTGTCTTGTTTGAAGCAGCCGCTACGTCTGGTAATTTGTCCTGACAGCAATAGAAAACTGGTACAAAATGCATAATAAGTAAGTAAATTAGATAATACATTAGAAGGTATTAAATGATCTAGGAAAAATTAAAATTAATACAAGGTCAGAGAAATCAGGAATGCTTGTCTGAGGAGACTGGACAGATGGAGCATTCAATAGGCCCAGGCTGGACCGCATCAAAAAGGTGAGATTTGAACAAGGGAGGTTAGAATGTTGGCCAAGCTGACATAATGAGAGAAGTCTCTCCAAACAGAAGTACCTGCTGCTGGAAAGACTCTAATGCAGACCTGGCATCTCTGGGGAACAGCAAGGAACCTTGTGTAGCTGAAGGGGAGTAAGGTGGGGCTGGATGGGGCAGGTGGAGATGAGGTCAGAACATTTGCTGTCTCAGCCCTTGGAAACTTGAGCTTTTACTCTGAGAGAAACAGAAATCCACTGAAAGGTTTTGAATGGATGAGTGATCTGATCTAATTTAAAAATTTCTAGACCAATCTGGCTGCTGCATTGGGAATAGGCTGTTAGAGGAGCAGGAACAGAAGACAAGAAATTTATTCAGAGATCCACGATTTGTCCATTTATCCACACAAATGGTGGTAATGGTTTAAATTAAGGTAGCGAAAATAAAGATGATGAGAAGGGATCTTTTTCTGGAAGTAACTTTTTAAAAATTTACATACAACAGTTAAGGAATTCTTTTTCCAGGAAGTCTCTGTGACACACCTAGATAGCTTTAGTTAATTATCATAACACATGACACTATTCTGATAGCACTTATCACACTACACTGGTCTGAAACGACCTGTTAATCCTTTCTCTCCTTCTAGCCTTCAAGTTGGACCCTTAGAAAGGCAACTGCATATTTTCAGGTGAGACTAATAAAAAGCTACATGCTGCCAGCCCTATTATCTGTACTGCAGGTACAATCCAGACTTCTAAGAAGAGTTATCTTTTATGACACACCAGAAGTCCTCCAGGCCACTTCTCTCAGAAGCGATATCATTTCAAAGAACTTAGATGACACTTAGATGTGAAAATCAGGTTCATATTATTTTGATTTGTTTTTCAGTAGGAAAAAAAACCTCAGGCATAGTATAATCACCAGTAGAAAGACAGTCCAAATGGAATACTGTTTCCTGGATTTTAATTCACTGTTTTTCCCTCCTTGGATTGGAGCATTCTAAAGAAAAAAGACTAGAACAACCCAATAAAAGAAAAGTGGGCAGTGGCAGAATATTCACATATCACTGAGGAGTAAGTCGCAAAAAACTTCTAAAGCCATGAAGTACGTGTAACGACTGATTTCTGCTCAATAATAAGCAGTATAGTCATTACAGAGTATGAGTTTGATTCTGTTTAATAAACTAACTTTTATTACCTTTTTTTTCTGCCCAGCCCATACTCTAACAAGAACAAAAGCCCATTAAAATTTGTTGTCTTCAAACAGGAAATGTGTCAGGATGTGAGCAAGGACCGTTTTGCATTCTAATCACTAGTTAGAAGACATACCTATAAATTAATATCCAGCACTAACAGCTTTAACTATTTAGTACCCAGAGAAGCATAATTAATCCAGAGTAAGCCTTTGTTTGCTATAACTTACTTAAGAGGAAGATGAAAGATTAGAAAAAGAAATATAAATGGTGAGAAAGTTATCACTACATTCTAGTCTTTGCAAATGTTATGAGCAGAAATGTTAAAGGTCATTCAAAGAAACCAAGAGATTATTTATGTCCCTTCCTTTCAATTTTATTGTACTAATTTGATACTGCAATTTACCAATTTTCCTTGTATTTTTATATATTTGAGGTTCACGTCCTCACTCTTTTTCAAGTTTATCTCTGTAACAATCTTATATGAAGTGATTCAGACAACAAATGATGTACCAACTATAATCATTTGCACACGAGATACTTGATCACAGTTTATGTGGGACAAAAGGCGAATCTCTTCTGGGAGTGGGAGTAATCAGAAAAAGGACATATGTGAGTTGCAAAGAGAAAGATAAGATAATATTAATTAATCTCCATATAATTATAATGGAAATCCACAGAAGTTTCTTTCTTACCCCCACAGGGGAGGAGTTCACAATTACACAAAAAAATTTAAAAAATACCCCCAAGCCTTGAAAATGCACTACAGAATACAACGCTATTGGGAAAAAGGAAATTATGGCACGCGTAAAAGTGGCTTGTGTGCTTGGGTCAGAACATGCTAGAATGTTTGGGAATTAAGGCCATTTTCTTCTAAGTCCAGGTAGGGAGATTGTAGCCAAATCTCATATGCCCTGAAATGATTAAGTACAAGTTTATCCAAACTTTTGATCTCCATCCCTTAAATTTCATTACATCTCTGGGACCTTCAGAGTTGGTCTTGGGAAACAAAAAAACAACTCTAAACTGAAAAACTCATATAAGGCCAGAAGATAGGAAACTAAAGCATGTGGAAATGAAAAATGTTAGCTGGTAGCAGGCTCATGCAGGATTAGGTAAGAAAAATGTCAGCGGTGATCTATGTGGAAAGCAGGAAGATCACAGCCACCTGCTCTATTGGTCTGTCGAATTCATGCACTCTGCCTATCAGTGCAAACATTCTAGGATGCATCACGAGTCATAAGTTCTTATCTTTGATTCAGAGCCCTGACTACATTAGGGTGTTTGATACAACCTCAATGCTTGGGCATGTTGCCCAAGCAGGGCTACGTACCAGGCACTGTTACATGTATTAATTCCTCCTCACGAAGACCCTAAGCAGGAGGTACTCTTATTAGGAGTATTACCATTTTACAGAGTATAGAAACTCAACGCTAAATTAAGAAGCTTACCTAAAGTCCCATAGCTAGTAACCCAATGCAGTCCAGTTCCCATTTTGCTCGGTAATATTTTCTGGAAGGAAGAAGAAAAATGCAGCCATCAAAGTGCTCACAACTGTTCTCAGTTTGTTTGATATGCAGTGTCTGTGAGTCTCCACGGGAAAGGAGAAGGATGAAATAATGCGAGGCAGAGAAAAAGCATGAGACAGGAAGTTCTACAGTCACCAATGCCAGATTCCTAAATTTCCCTGGGAAAGAGGCCCTGAGGTTTACAGATGCTACTGATGTACACACGCAAACCAAACCACACATTGCTCGTGCAATTTCAAGGTGAGCTTTGGGGGAAAGGCCTTCTGAGCTAAACAGTTTTGCATTCCTCTGTTGCAGCAGGTAATCGAGAGGACTTGACCACTGATTGACCTGCGAACTGGGTCAGGGAAACTGGGGGCTCCTCCTCCCGTCCCCTGTCCTTGGAACGCAAGCTCTGCCGACCGTTCCCACAGTGGAAGCTGTTCCAAGGACACAGCCTTGAGAGAGTAATGTGTTGCTGTGACCATCTAGGCTGTGTAGAGAGACTGAACCCAGTTAAAACCTCTATATAAACTTTCAAGATTCTGGCAGACAGGTGTGGAGATCTACTCGTCTTGTGGCTGCCCAAGACAAGCTTGTAAGCAAATTCCTTTGTTTATTAAACCTGCAACCAATCTGGAGTGCTCAGCCTCTTCCTTCAATCTATCCTTGCCCTATCAACATGGCAGCCAGTCTGCAAACCAGCCTCATCCTTTATCACCAGACAAAGATTTTAATCCACGTGGTCTTTGAGAGCTGAATATATTACAAATAAAGGAATCTCTCAGAGATTCATTAATATGCCTTTTAAAACTATCAATATCTCATCAAAATTTCATTTGATTTTCTTCCAAACCATTTGTTAGTCCAGAAAATTGTATAGTGTGAAACCCTTTTTATTTCATATGAATAATACCATTCTACCAGGCTGATGGAGCATTTGAACTATTTCAGTGTTTCAGGCTGATATTAAACTTGGCCTATCAATATTAAACATCTAGCCAATGAGAAAAGTTTTCACTTGAGTGCAAAATATTTGATTGGAAGTGAAGATTCAACATCAAGAAAAGTACATTCTTAAATTCCTGGCACACAGGCTGGAATCTGTGCCTGCCTAGTTTTTGATGTTGTGAGCATGTCCTTTAACAAAATTAAGCTCAGAAAATTATTATTAAGCCCCCACTGTGCTGTATGTATTGCATTAAGTGACTGAGTGTCTAATGATGGGAAAGACTTCATCACAATGGAAGTTACATGAAAAAGGGAAATGAAAAAATAACTAAAGGCATTGCCTACATCCTCAATGATTCTATGAGAGAAAGACGACAAAATGTCTACAAAATAATTGGAGGGAGTCAACCACTTACAAGGAAAACATAAACACAAGGTAACAGATTGGCCAGCCTGCTTGATGAATCTATTCATCACAAGCAACAGTAAACCAAAATGACCTGTTCTAGATGCAAAGAAACAAACGTTACAAAAGGACATTAAGCAAGCAGGAGAACAGAGTGGAAAGTTAGTGAATCAGCTGTGGCAATGGCAAGTTTAGATACGTGTTGGGAAGAGAGAAAGGGGAAGCTTTAGTTCCGTCATCAATGTCATCAACAATACACCGTGCTATGTCACATACTCTTTTAAGTTCCAAGGAAGGAGAGAAAAGGAATAGATGCATTCTCTCTGAGACTTGAAATTTCGTCTATTCAGAAGATGACATTTATAAAATGATAAGGAGTATTTCTTAAGGCCAAAAGAAAACGATAAATTTTCCTATAGGAATTAAGAGAAGCGTGAAATTTCAGTGGAATAAGGTAGTACGGAAAGACTGCATGAAATGGAGTTATAGTCCTAGGGTACTATTAATCTCCTTATCCCTAATCAAATTTCTTCACCTCCACACGCTCCACGAACATGGTAGTCAAGACCACTGACTAGAAACAAACAGCATCTTGTTATAACCCAAGAGCCATCCCTTAAAAGTTTTGTGTCCTTGGCCATAGAATATCCTTTCTAAGACTAAGTTATCCTCAACACAGTATGAGAATGATAAAATGCATATTTCATTAGTTTTCATAGTTTTCAGATTAGTTTTTAGAATTAAATTATATAATTCACTAAAAACCCCAGTATGTACCTATGTGTTTAATAAATGTTAGCTACTAATGGCAAGAATAATACTCTTTGCTAAATTACAAATCAGTGCTTAGAAATAAATTTCTTGATATATATACACACAGACGTAAAAAAATGGAAATAAATAGATAGATCCAGATTAAACACTTGCTGATTCATTACTTCAAGTAAAAACTAAACAAAAGCATTGCTAGAGCTCTACAAAAATGTTAATGCACACTGTACCTGTGGATATAAAACCTGCAGAGCTTGGGGTTTTCAAAATTACTTTCTTTGATTCATATTTCATTGTATTCATCACTACTATGGTGAACATTTAACCATTATTAAGATTTATGAAGTTCTGTCCTGATTTAAATTCAAACCATGTAACCAAGAGCCCAACAAAAGTTTAGATGCAACAAAACAGATATTGAAAAAGAGATAAAAGCAAGTCAAAAGAACAATAATTAAGATTAATGCAATCGTCATTTTTACTGGCATTGTAAGGACTCAAATTTAATCCTATGACAAACAACATAAAAGAAGAATTCATTTTTGTTCAAAGGATCTTTAGTTAAAATGTAAATGTCTGTGTATATTTACATATAAATCTGGGTATTTTCAAGGTCACTTCTTTAGTTCACTCATTCCCTTTAAAACTAATGAACTAATGTCACTATTCGGACATGACGAAAAATCTTCATCGAATAAACCCAAGTGAATCCACGAGCAGAGCAATCGCCACACCAATAACTCTTTAAGTGTATGTATGATTTTGGTTGTCAACATATAAAGAAGAAGCCTGGATTAATCAATAGAGTTGTTTTCTGAGTAACAAACTCAAAGATCATTGCCTTATAATCATGGAAAGCAAACACTCTCATACGTATGATAATTTAACCAATTTTAGTCATTCTACCTTGTTGAAAATGTGTTCTATATACATATTATATAGAATTTAGGTATCTACATTTATACATATATTCATACTCAACACAGAGTAAATTAAAGTATTTTATTCTTCAAGATTTATTTTCCACTTTTATTTTAATATAGTAAGGCTCTTCTTTCATTACAAATGTGCCAGTCTTGCTAACCTCATAAGAATTACTGTATAAATCTTAACAGAATACACTCAGGGCATTGTACAAAATGGACTTTCCTTCATAAATTGCAAAGTCCCAAAAGTACTGTGCACAAATAAACAGTCATCACCATGGTTGAACTTGAAGAAAATAAGATGATTTCTAGGTTGAAAAGCTCATTTAGTCAAAATATCTTCATAGCCAGTTTATCAGATACCTCAAATTTCACCAGCAGAGACAGACTCCCTTATAATTATATAACCCATCTTCAGACTCACTAAAAGTAACAAAAACATGGCTTTAGTAAGAAAAACATATGCAGACAACATTTATTAAGATCTTATTGAAATTTGCTTTCTTACCTCAGTTTCCAAGCATTATATCTAAATGGTATGAGGAAAAGAACCCAGGTCTGAGAGAACAGGAAGAATATTAGATCTGAAATGCTGTCAAGGAAATCAGCTCATTGGGGAGGGTTTATTTATAAAAAAAAAAAATTATGCTACTATAAGTACTCTATGAATTCTGGGGACATAAGCTGGAATAATATTCAGATCCTGCCCTAGAGAGAGATTGGAGATTAAAGAAGGATTAAAGAGATGTGAAATGAAAATTAAATTAAAGAGGGATTCAGACACATAGTTAAATAGTTTCAGTTTATTTTTAAGAAGTGTAACTTTGAGCAAGTTATTCACTTATATATACAGGTATACCAGTTATCCATCTGCCAGTGTTGGAATTAGTTTTTATGCTGGTATTTACACTGTAAGAAAAACTAGTGGGATTGGCAAAGCGTTATGAGCAAGGGAAAGAGGATTCCAGGCTGAAGTGGCATTAAATGCAAAGGCACAGGGAGATAAATACACTGTCCTCATGTTATCAATATTGCTTACATGAGAGAATAATTTAGCAAAAGGGAGCTTTCTCTTGGTCCTGTGAAGGATTTAGATATTGAAAGAACAAATAAGAAGTCAAAGGCCATGCCTCAAAGAAAGTAAGATGGTCAAGATCCTTAAACATGTTTCCAGTAATTATAAGAAAAAAATATATAAAATATTTCTTAGTCTTCATTTAAATAACATACTTGAGCACAGAAGAATGAATTTAACTGGGTTTAGACTCTTGTATTCTTATTCCCATCAGTTAAGGCCTTTCCTGACATATTACTTACACAGGTTCACTGCTCATTTATAAATGCTTAGCATAATTTTAGTACCAAGTGAATTTATTTAATTAATGTTTTAAATCATGTAAATAAAATATATCATATCTCTCAATATATACAAAAAAGATCAAATCTATTATTCAGTAAAACATACTGAATATTCAAATTTAAATTTTAAATTGGTAGTTATAGAATTGGTTTGCTAATTGAATAAGGGAAAAGAAATATTTCTCTGTAAGGATCATTTCTGAGGGCCAAGGGGGACCTTTCTCTGGGGTTAGGCATACTTACTAAAAGCTGAGATTTTTTAAGGATATAACATGGAGCATTCATACATGAAGAAGAATAATCCAAAGTTATACAAATGTGATAAGACATAAGTGAATAAAAGCTAGAAATAAGAAATGATTTAAGTTTTAAAAGGATGATGGGCTCTGAAAATAAGAAAAATTACTGGGCAAATTATGAGTAGGGTTTGAATGGAATAAAGAACAAAACAGATATTGGATATATAATCAAATAATCCAAAATCTGCCCATATGTATGTATACACTTGTATGTAACATATATGGCAACAATTTATAACCAATTTTTAAAAATTACTTTCAGAATAATTATTTTAAATTGAAAGTCACATGCGCATTTCAAGCTTGATAATTGACAAGTCATCAATTCACATGAATCTTCTCAGAAATAAATCTGGTAAAGTAACATGGCCACGTAACAAGATAAAGATGGATGATAAAGAGTTCAAATGTAAAGGAAAGAAACAGACTAGGTCTAAGATAGTTCCTATGTTATTTTAAGCATGACAGCATCTATTGTGATTCCAATAAATTCTACATTTGGAAAAAATTATATAATGAATTACTATGAAGGGTGATTTAGATCTTTAAAC
The DNA here is from genome assembly GCF_030028045.1 of Hippopotamus amphibius kiboko. Taxonomy (NCBI): domain Eukaryota; kingdom Metazoa; phylum Chordata; class Mammalia; order Artiodactyla; family Hippopotamidae; genus Hippopotamus; species Hippopotamus amphibius. The sequence continues at coordinate 225,641,409 of NC_080187.1, forward strand.
TAACCTTAAGGATAGTAAAAGTGAGAAGAAAAGGAGGGAAAGAGAAGCGATGGGAAAGAGAAGAGATGGGAAAGAGAAGAGATAGGAAAGAATGGAATTGGAAAGGAGTCATCCAAATATATGCAGGCATTTTCTTCTTGGTGCTGTTAAACACAGGCACTAAAAGTTAAAGCAGATGAGAAGGTACACATTTGGCCAGATGGACTCAGTTGTATGCAAGTCTCTGACCATTTTAAGAATCCTATTGTCATTGTAATTCTTTCTTCATGAAGGCATAAGTACTACAGATTTTGAGAAATGAAAAGGCCCTTACTTTTAACACCAGGTACTAATTTTATACGGACTTCTATTTTCCTTAGATACAAAAACAAAGTCTGTATCTATGTATGTTATACATATACATATATATTTTATAGCCATGATAGCATAAAACTCTATTTCTTCCATCAGGAAGAAGAAACATGCATGGTGCATCTTCTCTGGAGACCATTTTGGTTACTGTTGTTTTCCATTCACTTATGTGCAAGGAAAACATAGCCACTAAAAGAATAAAACTAACTGAGGAGTGTGGTGAAGCCGACTGTAGAGCAGAGAACAAGATAGGAAGAGAGTCCCTCAGTTTTTCCTAGAGAGAACTCACATTATAGCAAAATGTTACATTTTACATGGACATTCAATAACCCTTAAGGCAATTTGTTAAAAAAAGACCCAAAATAGAGTCATTGTGCTAAGCCCTACATCAGCAAACTAAGACTTCATGCCCAACCTAATTTCTATTACAACCTCCCCCAAGAATGTAGTCTTAAGCAGTCAGTCTAAAATTTTCTGGTCAGCAACAAAGAGGTAATCTGCTACATAGCTACTTTCCATCCCCCATAGATAGGCTGCCTAAACCTGAAAATGTCAGCTCAATAAAGCCAATCATATCTTCAAATTCACCTGGTTGAAACTTGTTATTTAACAAATCTGAGCATCCATCTTTGAAACTGTATACAAGCTCCTGTGTTCTTGTCTTTTGAAATAAAAGGCTTTTGCTTTAGTCTTCCAGGCCTCCCCTGAGTCTCAAAAGGCTGGCTCAAGTTAATGATTAGGAAATGTGAAGACGGGGAAACAAAGAATAGCTGGTAACTGGTAACAATTTATACTATAAATCAGCCACATAGCAGAGTCACCAAACTCCCAGTTCCCTGAAGGATATAGATAAAGATTTGACACATATTTCTAAATTGTTTTTACAGGAAGCAGACCCCCACCAGATGAAAACTGCTGACTGCAAGCACATAAAACCCAGACCAGTTGAAATCAGGTTAATGATGCCTGAAAGTTCACCTTGATGCCAATCAATCCAAGAACTGAGCACAAGCTGATCAGGCACCCTGTGGCCCTCTCCTTCACAATGCCTTTAAAAACCTTTCCCTGAAAGCCATCTCGGAGTTCAGGTCTTTTGAGCTTGAGCTGCCCCTTCTCCTTGTTTGGCACCCTGCAATAAACCCTGTACTTTCCTTCACCACCACCTGGTGTCAGGAGATTGGCTTTACTATGTGCAGGTGACCAGACCCAAGTCCAGGTTCAGTAACACCTTCTGTGTCAGTTTGATGCATTGTAATAGATCTGGAGAACTTCATTCTGGGTCTGCCCCTTTGTAATGTTTACATTTTAAAATTCTGTTATTCAGAAAGTATAAAGAAGTTAAAAGCTGTGTCTTCTGAGGCTAAAGAGTCAGAAACAAAACAAAACAAAACGTCACACTGTGGAGAAAAAATCTGCCTTACCTGGTTAATGGATAGTTAAACAAAACAAACAATTTTGAACACTATGATTCATGTTTTTAGAAAAAGACAGACAGTAGCACATATTTCATTAACTTCTATCCCTTAATATCTGGTCAAGCTGAAAAATAAAACAAAAGCACAACTGGGCAGCAAATTCCTTGAGTTTCTTGTTTTTCAGTACAGATAGAGTATAATCATATTTTATTGACATTTACAGAAAATATTTGCTTTATATATTGGTGCATTAGTAGAGCTGTAAGTACCCCGATACATTATTGAACTACTAATGAATATAAAATATACATTAATTGATATTTGTGAGGAAAAATGCCAAATTTTAAGAGAAATATCTCTCTCATGATGCCTAAAATCATTTACTTATTATTAACAGACAAGACATAATAGAATGAGACAAGTCTTCTGTTGTAAAAACCAGATTAGATTTCCTAAATATCCTTAATTTTTTCAAATATTTAAGAGTGTGCATTTTGTTTTGGTGTTAAATTGTCTGCCAATTGTGTCAACTTTTAAATACCTTTTTCTAAGTTAAAAGAAATCAGGCACTTGACAATTTTGGAGGTGTGATGACTGTAATAAAAAAATTTGTATTTAACAACTTTAACAATATTCTCTGAAGTTGCAGTGTCACTAAACAGAATATTCATCTCTTCCAAAAAACCTAAAATTTGCCCTCTATGTGCTATGGTACAGACATTCACCCTCTCTCTTCTGTTTACTAAATTGCCAGACTTGCATTTTCTGATTTTTATCTCTAAACTCATAAATTTTCTGCTCTCTCCTTCAGTAAAGCATTCTCAGCACTCTGTAATAGCAATAAATTAAATATCTGAGTTCGTTTGTGAGCAAAATCTCTATAGACTAAAAGGGAAATCTGAGTACTTATGCTGACCTTCCAATTACCTTTCTTCCTAGTGAAGCCTGGGTTTTCTTTCAGTTTTGATTAGCAAGGCTGATGTGGCAGACTTTTCTTGTTTCCCAGCAACCCCCACTTCCCACCTCCAGATTCCAGGTTAGCAAAAGTAAAGTGAAGTGAACCAACATGACTCCCAAAGAATGAGAGAACTGCCAGGATACTTTTGAAGTTCATATGATGAATTTTGGAAAACAAGGCTCAAGTGGAAAAGAAGCTTAAATTAAAGGTATAATTTATTCAATACATTGAGTAGAGTTTTGTTTCCCTTATTCAAATATTAGATCTGAAGTTTTCTAACTTTTTACATTATAACTTCTATAATGTGGTTTTTTGTTTGTTTGTTTTTGTTTGTTTTGTTTGTTTTGCTGTCCCCCTCTCTCTAATCCTTTCATATTCCTACGTATCCAGTCAGTTGGTTACAACACAAAGTTAAAAAAGGAATCACATTTGGCTAAAGTTGTGCATGAAAAATAAATTTGACCCTTTTTTTCAAACACCACCAACAGGAAAGCCAAAATACACATCTCTTTTATACATCAGGCCATTTACAAGGACTAAGAGTCGACATGAAGAAAGGAACTAGATAGCTGAAGTAACATCAACCCATTCACCACACATATGGTGATACATCCATTCCCCAAACATCTCTGTGGTGTGCTAAGCATCCCATCTTCACCATCCTTACAGGACCCTATCATACCTGTGAAGTAAATTGTTTTAGGAAATAAATATAAAAAGCCAGATTGGCACAATGAGAATATACTCTACCTTCTTTGGCCTCACAGAAATAGTCTAGAATTAGTAAAAAAAAAAAAAATTGATCAAAGTATGAACCATATGTTAAATTTCCAACTGAAAAATCAATTGATGACCTATGACCTCAAAAGACAGAGTTTCATGGAGCTACAAATAATCCCAGGTCTATAAATTGCAGTGTTTATAATCTGTTTTTGAAACAAATTAAAGGGCAATATTGATAGTCCCAGTAGCATAAAATATTAACAAATGACAAATTACTGGACAGTATTTAAGCAACTGTTTCAAGACAGCCTGTACCTGAGTACTACGTAACAGCTGAACTCTAGTCAAAACTGGAAATATCACAGAAAAATGGAGTCTTTGGCAGGAATAACAAAAGTCATCTATTCGATAATTGATAGATTGTTCTTAAATGATTATTTCCTAAACTAGAGGATCATTTCCATAAACTAGAGGATCCTCCTAACTAAAGGAGTAGATTTTTTTTGCCAGTGAAGTGACTTTTTTATGCCATGATTTCTCTTCACATACCAAGGGCATTCGGTTTATCTTTCAGGAAATATGTTTGCCTCACATCGTCTTTAGTAATGGTACAAAATTAATTTAAAACTACTAACTACGGATATGTATGCTAATTTCATATATGCCCATCATGGTTCTCAAACACATGCAAAACTTCAGCAGTGCCTGATAATGGTTTCATTGACTGCATCTCAGGCTATGCTCTGTGAAGCTTCAACACATTCCTGAATTAGCACATGCATTTGTTTCCCGCACAACTAGATGAGATACTTAAAAATAGCAGAGAATGCTCCGTCTGCCTTGAATAACAAAAAGATGATTTCATTTTTCTCAGGGTGCTTACAATTCAAGTCTACAGCTTTATTCCATTTTCACGGAATAACAATGTAAATGGTAGCATCAGCCCCACAGCACTTCAATTCCCTGAAGTCCTGAATCCAGAATTTCTAATTTCCTTTAGTGAGGAGCTTTCCAAAGGTCTCTTCAGTCCTGAGTTAGGTTTTATAAAGCTTTAGGGAATATCTCCATTAAGATATCAAGCCACTTACTTCAAAACCAGCAACAGACATGTTGATTATTTTACAGGGTATAAATATTTTTCAAAGTGATTCTAAATTATTTTAGTTTCCTTGCCTTCTTCATTTTCCTATGTGTTTAGTTTGAGAAACCAAAGAATAACCTCTTCAAAAAATGCAATCAGGTGGAATGTTACTTGCTGAGTCAGTACTTAGTGTTTCCAGAAGACAGTCCTGACCAAGAGCCAAGTGGCATGAAGAGGTGTCTCTGTTTCCCAGAAGGGCAACTCTGCTGGTTCTAAGGTTCTCATGGCTAATACTGTCAAAATGGTTTTAAAGAAAATCTTTGTATCGTGGCTGTGACCTCTTTATAATTACCCAAATTAATATTTCTCCCTAAACACTTTTGATCTACAAGTTCTTATGCTCTGTTTACACCCTGCCTTTCTTCTTGTGACGAGACAATTACACCTGTAATTACTGGGTTAGTACATGCCTTCCTCTTATGAGCATGAGGGCAGCTCCCTGGGATCAGGAAGAACAGGCCATTCCTCTTCATCTCTGCATCCCAGTGTCTGGCACAGCTTCTGGCACGTGGTAGGTACTCAATACATATGAAAGAAATGGATGAATGAAATTATATTAATACCTGGGTGCTGATCTGCAGACAACCTCTACAATGATGGCTTATCTTCAAAATTTTTATCTGCATTTACCTAGGTCATCCAAAAAAATAAAATAAAATAAGGGCAATAGTTTTAAACTAGAGCTTCCAAGATGTCTTCCTTCAAAATATATTATTGAGAATGTGATTTATTTAAACTATGTTGCATATATTAGTGATATCAAGACCGAGAGGGCAATTTTCAAAGTATTAACATGTAGCATCTTCCTTCTCTTCAAGTTCCTTACTTGAGACAGTATTTCTTTTTTCTAAAAGAGTAACAGGAGTTCGTAGGGCCTTTGGAAATATATTTAGACTGAGATCCTATCATTCTTTTGGCATACATTGTCAGCTAAAAACACCATGGAGAAATCCCTTCTACCTATAATGGCGTAAGGAGAGGAGCCAGAAAGTACATATAAAATAACGTGAATATACGGATTCTTATTCCAAGAACTTATAAATCTAATTTGGCAGATACATGTGAGACAACATAATATGAGACAGTTCAACTGCTGGAAAAATTTGAACAGAATTGTGACCTCACATAAAAGCGTGAGATTTCCTCAATTATCACAAGTGGAAGTTAATTCAAGAATAGCTAACTCTGAAGGTGAAACAGACTTTTATTTTGTGTCATAGATTTTTAATAATTTTTTAACCACAAAACTATGAAGTAAAAATGTCTATTTGAAACTCAATTATCCTGCAAAATCTTTTTAAAAAGTCAGAGATAGACAGCCATAGATTGGCCAAATTATTCAGAGTATGTAGACCTAATGGACACTCTCTTTCAAGAGCTGTTTGTTTATGTTAATCTTCACGGGATAAAAAAGCTGATACAAATAATGTATTGCCTATATTCATCTCTCTCTTACTTTGTCCCTTGAAGTCTTAATGTCTCAGGAGGTTAACAAGGGTATTTGAAATACAGCTTAGTCAAACATGCTGTAGAAAGCTGCATTAGGCAAATTTAAAGAGGTTTCTTTACTGCAGGACTTTTCAGAGCCTTTAGTTTACTGATGTGTGTCATAAACTGACATTTCTTTAACAAAAGGTAAGTAGACAAATCCAATTTTTCAGTAACTAATTCTCTGCCTATTCTTAACTTCCCTAGTTTTATTGTCCACCATAAAATTTCAAAAATCTAGGCAGTGAAGTATAACCTATTTCTATAATAAAATGATATTATTACTCCAGAAATCCTAAACTGTGCACAGAAAAAAACTGCACCCCACGCAACACTTGAAATATCATTAAATTTCTTCAGGAGATAATTAGTAGTAAAGCCATGTCTTGAACTTACCTCCACTGTTATGCATTTCCCATTATAACAATATCATAATATTTAATGAGTTCTTTCTATGTTCTAGTTACCAGGATTAACATTTGATATATACCACCGCATAAAATTCTCATAATACTCATGTGATATGGGCACTGTAACTCCATGTTTACTCAGAACCTTCGACTGAGAAGATAAATATAAATGCCTTTCAGCAATTTTTATTATTATATTTAGAAAATTATACCTGATACTTCCCCCACACTTTTTAAACGAGATGATTAAAATTTACATTTTGTACTTTCTGCTCAATTTTACTGTGAACCTAAAGTTTACTCCAAAAAAAAAAGTCTGTTAACAACGACTTACATTGTGAATCAGCACCCGAGGCTGAGTGAGTTGCCATTGCCTGTAGTGGTACTTGTAATCTCTGATTAACTGTTTAATGACTATCTGTTCCCACTAGACATTCTCAGTGTGTGTGTGTGTATACACACACATAATATATATATTTAAAGACAGTAACATACCAAAGCAAATAACATAAAAACAATAATAGCAGAAAATGCTGGATGAGTTCCTACTCTATGGATAATTTTAAGCCCTTCACATGTAGGCACTCACTCAAACTTCAAAACAACCCTATGAGATAGATAACCCTTTACAGTTGACGGAAGTGAAACAGAATTACCTTGTCCAAGGTCAAACAGCTAGAAGAGTGGTGCCAGGACTTGAATTTAGATAATCTCACACTTGATGATGTTGTTCTCCATCAACATGTGAATAAATGGGATGGCATCATTTGAATAAGCAAGACTTTAAGCTTCCATGAAGAAATATCTTTCATAGCACTTATCTGATATAGGATCTTATATGTTTAAACAGAAACAACTTTTGAATTGCTCTATTATGGGTAGGTTGGAGAAGAATTTTTAATTGTGATTCCATCTAATAATGACACTTTTGTTCCTTTTCACCCCATGGAGAATAAATTTTCCTTATTTAGATATTTAAAATTTCTAGCCCCAATAAAAATGTTTCTTCTCATTCTAATTACTTAAACATGCACTTCCTTTGCTCTAATGTAAGGAACACAGATCAAGGCAAAAGGGTCCTATGCAAGACGAAGACAAATCTGGTCATAGAAAGATACCTGGCTAAGGACAGCAATGTAAGTTGAAAAATCCATCTTCACTATCTCAGTAAGTGGCACTGTCATCTACTCATTTGCTCAAGCAAAAAAAATAAAAAATCATCTTCAATTCCTTTCTTAGTTTATGATTGCTTATCAGTTAATCACCATGTTTACTTTGGCTTTACTTCCAAATATATTCTGAGTCATCCTCTATCTCTAAATTATCTCTTAAACTACTGCAACAATCTTGTAACTACTTCAGTGTACACTGGTCTTTTCAAATATATCAAATATACAAAACATATCTTACAAATAGATCGTGTCATTGCCTTGCTTAAAGCTGTTCTTAATACTTCTAGAATCAAATCCAAACTCTTTAGCAGAGTCAACAAGACACTAGAGGATCTGCATCCTACCTACCTCTCTGACTTCAACTCTGTTCTCCTACTTATTCCCTACATCCTATTTATTTTTAAATCTATTTTTACTGGAGTATAGTTACTTTACAATGTTGTGTTAGTTTCTACTGTACAGCAAAATGAATCAGCCATACATATACACATATATCCCCTCCCTTTTGCACGTCCTTCCCATTCATGTCACCACAGTGCATTAGGTAGAGTTCCCTGTGCTCCACAGTATGTTCTCATTAGTTACCTATTTCATACATAGTATCAACAGTGTATATGTGTCAATCCCAATCTCCCAATTCCTCCCACCTCGCCTTTCCCCTCAATATCCATACATTTGTTCTCTATGTCTGTGTCTCTGTTTCTGCTCTGCAAATAGGATCATTGACACCATTTTTCTAAATTCCATATCAACAGAGGAATGGATAAAGAAGATGTGGTACATATATACAATGGAATATTACTCAGCCATAAAAAGGAATGAAATGGGTCATTTGTAGAAATGTGCATGGCCCTAGAGACTGTCATGCAGGTGAAGTAAGTCAGAAAGAGAAAAACAAAAATCGTATATTAACGCATATTCCCTACATTCCAGATACACTGTCCTTCTCACTTTCCTGCTTCAGGGACTTTGCACTTGCTTTTCCCTCTAGAATGCTCTTCACTGTCATTATCATCCAATTCTCATTTTCAATCAACCTTCAGACCTCAAACTATCTAATGCTGTGAGATTACCACCTTCACTTATTCCTTAGCTGGTCATTCTAGGACATGATTTTATTTTCTTCCTAGAATGGACTGCTATGTGAAATTACTTGTTAATTCTCCATCTTTCCAACTGGATATAAATATTATTTCTCTTGTTCACTGATCTACTTTCAACGCCAAGAATGGTTCCTAGGACATTGAGGGTCTCAAAAATTCTTAGAATGAATGAATAAATACATCATATTATGGATAATAAAGGAAGCTGGCATTAATCTTATCACAAGGAAGAGCAAGTCTGCAAAAAATAATTTATAAGGAATGCATCTAAAGTGAATTTTGAGCATCTGACAATTCACAATGCAAAGATGCAGATGATGACACATGCTTTATAACAGGTCCAAGACCATCCCAGAACAGAATGACATGAGAACACCATAGAAAGGACACATTGAACATGAACTAAAACAAAGGAGAAATCCAGAGAATGCAAAACATATATCTGCAAAGAACGATTATAATTTTCTTAGTGCAAAAGAAGTGGGATTGTATATCAAAACTCTATTTTTCTGTATGCATATGTGTGTATGTATAGGGATATGTGTAAATATATATGTATATGCATCTATCTATCCTTATATTTTAGCATACACAAGAGAGTACAATAATAGGGACAAGCTCCATATATATAAAACAGCTCCACATATATAAACCTCTCTATATAGAACAATGACAGGGAAAATCTCAGCTTAGAGAAGGCTGTCCCAGCAGGGTCTATTATTTGGGTTTGACTGATGATAATTAGATATCGGAATATAAAACATGTATGTATGAGAGTTTGGGAAGCAGACTCTCAAAAAATATAGTCTTTTTAAGGTGACATTTCTTATTTTGAAATAGCAGAACATTCCAATTATTAAGAATCAAATATAAACTTGATTCTGAAAGTTAGTCCTTATATAGGCTAACCAGGATTTCCTTATTTTGTAATAAGACTGAATGATAACTTATTATGAAAACTTCTGTACTTCTCTAACGTAAGGAGAAATCACTTCATTGAAACCTTGAAACGATTCATAACAACATTTTCAATGAAACCCAATCAAACTTTAGAATTGCACACTCATCTTTTTAACTGTGAGAATGACTGAATGATACTGACACGTTATTCTCCAGATTAATGAGCCTTCCTCATAAGTAATACAGACCACAAAGTGAGAAAACAAACGCTCTTTAATTTTTTTCCCCTCGGTTTCCAATTGTGTACTGAGTTTGAAGTGGCACACAAAATAGAATGATATATTTTCAATGCAATTCATCCCTAGAAAAGCTTCTCTGTGAAATGATCATCAAATTAAAATAGCGATTCAAAAAAAGGAAAGAAAAATTTGGCAAGATCAATAAATGTGCTTTAGTGAAATCAAGGAATAATTTATCTTTCTTAGGAGTTTGGCACCAGTCTCTTTCTTTTTTAGGTGCAGCTAATCCATAGATCTGGACTAACAGCATGATAAATTCTAATCTTGGCATGTTCCAACGATAGATCTCTTAATAATGAGAAGCACATCTCTCACAGAGTCTGCACTGAATCAAATGTTTAGCAGAACCATGTGAAGCTTCCCCTAACTCACTGCTCATTGGCACTTTCTAAGAGAGAAAGAATTGCTAGACAATTGAAACAAATTCACCACCTGAGAAAGTATCTGGCATCACATTAAGTCCCAGGGAAGAGAAAAACGGTTCTGCTTTTTAAACTCCATCTCTTGGCTCCTACCACCTAGCTCAGCGATAAATACTCAATTGCAATTATGTCCTGCTTCCCTTGAGAATGTTGCAAAAAAAGGAGAGGACTTCAGAGAGTGAGGGGCTTCCTGTGTTTGTAACTTATGTTTAGGTGAATCATAAACAAATGACAGAGAACCTGATCCAAAGACTTCTTTTTCCTTATTACCTCCATCAAATTGGTGAGTGTTAAGAGTATTTAATGTTGCAAATATAGTATCTACAAGCCCTGACATCTAAAACATCATAATAATCCTTCCTTTCCATATACCTCCCACCCCTCGGTTCTGTCTTGCCACTCCATAACCCAAAATTCCATCATTTTCCTTAAATCTTTCTCTGTATTCCTATCAATTTCAGGCCTTTTGTGTGGGGGGAGTGGGGGGAGTAGTAGGTTTTGTGTTTTCTTTTGGTTTTTTGCCTTCAGAGAACACATTTGAAACATTTTTTAAAATACAAAAAAAAAAAAAAAAGTAATGACTTTTTGACCTTTATTATGTTGACAATGGTGGCATGACAGCAGTTTACGAGAAGTTTATATCTATTAAAACTAAGCAGAGTTATTTCAATACTGCCAATCAAAAAGCAATCCAATCCAGTAACATTTTTATTTAAATTATTACAGTTTTAAAAGCACTTGACAGTCACCAGCCATAGCCCATTTTCACTTTGGTGTACTTACTACCAGACATTTTTTCTACAGTTACAAACATAATTCACAAAAACTCACACTTAGTAGAGAATTTCAAAGCCTGCTATTCATTTCCAAGCAGTATATTGTGTATGTGCTTCCTCCTCTGTAAATATGAATCTTTATTATACTTTAAAAATTACATGCATCAAATACATCAAATACTATAATTTAGACACTCCCCTATTGTTGGACATCTAGGCTGTTCACATCATTTTGTTTTAGATAGCTAGCTAGATAAATGTAATTCACACATATATACATAGTGGCTCAGAATAGTGTATCCAAGTTGTACTAAAAGGAACACTGTTTTTTTCTCTTAAACTCTTGGGGAAAGTGGGTCTTTAAATTACACTTTAGTGAAAAATATCTTAACACTCTTCAACATCCCTGTACAGAAAACAGTTTTACTTCCTGTTTTCAGGAAGTGTCTAGCTTCTATGATCTGCATGAGTGTGTGTGTGTGTGTGCACGCGCGTGCATGTGTGTGTTTAGTATTTCCTTTACTCCTAGACATTTTAATTACATGATATTCACTATTTTTAATGGTTTCCATTAGAAAGGATTCTCAGTTTCTTTTGGGATTATGGTTTTCTTTGGGTATATGCCCAGGAGTGGGATTACTGGGTCATATGGTAGTTCTATTTGTAGTTTTTTAAGGAACCTCCAAATTGTTTTCCATAGTGGCTGTACCAACTTACATTCCCACCAACAGTGCAGGAGAGTTCCCTTTTCTCCACACCCTCTCCAACATTTGTTGTTTCCAGACTTTGTGATGATGGCCATTCTGATTGGTGTGAGGTGATACCTCATTGTGGCTTTGACTTGCATTTCTCTGATGATGAGTGATGTTGAGCATCTTTTCATGTGTTTGTTGGCCATCTGTATGTCTTCTTTGGAGAAATGTCTATTTAGGTCTTCTGCCCATTTGTGGATTGGGTTATTTGCTTTTTTGGTATGAAGCTGCATGAGCTGCTTGTATATTTTGGAGGTTAATCCTTTGTCCGTTGTTTCATAGGCAATTATTTTTTCCCATTCTGAGGGTTGCCTTTTAGTCTTGTTTATGGTTTCTTTTGCTGTGCAAAAGCTTTTAAGTTTATGTTTATTGCAGCACTCTTTACAATAGCCAGGACATGGAAGCAACCTAAATGCCCATCAACAAATGAATGGATACAGAAGATGTGGCATATATATACAATGGAATATTACTCAGCTATAAAAAGGGATGAGATGGAGCTATATGTAATGAGGTGGATAGAACTACAATCTGTCATACAGAGTGAAGTAAGTCAGAAAGAGAAAGACAAATATTGTATGCTAACTCACATATACGGAATCTAAAAATGGTACTGATGAACTCAGTGACAAGAACAGGGAAGCAGATACAGGGAATGGACTGGAGAACTCGAGGTATGGGAGGGGGTGGGGGGTGAAGGGGAAACTGAGAAGAAGCGGGAGAGTAGTACAGACATATATATACTACCAACTGTAAAATAGTCAGTGGGAAGTTGTTGTATAACAAAGGGAGTCCAACTTGAGGATGGAAGATGCCTTAGAGGACTGGGGCAGGGAGGGTAGGGGGGAATCGAGGGGGAGGCGTCAAGGAAGGGAGGGAATATGGGGATATGTGTATAAAAACAGTTGATTGAACCTGATGTACCCCCCCAAAAAAAATAAAATAAAATAATAATAAAAAAAAATAAAAATTAAAAAAAAAAAAAAAAGAAAGGATTCTCAGGATTTGATGGTGATTGATACTATTATTATGTACTTTTAGGCGACTTTTGTTCTACATTTATTTCCTACAAATAATAAGTGAAGGTTTATTTACCTGGTTTCATTTTATTGTCTAGATGGTATGTGCACTATTACTAGAAACCAGTTTTGCCAGGTAGTACTGAAAATTGATATTCACCAAATCTGAAGTTTGTAATGTAAATGTCAATGTTGGTGCAGATTCTCCCAGTAAGGCATTAACACTGAACCATATTTTTCAAGAAGGAGGATTTTGCAAATTTACAAGGGATTAGGAGATTTATCAGATAAGCTAAATTTAAATTGCCTGATAACCTTAAGTGAGAATTTCTGTTTGAAGATCTACCTTGGGAGCTGCTGCAATTCCCATCACACTTGGGCTACTTCTTTGCTGGATCTTCCTAACTATCTTTGTTCCTGTACCCTACCTCTCTCTCCACACTCCAGCTTGCCTTCTCTTGCAACTTTCCAACACAAGATAACTTTTCATCATGTTTCCTTTAAAATTACATAACTTAAAACTGAGATTATTCATTGTTGTTTGCTTTGGATTACTGATAACTAGGTGATGGGAAGACAGGTGGAGGATGTGAGTTTTTGTATTAGTCTCTGAAATCATAAAATTAATGAAATTAACTTATGAAAACAGAAATATGAAGAGACCCAAGTTACATGGATATATACCGCTCCTCTAAGAACCTCTAGCTGTAAGAACCTCTAGCTCCACACTGCATTGACTGTACAATTTTATAAAGTCTGTATAACATTTAGTTTCACCATTTGCTTGAGTAATAATCAGAATCACCTCCATCCTAATCATACATGCTTAGAAGTGATGCATTTCTAATGTACATATTAGATTGTTTAAGTGGTAATAAAGCCCTGACACACATGGGAAGACATGGGGTATCAGAAAGAGCACCCAAGTCAAGAGACTTTGGTTCAAATGTCCACCTATGTCCTTTACTTACTTGGTCATCTTTGGAGAAGTGAATAATCTCTTTCAACTTTGGTTATATGCTCTCAAAAATTAAAGAAGGATTTAAATAATTGATTACAGGAGATAAACTGTGAGTCAGTTCTTGGAACACCGTGTGTGTGTGTGTGTGTGTGTGTGTGTGTACTCACACACATATACACACATATCTTTTGGTTTAACAATCTCAGTCATCAGAAAAATTTAGTAGGAAATAACATATTGAATTCTACCACATGATTCTTTAGAAACTACGTAATAAGAAAATAAAGCATTCTGATGCATAAGAGGGAAGGGGGGATATGGGGATATACGTATAAATACAGCTGATTCACTTTGTTGTACAGCAAAAACTGGCACAAAAGTGTAAAGCAATTATATTTCAATAAAGAGCTTAAAGAATAAAATAAAATAAAATCTTAGAGAGTAAAAAAAAAAGAAAAAGAAAACATCCTTAACTTTCAGATTCCATCTCATCACCATACTGAAGTTGAATAGCAGAGAGAGAAAGACAGATACACACACATACACACACACGCACGCACGCACACACACGCGCACGCACACAGACCCCGGAGACTGAGAGAAAGAGAGAGAAAACAAGCACTGAGCTCAAGTCTGATCTCTGATAATTAATTAGTAGCTCTGGAATCTTAGGTAAATCATTTAAAGTTCTTTAGCTTCATTTTCCTCACCTGTCAAATAAGTTGCTCTGATGACTAAATGAAACCAGCAATGCATGTAAAGGACCGGGGAGAGTATAGTTTACATGGACACAAGCATTCAGCAAATGTTGTTTCCCAGTCATCACTGATAGGTATTGGGTATACAGAAGTTAGTGTGCAGAAGGGAGAAAAATGACTCACAGAGATGAATTACTTAGGGATTTAAAGACTTTTGATTTTTTTCCCTTATTTTTCTAATCAACAATAAGTAGAAAAATGATTAATTTCAAACTTAGTTCCTGATTCTATACATGGGGGTAAAATTTATTTAATACATAAAGATAGACAAATGTATGTGTTATATATATAGGAGTAAGAAAAAAAGTACAGAAAACAAGAATTTACTATCTAAACATTGGAAAATAAATTGCCTAGTCATAAAAGTATCTTCCCCACACATGAAAGAGAGAACAACTCGCTGTTTATGGGTGGTAAGAAGACAGGATAATCACAAATTATAGGTAACATAAATCTATCTATATGTGTAATCTGTGTACCTATTGATGGCAGACACACAGATAAGTATCTGAAGAGCAACACGTGAGTGTGGGATACATATATTCTGATTTGGTCACTTTGGGCCTCGGTACTTCAAGACCCAGGAAGGGAGGGGATACGATACTTTTATTAAAATTCATCCTGCAAAATAAAATTGTATTTTATGTGGACAGCGCAGTCAGTTACTATACTTAGCTCTAGTGGGAGTGTCACCCATGACGAAGAGTGGCTGCACCTTCCTAAAAATATGAGTCTCCAAATTTTTAGATAAGCCAAGATTTCCTTTGTGTTTTACCAGACATTTCTTGAATGCATTTCTGCAACGCAAATACTTGCTGTGTGGTTTTTTTTCCCCCAAATTTCCCATCACTTTTTGAATGCAGAATTATGTACACTTCACCTCATTAGACCCACACAGTAGTAAAGTTTGGGCTCTGAAATGTGGACCAGGGCAGCATATCCTAGCACCACCTGGGAATCAGCTGTTTTCACTCACAACATCCTTTACACACAGTTTAACAACTTGGCTTGCATTTTCCATGACTTATAAAGTGGCTACTATGGCCTTCAAGATAACTAACTTGTTTTGTAAAACTTTCTAAGGTCGCCATAAATTGCCCTTGCATTCGTGGCAACACTGGGAAATATTTAACAGCTTATTAAAAAATGTTTGTTCTTAGAACAAGAAATTTTACGATTTGTATGGAAACGCAAAAGACCCGAATAGCCAAAGCAATCTTGAGAAGGAAAGACGGAGTTGGTGGAATCAGGCTTCCTGACATCAAACTGTACTACAAGGGTACAGTGATCAAGACAGTATGGTATTGGCACAAAAACAGAAGTATAGATCAATGGAACACAACTGAGAGCCCAGAGATAAACTCACGCACATATGGGCACCTTATCTTTGACGAAGGAGGCAAGAATATACAACGGAAAAAAAGACAGCCTCTTCAATAAGTGGTGCTGGGAAAATTGGACAGCTACATGTAAAAGAATGAAATTAGAACACTTCCTAACACCAATACACAAAAATAAACTCCAAATGGATTAAAGACCTAAATGTAAGGCCAGACACTATAAAACTCTTAGAGGAAAATACAGGCAGAAGACTGTATGACACAAACCAAAGCAAGATCCTTTTTGACTCTCCACTTAGAATAATGGAAATAAAATAAAAAATAAACAAATGGGACCTAATGAAACAAAGCTTTTGCACAGTGAAAGAAACCATAGACAAGACAAGAAGACAACCCTCAGAATGGGAGAAAATATTTGCCAATGAAGCAACTGACAAAGGATTAATCTCCAAAATATACAAGCAGCTCATGCAGCGTAATACCAAAAAAGCAAATAACCCAATCCACAAATGGGTGGAAGACCTAAATAGACGTTTCTCCAAAGAAGACATACAGATGGTCAACAAACACATGAAAAGATGCTCAACATCACTACTCATTAGAGAAAGGCAAGTCAAAGCCACAATGAGGTATCACCTCACACCGTTCTGAATGGCCATCGTCAAAAAATCTAGAAACAATAAATGCTGGAGACGGTGTGAAGAAAAGGGAACCCTCCTGTACTGTTGGTGGGAATGTAAGTTGGTATAGCCACTATAGAAAACAATTTGGAGATTCCTTAAAAAACTAAAAATGGAACTATCATATGACCCAGCAATCCCACTTCTGGGCATATACCTAGAGAAAACCATACTCCAAAAAGAAACATGCACCATAATGTCCACTGCAGCACTATTTACAATAGCCAGGACATGGAAGCAACCAAAATGCCCATCAACAGATGAATGGATAAAGAAGATGTGGCACATATATACAATGGAATATTACTCAGCCATAAAAAGGAATGAAATTGAGTTATCTGCAGTGAGATGGATGGACCTAGAGACTGTCATACAGAGTGAAGTAAGCCAGAAAGAGAAAAACAAATGCTGTATGCTAACTATGGAATCTAAAAAAAAAAAAAATGGTACTGATGAACCCAGTGACAAGGCAAGAATAAAGATGCAGATGTAGAGAATAGACTTGAGTGGGGGTGGGGGTGAAGGGGAAGTTGGGACTAAGTGAGAGAGTAGCATAGACACAGATCCACACTACCAACTGCAAAATAGATAGCTAGAGGGAAGTTGCTGTATAACAAAGGGAGATCAACTTGATGATGGGTGATGACTTAGAGGGCTAGGACAGGGAGGGGGGGAGGGAGTCACGGGAGGGAGGGGATAAATGTATAAATACAGCTGATTCACTTTGGTATACAGCAAAAACTGGCACAACGTGTAAAGCAATTATATTCCAATAAAGAGCTTAAAAAAAATACTTGTTCTGCCAAGGCTTCCTTGTACTGAGGAGCACATGGTTTTATGTCCGTGTTACTAATGTGGTGATAGAGGACCACATTCCCTCATGACCAAAGTACCGAAAAAGCTACTCTGAACTTCATACTTTTGGACTCACCCCTCTCAAATTCATTCTTTATGAATTTGGAAGGACATGACCTTTCAAACAGTATTTCCATCATTCAGTTACTTCTAGAAAATCTACAGTGTCCCCACCTGACCTATCTAAATCCATTAGCCCTATTCCAGCACTCTTTTTCTTCTTCTCTCTCTTCCTAAAGCTGCCCACTTTTTGTCAGAAAGCCTATCCTTGCCAGAAAAGTGCTTTTCAAGCTCCACTCTGCATTCTCTGCACCCAGGATTTCAGTAGTTTAATCCAGAGATCATAGTTTTCTTCAAACTGGGCCATCTCACAGAAAACTCATCTGTGAATATATCTCTAATACCCCGAGACTTCTCTTTTCACTACTTGAGAGGTTGCTTTTCTCATATAGAGATAAATGGAAGCTGATACAAGATTCAGGTTTCAAAAAATGGCTGAAGTTTTTAGTCCTGGATGAATACTTCAGGCATTCTAGTGGAATAGGGGTTAGAAATAGGTTTAACATTGTTATATATGTTTCGTGCTTGTGCATAAACTGAATTTCATACATGTTACTTTTATAGTAGTCCAGACAAGCAAAGCAAAAGCAAACAGCATTTCCTTCTAAACACAGTAGATACAATGTTGTTTATATTTATTACTATATACGTACTATATAGTATGTATAATACTATACATCACATATACATAAAATATATATATCTAATTATATAAATGTATATATAATATCTATAAAGAGGGCACCCCAAGTGGAGTTCATAGAGAGAGGGGAAAGAAGAAAGAAAAATGGACACATTCACCTGCTACAGTGTTCCATACTTTCTGGGTCAACCCAACGTATTTCCTTATAATGCCCCACGTTTCCAGGGAAACCACAGAAAGTGTCCTCTAGCCAGTTGGTTTCCTGGGGAAAGCACTAGCTTGGATGGAAGGTTTTGACACAAGCTCACTGCATCTGCATCCGCAGGAAGGAGAGCGGGATCTACCCTGGGTTTTGCGTGCTCCTTTGTGATCATCACAGTCGCACACAGACTGCCACCAGGCACTTTTCCTTCTGTATAATGTTGATTACAGAATGTAACATCGCTTGATTTGTGTCCTTACCGCCCCCATGGAAAGCTGCCTAAGATTGGGCCCATTACTTAATAATTTTTCTGTCTTTAGTGCCTAGCAGTGTGCCTTTTTCCAGTTCTTTTTAAACTTACCTCTATGAGAAATAAACAGACAAATTACTCTTCATTCCAAAGTAATTATGTAGAAACACGACAATACTGAATAGCAGATAACTATATGGGCTATCCGCCCGGGGAATCCTGAAGCAAGATATTTAACCCCTTTGGGCTTCAAATATCTCAATTGGGTTGAGAGGATTAAATGTGATGAACGCACCTAACCTCAGCCTGTTCCAGAGCACATGGTAAATATCAATAAACTTTAGCTATTGTTTGCATTCTATCTCATAGCTCTGATAGGCTTTCAATTGTTTAAACCATATACAGTATACGTTGCCACTACAGAAAAATGGCAAGTTGCTAGAAGGCAATGATTATGGCTCTATTTCTTCAGTGGTTATAGCTTTTCCTTGTGACTTGCACTCAAATCCACCCACAGTTTGTACACAGAATGGGTTCTCCAAATTTCAAACGGTGTACTGGACAGAGTGGAGGCAACAAGTGACAGGAAGTTACTGTATGAAACAAATCAGTCTTCAAATGTGATCAGGAAACTGGGGCCATTCTTGTACTTTAAGAACATGATCAGAATTTCTTTTGCAGCTGATGTTTTAAATTAAACAAACAAGCACAGCTGGAAAAACACATGCAAATTTTGGTATTTCGGTCCAGCAATACTCAAGCATATCCACAGTAGGAGTAATTTGCTGAAGAAGCCTCATTAATGAGCTCTAGCACTGGTTTATTCTGAGAAGTCATGCTATACTCCAATAAAGGCAACGTTTTCCTGAGTGCTACATAAGGTCGTGTCTATGGACAGTGTATTTCCCCATAAAATACCAGTCCTTTTAGTCAAGAACCTTCTCTCAGTACAAATAGCTTGTCAAATATACATGGGGCTCGTATTTCTCAGCACCTCATTCTGAAGCATCTCTAGACTGAATTATTACATTCTGTTCAACATTAGGATGTGATTCAGAAACACCAGTGGAGACACTGGATACAACTAATCCATTTACTAATTGCTCTCTGTTATTAGCTATTTGTGCATTCATTTAACTCCTTACTACATTTGCAAACTTAAAGCCTAAAAGTAGAATTTAAAGGGAAAATACTTTAGCTCATCTCCAAGACAAGAAGAAGCTAAGATTTTGCAGTGATACAATGGGAGAAGAGCCAAGATTACTAAGAGCAAAGGACTGGTTGGTACCAGTGTCCATCAAGCAACTCTGAAACATTGTATATACCTGATAGGGAGACACTGTCCCAACCTCATCGCCCAGCACATCACATTTCTATGAAGGATTTCAAATATTCCTAATCAGGCTTTAAATACCTTCCACTTCTCATATACGTAAGCCAGTACAGCACTTCACTCCTCTAGCTCCATGATGCCATTTTCAAGAGACAGAAGCCAAAAATATGCTGCAGCTCTAGCCCTGCAGCTGCGACTCCCAAGCTGGAAGGAGCAAATGTCAGCAATGCAAAAAGCAAAAGAAGAACCAGACCAATTGGTACTGCGAATGCCTGATTCATTAGCATGGGCCAGGGGTTATTTTCCAGTGTTGAAAAAAAGCTGGCACAAATGCTTGGCAATGTGCTCCAAGCTCTATCAGGGAAAGAAATTGATCATTTGGATAAGTAAAAAAAAAAAAAAAAAAAAGTCTCTCGCTGCCTCACTGTGTCTCTTATGTGTGGTGCTACTGTACTGCTTCAGGAACAAGCATAGTGTGTCTATTTTTAGGGCAAATGTGCCTACTCTATCCTTGCCAACTAAATCTTTCTACATGACTAATTTGCAAGTTGAATTATCTTGGTAAATAGGCTGACTCACTAGCAAATAATCTGCAGAATTTAACTATGCATTAGGCTTCAGTAGTGAATTAGGTCTTTCTGTCTTGCTCAGGATGCTGAAATAAACTGCAGTAGTGCTCTGGTTAATAAAAAAGGAAGAAAAGTTATTCCAAAGGCAAGACGCGTCTTTCTGTAGAGGAGTTTGGTATGATGGAGATAAATATAGCAGGCTATATTGAGAGGCTTGGCAGTGACTTAAGTCAATAAGGAAATGAACCACAGTTCAGATAGATATGTGCATAGCTGGTGTGCATATACATAAGATATGTTTTATGTATGTGTGTATGCTATACATATTTACACAATAATTTATACTTACAAAATCATTTATCACAAGATGTGCACAGCAACCAGTGCCCAACACCCAGCAGTTGCTCAAGAAACATTTGTGAAATAGATGAATTCAAATGCTGGGTTAACATTCCTGTACCGTCAAATGGTCCGGCCCCTCTGCTGCCCCCGCCCCTCTGTGTCTGTGATGATTCAGTTGTAGAAAGACACATCTATATTCCGTAGGTACAGAAAATTTTCTTGCTTTTTGTTTTGTTTTCCTGTGGTTTAAAAAGATCACCAAATTATTTGTGATTACAGGGATAATGACTGACATTTTTAAAAAAAATGCATATCTTGTCCAATTGTTTAAACATGGTAGGAATTAAAATGTTATTTACTTAAGTACCTAAGAGTGGGCCAGGATCACGGCACACCAAGAGAATGTACATGGGATGAGGGGAAAAGGGGGTTGGAAGTATTTTACCAGTGACAGTACTCAGAATTGCTGGTGCTTGGTGATAATAAAAAGAAGACTGACTTTTAGCCAGTTTTATTTTACTTTGTTCGTAAACCCTCAACAGACAATGCACTGTCTTACTGCCTGCACTTGGAGTGCACTGCCCCTATCAGCTCTCCCTCTTGGGCCAGGATTCCCAGCAGAAACCAAGGCAGAGAAGCAGGTTGGGTTGCAGCAATGCCACTGTTGCCCCCACACCCATGCTGACGTAGTGATCCCTTCACCAGCGTGTGCACTGGCTCCAACGGGCCCTCCCTCCCAGTAGCAAGCACCTGTGGCTCCCTGGAGGAGGGCTGCCCCCAAGCCTCTAGACTCGGCTTTGCCTGCATCCAGGAAGAGATGCACCCTTGGGGGTAGACCTTGATGAGGACATATAGATATGGTGCCCTCAAAGGATAGCTCTGAGGTGTGGTCTTTACCTTCTCCAGAGCCCCCTGAGGGACTGAGTCCAAGGCACTTTCCACAGGACTTTGTTTGATCTCCATCCTTACTTGTTGTCCTGTCCTGTGCCATGTCCTTACTCCTGAGTACCTTCTAATAAACCATTGTCTCATGAAACCTTGTCTTGGGGTCTGCTCTGGGGAGAGAGAGGGAAACCTTAGGCACGAGTGACTGGTTAACCTAGAACTGGCAGAATTGTGAATCACTGGACAATTTTATACACCCTCTCTTTAGAGAAGAGTGAAAAAAACAGACTATTCTAGTTTGTATCTCAGTAGCTCCAATTTCATAAAAGAAAAGCTAATATAAACCCCATGGTGTTACTCAGCATGATTCTACCCTTTCTGTAGGCTTCCAGAGGTTCCCTGGGAAGAGACACGTCAAAAAAACAAAAAATAAAATGACCCTCTTCTCAATGTAAGGGTGCCCTTTGCCTCCCTCATTATACACAGATGAGGGAAAGATGTGCTTGTTTTCCCTGAAATCCGAGGTATTATTACATAGAAATTTTTTCACTTCTCCTATGTCCGTCTCTTATCTCTTCCAAAAGTAGAATTAAATTCAGGGTCACAGCTGAGGACTGCATACATGGCAAGCCCTGATTCCATCACTGCGCATTCACGTCCTAAAACATTCCTTACCTTTGGTATCACAGTGTAATCGGAAAGACAGATCTGTGCACAGCAACTGTAAAGCAGGGGAGAAAACACAGGCCTCCATGAGAACGATAAATAATGGCTTATGGGAGCTGAAAGGTGAGGCGGGTGAACTCTGAACCGGATAGTCAGGCACAGCAGCGTGACCGAGATGGCTCTTGAGATCCTTAATACGAGAGATGTGGTCAAGCGGAGTCAAGGAGGAGGCCTTCCACGCTGAGAACAACATGAGAGGCTGTGACGTGCAGAGACCAGGGCGGCAGGTCAGGAGGAAAATAGGGGAGCGGGGACGGAATGGGCGTGTGATGTGAGCAGCAGCAGTTTCAAATGTTAAAGCAAGACTGGACTAGGGCCAGGGATGGAGCAGGGATGCCCCTGAAGACCCAATGACTATTTCACTGTGACGGAATTTCCACTGACCTTAGGTCATTAAAAATGCAAATTTGCAAAGAAGTGTAATTTTAGCCTCGCTGTCATGTTTACCTTGCAGTGAATGATTTCTAAGATAGTTTGATTCATAGCTGGCTTTGATGGAGGAGAGGTAAGATGAAGGTATTACTTCCTTAGGCCAGGATGAGAAGAACCTAAGACACACTCTGCCCACTTAAAACATTGAAAGTTTCATGCAGGCTTTTGCAATAGCCGCAAACTAACTGAATAACAAAACAAAACCGATGGATAAAGCACTCTTTCTCACAGTGAAGGAAAGAGAAATAGTAAACATCAGCATTTATATTAACTTTTTCAAACTGAAACACTCTCAGATACAACAGAAAAGTTAATTGATCAGTTATAAATTATGGCAATTTTCATTTTGAAATTTGGTGAGAAATTATAACTAGAAACAACACCACAGTAATTTAGGAACTAATCCAGAACCAGGGAAAATAAAGTTGCATAAACCCTATAAAAGCACTCAATAATGTAAATTTCTTAAAAAGTCAAATAAGTGACGGAAGAAAGGCATTTGGGGGCCGTACTGAAGAACTTGTTGGGAAAATTAAGGGGTAATCTAGTTTTAACTACCAAAATACATACATAAATAAACATTTTGTCAACAAACATAGATTGAACATCTCTAAGTACTGAGGTCACACAGTTGAACCAGACAGACTCCTTTCTATCATGAAACAGTTCTGTGAATATCAGGCTAGTGATAGGTACAACATATGACAACTAGCAAGGTAGCAAAGTAAATAATTGGTAGAGAAACTACATAGATGTACATAGGTTATTACGCCAGTAGATAGCATAGTGTTACTAGAAACACAAACCCGTACCTGAAGTTTGAATGAAACGTATCAATTAGATACAACATCACGAGTACAAAGCTGAGCGTGACTACACAACAGCTGTCACACTACATCCTGGGATAGAATCACAGTGTCAGATGCATACTTTCTGTGCAACAGGACAAAAAATGTCCTATTCGATTTCAGAAAATAAATAAACCAAATATATTGATTCAAAGCTTTACTTAGGAAAAAAAAATTCAGAACGGTGCAGAAAAGATAAATAGGACTGTGGTATAGAAATTGTTCTACACACATTGTTCATCATGTGATGTATCATACGTTGGCACAAATTTGTAAAAATCATATTGATAATAAAGGTAATGGATAACGTCATTTGAGTTCTTACTATATGACAAGCAGTCTATTAAGGAATTCATAATCATTTACTCACTTCTTCCTTTATCTCTTGAAATTATGCTTATTTTGGTTCTCTTTAGGGCCAGGCACTGTCCCAGGTACTACACACATAACAGTGAATAAACAGCAAAAGCTTCTGAACTTCTGGAGCTTACTTCCTGGTGGTGGAGAGACAGCAATAAACACGTAAGGAGGAAGAACGTAGTCTAATTCCAACACGAAAGTAAAATCAACAGGATAAGAGGGTGAGTGCATCGTTAGCGAAGCTGGCCTCTCTGCTGACTTGCGGAGGGACCTAAATGCAGGCAGGGGGCTGCCTGGAGGCTCCGACTTCCTGGCAGAGGGCGTGGGAAGGGGACAGCCAGGAGGGAGGGGCACACCTGACCTGGTCAGAGGCCCCCTTGGAGGCCGGTGCACAGGGGTGGTGTGAACAAGAGGTGTGGCCCAGGAGGTCGGTGGTGAAGGCAGGAGCTGAGTATTAACACATTCACCCTCTCGATGATTCTACCCAGTAGGTGTTATCATATCCCTTATTTTCTCCTTGGGCAAACAAAAGGGTAAAGACACTAAAGAAGTAGGACCCAGTGACTGACATGCAGAGCATGTGCCCGAAACCTCCCTCTCAACCCTTCCCTGCAGAGATCACGTGTGTATATAAAACACTAGATGTCTAGCCTCGAAATGGATTAAGGAATGATGATTGTGTTAACAGGCTCACAAAATGAAAATAATTACACTTCTATATATCTGAGTCTCTCTATCCATATATACATATATGCTACATAAATACTCATTGTTCTGAATTCCACTGTTTCGTGGCTTGGTAATTCTACAGACACCATCAACTCTACAATGAGGTTTCAGTGAAGAGTAAATCCAAGATCAAAATGAGATGCCCGTAAGGCACCCCAAGCAAGGGAAGACACCTTTCCATGGTTGGGGCGGCCCCTAAAGACGGGAGTTTTAGGTCGGGAACGAGACCCTGAGGGTGGGAATTCAGGCATCTACATGGTGAGAGACAGACGGTCAAAGACCTTCTGCCATGGAAACTCCTGAGGACACTCTTCAATCCCAGGCCTTCCTGGGCACTCTTGCTTTTCTTTCTTACATAGTTCTGGGGTTATGCCTTTTTCTCCATTTCTACTCCATATCCACTAGATCAGCAGTTCCCAGACTTTTTGACACCAGGGACCGGTTTCATGGAAGACAATTTTTCCACAGACAGTGGGGGGGGGGGGGGACAGTTCTGGCGGTCACTGGGGGCAGCAGATGAAGTGTCGCGCACCGCCGCTCACCTCCTGCTGTGTGGTCTGGCTCCTCACAGGCCGTGGACCAGGATCAGTCTGCAGCCTGGGGGTTGGGGGTCCCTGCATTAGATTACAGCCTCATGGAGGGTAGGTCCTCTTTTTTGTTCGTTTGCTTTTCCCATAGCACAGGCTCTAGTACACACGAGACACTAAAGAAGAACCTGTTTAAATGAGAGATCATCTTACTTATGATGGACGTTTCTCTTGCTGTAGATGCCTTGCCGAAGATTAAAACCTCTCCTTGGGTTACTGCCCATAAAGCATACATGTAAGACTTCTGGGGTTTTCTAAAGAGTCATCTTGTATTGGAGCCTTGGTCATTTCCAGACTTGTTAAAGAAAAGGAAAGCCGGCTTTGGTGACAGCAGGTGTTTAGACACACTGGACCCTTAACCTCACAGTCCTACTTGTAATAGAAATGCAATCATGCACTGAGTGAGGGGCCAGTAAGATTGGAATTATTAGCTAAGCTTATTTTCTCAGATTCAAACTTGGACTCATACACTGAAATCATTATATACAATAATTTCATTGAATGTCATCATAATACCTGGTTTGCATATAAGAAGATGAATAGACTTCAAAGAATAAAAACAGCCTTCCTCACAGCATCTGCTCTACAGTGAAGACCTTACAGGGTAGGCAGGGAGAAAGAAGGTGGGCAAAATGGTAAGTGCTGAATCTAAGGTACAGATGGACCAAATTGAAGGGAGAAGCATAGATCTGGTTGCCTCTTCATTCTACTGCTCTCCTTTCTCCCTTTTTGAAAAGAACTGAAGTACAGAGCTGGGTATTTGGTACCCATAGCAAAGTTCAGCACTGACAACCAGGAGGAGGAGAGGGAAAAAAGGAAGGAATAAAACACCTGAAACAGCGGCAAGGTCATGGAAGGATATCTGCTTTAGCCACTTCCAACATCTGACCATAGCTATCTTTTCTGTTTATACATGTCATTCAGAGAATAAACATGCATGTGTTCTGAAAGTACATGTTTTTCCCTCACCTATCTCCTAAAATTTGAAAGAGTAACAAGTGCAATTATTAAACTTGAAAATCATACCTTATATTTTAATTACATTTCATTGCAACAGACAGTTTTTTTTTCTTTTTGAGTTCATTTCAACCAATTTCATTTTTTTAATTATTATTAGATGGTAAGGAAAGACTTCATGGAAAATATTATTTAAAGAAAGAACTTTAATTTCTCAATTTGCACTCTTACCCATTCTTTCTCAGCGATTGAGATCACAAAACATAATAAGACAAAATTTAAGAATTCCGGAGGAGATGGCCATAAGAAAGAGAGAAAATAAGAAAATGAAGACGATATTGGGGAGCTGAGAAAAGGGAAGCAGAGAGAGAACACAATCACTGCACACCAGCTTCACTGGATGCCACGTGGCTCCTTTGTAAGTGGTCTGGGGCAATAAGTGCAAAATGAAAAAACAAAGCAATGAATCAGAAATGGAGTTCAATTTCTTGATACCATAGTAGTAGAGGCTACGATGGTTGACACATAGAAAAGAAAGGAACACAATGGAACAAAATAAAATTTATTTCCATAACTCTCATAAGGACACAGAAAGCAATCTGGGTCAATACTTTGCTCATGTGACAAGTGACTAGCTTTGTAGTTTTAGGCTACAAAGTCATTTAGTTATTTGGTTCAAGAAACTCTCACAAGCCTACCCCCTCAACCTCTTAGAGCTCGTCTCTATGTGCCAACAGAAGGGGAAGGGATTATTTATGGCTTAAAAAAATCCCTGTTAGCAGTAAAATAACTGGCCATAATTGTATACTCCCTGCCTTGAGAAAAAGAACTTGTACCAGAGAGTCAGCCCAGGGTGGGATTTTTATGAAAAATGGCTTGCCAACAGAGAAATTTTACATGAACATATATATACATGAGCACTTGGTTTGCTGTAACAAAGCAAAAAAACCTTCGTAATTATGTATGAGCAGATTAGACAAGAAATCTGGGTGAAAGCTCATGCAGTCAGTGGCCGTTAGCAAAAATGTGTTTGTGATCCAGAATTCATCGTGGTTCCACAAGGCTTATACCACAAAAAACTGCTGCTTAAATGCACGTGTCACTGGTTTCCTCTCCTTTTGGGGTGTGGCTCATTGTGAAAGAAGAGGAAGCAGAAACATGTTGATTGGTATTTCTTTTGAATGATATTTATTTGTAAAAAGAAAAGTAGGGAGTATGGTTGGATGATGGGGGAAAAAAGAGAAATGTAACAGTTTCGCTTCACAAAGACTTGAAGGGCTGAGGTGAAGTTTATATAATGTTCAAAGAGATAGTTTCTCTGCACTTGTCAATGAGATCATCCACTCCCCTCTTTTGCATCTCCTTAACTTTGCCCCAGTGTTAAGTTAAATGAAAAAGTCTGAGCCAGGGTATGTGGGTGTACAAAACAAAAAAAATAAAGAAATCAGTGGGGGGAGGTCAGATTGGAAGGCAGCCGCTTTCCAAAGTCAAATTTGAAAATATGATGCTAATATGCGTCATTTTCACTTTACCCCCCTCTATTGTAGACCTAAGCAGGGCACACCAGAATTCTGTTCTAATACTGGGAATGAATTTCATGCATCTTTGTAGTGACTTTCTTCAGTATATTGAATGGGCTGAACGCCACGGCATGTAATCAGAAAAAAATTTATTTTTTTGCTCACACCGTTCTCTGACATCTAACCCATGGACCCAATCTTCCCTAACTCATGGATGAGATATTTTCCTACGACTTCTAGATAATAAAATATTTTATGTAGCTCTCAGATAATAAATATTACCATTTTAGCAATAAGAATGTCTAGTCCAGGGAACTCCTATCGTCACAGAATTTAATGCTTTCCTCCATTCCCTACTTGAGCTAACCCTGGTATTGCTTAGCCTGGGAAGTCTTCTGGTGAAGGGAGTGGTTAGCATCTTTTCTCATCCCTATCCCCACTGCCTCTCTCTGCCCCTCTGGCCACAGTTTTGGAATTCATTTAGGGAATGAGACCAGGGAAGGAAGGGGCCAAGGGACGGGAAGGGAAAGGCCTTGCTCAATTGCCTCCGATGCCGTCTGGCTGTGGGTCTGCCTCCTATGGTAGCTTCTCAGTATAAGTGCTTGCTCGTTTGGGATGCCTCTGTGGGGTCCATGGGAACTGCTCACAGCGCCTGGAGCTGTGGCGACGCGCTTCTCCAGCTGGCCACCTGTGATGTCAGTCCTCAGCGCTCTACCAGGGCAAGTGGCAGCCCATCCCACAGAGACTGTGCTTCTTGGAGACTCCCAGAAAAAGTCCCTGTGGGCTGGCTCCCCTCCTCTGTAATTCACTCTGGGATGGCTCCCATCCTCTGTAATTCATTACGGTTCCTGGGAAATGAGGAGTCTTGCTCCTGCCATCAGTGGAAGTGATTTTGTTCCCAACACACAACCTCTTTGGTAGACAGTCAAGCCTGCAGCAAAGCCTACTGCCTCCAAATTGCCCAGATAGAAACAAATATCAGAGGTTTGGTCTCTTCTCAACTCCAGGTGACCTAGGACAAGATCTATGAGTGACATCTTAAAAATCCTCTCATTTGACTTGAGGTGAGAAGGAGGCATTTCCTCAATTCTTTCCAGAGGAATCTTACCTCTGTTTGATTCTGGAACTTCTTATGCACCCGGAAAGTAGATGAACAGCTAAGACGCATTCAACTGGTATTTTGCCTCTGCCTCTGCGTGTGCTGAAATCGTCCTCCAGCACCCTTCTTAAAAATGTGCAGGTACTTTGTTCTTTGCATGTGGAAACTCCAGCCCTATCTGTGTCCAAAAGAGTTTATTTCCATGTAAACACTCTATTAAACTCACAAAAGTATATTTCATATTTTAAATTCAGGTTGCATATGATCTTAAAGCAGGAATAAATGAGGACTTTGTTACAGAAACACAGTCAGATTTATCCCTATTATAAATTGATTTATGACAGGCTTTTAACTAATTTTTGTGCCTAGCACAATCTTTTCATATAGTAGGGACCGATGAGAATTGGCATGGTGGGAACGTTATTACAAAGGGACATAAATTTTTATTTAGAAATAGAAAAGAATTTAGAAGTCATCTAGTTTCTTTCTTCAAAAATTTAGATTTAGCTGAGAAAGTTAAACACACTTGAAAGGTCACTAACATTATTTTGTAATTAACAATCACAAAAGATAGCAAGGGATATGGAAGAAAAATTTTTTTTTAAGTTTCAGGATTTCTGAATATACACAACTCTGAAAAGCAAAAACAAAACGGCCTAGGCTGACACTGACAAACTCCTTTATTCTTTGTAAAAATATTCTAAGGTCCCCATCAGGATGTTTCTTTAAACATGGATTTTTTATGCAAAAAATTTTTTTAAAAGAAAAAGAAAAAAGAAAACATTGGTGGCTTAAAAACAATTTCTAGTTTAAACAGGATTTCATAAATTCAAATTGTTTCCTATTTTTTTACAGTCCTTATTAACAGACAACCTATACGTTCTTCATTCGTATCTTCTTGTAAAGATCTTCTGAGAGTAAATAGCTCTTTGTATTTTTGAAGGTCACTCCCACTTTACTTAACATCAGCTTCCTAATATTTGGTAGCAAATATTAGATCCCCAATGCGTTTAAACACAGCTGTGTGGACCTGTCACATCTCTTTTTACTTTCTCTGAGCGAAGTCCTTTGAAACACACCTTAACCTCCCCTAAGACAAGGCAGTTGGCGAAAAGGTGTATCTCACAGATCACGTAAAGGAGCATCATCTAATTCCAGCCTAACGTTAAGTTGCAGAGGGGAACTTCTGGGTCAGAAATTGGAAAGTAGCCTCCCTGCAATGCTATATTCACAAAGACATTAAAGCAACTGAAGAGAACCTCTGGAACAAATGTAAAGGTATAAATTTAAAAAAATCAATGTCAAATAATGCTATCTGTTTTTTATCACCTTTCATTCGGTATTATTCTTATTTCATCTACCAGCATTTATTAATACATTTTTGTATTAGAATTAAAACATTCTAATCTTAAACTAAAGGCGAAGTTACTTATAAACCTTACGACAATAGAAGAAATGTTGCATGAGTGAATATGAGTAAGCACTGCTTATTTTCAAGCTGAAGGGAAGCACAACGGTTGCACAAAATTGTGAATAATATAATTTTTTCCAGTGTTTGCTATTGGAATTCATAATAAAGGTTAACGGAACAGAGAACTGAAGGTCTTGCTTTTCAAATGAACTTAAGAATTCAAAGTCAAAATTCTTAGTTAGCTGGGACACCACTGCATTAACATTTGGATAGGGCAGGTACTCTCAACTTCTTTTGCTCCCTGACTCAGAGGGATGTGAGAGAGACACACACACACATCTATTAGTAACCATGGCTTACCACAAATGGATGCTAAAGTGGCAGCCACTCTAGAAAAAGTGCCTCAGGAGATTCTTAACCACATCTCTCCATGGTTACACCCCTCCAAATCCCCCTTCCGTAATCACTGGAATAAAGCTTACTATCCGTAAATTCTAAAGACTTACTAAAACAGCACACTTTATAACCTTAAGCTCAAACTCTCCAACCCAGGGAGAAAGATCTCTAATTTGGACCACGTCCATCAATAATTCTTTAAGAATATTCAAAGGGGTCATTGTGATAAAGGGAGAAACGTTAGTGGTTTTGTGGGAGGAATTAAGCGATCATAAGAATCTGAACTGGTGCAAATATTGGTTTGGGGTCTTTTTATTTTCTGATCACTCTGTTAATTTCCATCAATATGTACCTGGCATTAACATGGATCCTGAGAACGTGTCTTTGGATTTCTCTGTCTTTGGAAGGCTAGAGAGATAGCAAGATACGGTTCAGGGGAAAGGTAAAATGGAACTTCCTGTTGAAACTTCCTTCTAATCTTAACCTAAACTAAAGGAACCTTTGAAGCTAACATACATGTCAACCAGTCTACCAGGATGGAGAAATGAATGCAGATAATGGACCCCAAACCTACAACAATAAAGACAATTTTAGTCACAGATTTTTCTGTGCATCTATCTTTTGTTAACTACATAGAATTGACTAGGGCTACATTAGGCGGCTAGCTGTTCCACGTAATGAGATTTTGATCCTGGCCAATAGATTTTATTTATCCTCCCCTATGTAACTGAAAACTCAGTGACCTACATGATAATAAAATATTTGCCATTTTCACACTGACACAAAACTGGACAAATGGAAACATATAGAGATAGTAGAAGACCTTGGAAAGACTCGGCAGTGTTTGGAAAATGCTGAGACAAGTCATGGGGTATATTACGTACAAACGTGATGATATATGGAGATAGAATTTCTTTGTGTTTGAAGCATATTTGAAGAATGCCAATGTAGAAAAGAATTAGATTTGTTTAATAAGGTACACATCAGGAACCAAGGGCTTCAAGAAGACATGTTCTTAGTTGCTAAAAAGAAAACTTTCTATTAGAATTTTTTTAAAATGGGCAAAGCAGCCCTGAGTGGTTATAAGCATGCTATCATGTGTGGTATTCACACATAGGAAGGTTAAAAGTTTCTCAGTGTTTCTCCCCCAACACACACACAGACACACACACACACAGAGTAGATGGACGATATCTGTATAGATTAGAAAACCTGTAAATTATGTAGAATTGCCACCATACTAGTTGTGCACTCCCTCCAAAAAAGGAATTATTGCTACAAAGCAACAGCCCAGCCAAGGGTTACTTCCAAGGCCCACCGTATCTAGATGGGGCCACATAACTAATTTTCTTGAGTGGAAGGTTTGCAGAAGTGACATATGTCAGTTCTAAGATGAAATGGCAAAGAAATGGGTATATCTTCACCACACTCATTTCTTGTCTTCTGGCTAAATGACCACAATCTGGTAAAAAAAAAGAAAACAAACAAACAAAAAAAATCTCCACTGTTGTAGGGGATGGCAGAGACATAAGATTAAAGACATCTAAGTCTATGAATTACAGTGTGGAAGGCCACCAACTTTGCAAGCACATTGTAGTAACTGTTACATTCGTGAGAAATATAGTTCTATTACGTTATGTCGCTAACATTCTAGGGTTAATTTGTTATAACGGTTTGTCTACTTTGCGTAATAAAAATTATGATAATGTCCCTTTCTCTGATAAAGTTTAAAATATTTCACACATTCTTGCTCTGTAATAATATAATAATATTACGATTTATTGGGCACTCTATTACTTGGTATATTTATGGCAATGGAAGAAATGTCAAAAGGATAATTTCAAGTAACATCTACCTATGCACTTCAAGTATGATCAACTGTTGAGCAGGCCTGCGTTTAGCTTTTGGTTCTTCCAACCTTCTCATGTCTTAAATCCCCTTGTCTTTGCCCTCTCATTTTAAAATATAAAAATCGTCCTTATGCCATAGAGTTTCAACGTATTTTGAGGTCTTTTGTCTTTGACAAATTCAGGACCTGCATTACAGAATTCTGAAAAATAATAAATGTGTGTAAGGTACAACACTTGGTGGTAGTTTTGTTACTGAGCAAAAGATAACTCCCTCACGTGGTAAATACTACGTAAATCTTGAATTTCCTAGACACCTTTTACTCATTTTTCACTATGCTTAAGACTCTCTTCCCTCCGAACTGGGCCTCCCTCTAGCTCTACCCTTCATCTATGGGCCAATCTGAAAAGCACAAGGTTTGAAATCCCAAAAGAGTAAAGATTGTCAGAATACTGGCTAACTAGATTTCAGAACAGTTATTCTGATAACAGTTGCTTTAGTCCTCGACTTACAGTATATTTTCAATCCCCTGGTAACCACTAACTAACCGAGTGACCCCTAGCCAATTTGTGAAAGGCCCTAAAGGGCTGGAAAGAGTAGGAAATGTCTGAGCTCTGGGTGAGGGTTGACACCCATCAGGCACAGTGAATTCCGTGAACCGGTGTTATTAGCGAATGGTTCAATAAAGGCTATCTCTGCTTCTGCGAGGCTTTTAATCTCAGAGAAAATTCAAGACACATAGATGAACATTTAAAACGATGAGGTAACAGATGTTAAATGTCATGCTAAAATTACTGCATACAGTACTTGAAAAGCTTTGATTTGTCATAGGATAGGCTAGGCACTCCCTCTGCTACTAGAGTTGTGAAATAGGCCCCCACAGGGAGGTTTAGCTTAATAAATGTAGCTGCTTTGTTCTTCAGATGGCTGGTCCACGTGATTGATCGACGCTTCTATTTCATCCAGGAAGATGGGAGAGCGAGGTAGGCAGCAGACTCGGATTTCTGATGTCTGACAGAGCAAATGAAATTCATGCAACAGACTTCCTTTTCCCCTCCAAACTGCATCAACATTTATTTACGATGAAGGAGAAGGTGGGTGAAAAAAAAGGAGTATTGTTTAGCATAAATCATGATGTTTTACATTCCGCTTTTTATAAAGGGGAATGACTGGGCTGTGATATATTTACAACCTCAAAATTTCTTTAATACTTTAAATATATAAAATGTAGAACCAAAACTATCCAAAAGCTAACTCTGTCATATTTAATGTCCTTAAGGGATCAACGAAAATTATTATTCCTTCTCCCGTTGCAGTTGTTTTTGACTCTGTGTATAGATTTCACACTCAGTAAAAACAAGCTCTTACACATGTACTGGATTCTCTGAGCTATGTAATCGTTTCTCAGTTTCAGTACTGGTGCCTACGTAAAAAGATTCCAATTGAGAGGCTCGCTAGTGGGCATCTATGATAATGCTTGGAATTAAAGGAGCTGAAAGTGTGCAGAATGACAGCCTGAAGGAACGAATGATAAAAAATGATATCTTTCAGGATCTTCTCAGATTCAGAATTCAGTCTTCTGAGTAAGATAATTTCACACTCCTCCAAGCAAAGCTGCTTTCAAAAGATGAAGTGTGAAGAATCAGGAGGCGTCAACACCTGGGAACGGGGAATGTTGGGAAGATGGCACTGACAAATGAACATTAATAAGGACAATGGGGAGGTGAATATATTAATGTGACTGAAAAAGCATACACGGTCTTTTCTTTCAGCTTTGTTCAATAGTCTAAAAAGTTGAGGAAAACACCATCATGTAACAACTTTTAAAAATGCGAACATTAGGTTATACAGAGCAAGGACATTATGTTAGAACAAGAATGATGACGCAAGTTATAACATTCCTGCTGTAGATAATAATGAAGATATATTCTCTTTTACTTGAGAATGCATAGAAGCAGAAGCACCCTAAAGAGGGATACATTACATAGATTAATCTAAAAGGATGTGAGGAAATGCTGAATACTACGAGTTACTGAAGAACTTTGATGCACAAAGTTAGAATCCTGAATATGAGCTACAGACACATAGTAGTTTTTGTTTTGTTTTTTTCACATTTATGGGTGAAAGTGAATCACAGGTTAAATATTAGAATATGAGTGAGAATGGGCTGCGGAAAATAAAATGTAACATTGTTTAAATGAATTTGTATCAAATATTGTAACTAAAATAAAAAGATGAGAGAAGGAGAAGCCTTTTATAAGGCTTTAGGAGCGAGGACATTTTAGAATATTAAGTGATCATGAAAAAGTTCTCAACAACAGATTATAACATTTATACTAAAACAGATAATTGAGTCAGTGTTAGAAAGTTTTGTAGATTTTTAAAGAGTTAGAGAGATGTAAATCCACAGGATGAGGGATGAATCAGAAGACAAATGGCAAGTTAGAATGTCCCTAAATGAGAGAGAAATAAATGCAAATGATTAAAGGGGGGAACCTCTTTTAAGAAAGAAATATGGGGGACTTCCTAGGTGGAGCAGTCGTTAAGAATCTGCCTGCCAGTGCAAGGGAAGGGGGTTCGATCCCTGCTCCTGGAAGATCCCACATGCTGCAGAGCAACGAAGCTCGGGAGCCACAACTATTGAGCCCGTGTGCCTCAACTACTGAAGCCCACGTGCCTAGAGCCCGTGCTCTGCAACAAGAGAAGCCACAGCAATGAGGAGCCCACGCACCACAAAGAGTAGCCCCTGCTCGCCGCAACTAGAGAAAGCCCGTGTGCAGCAACAAAGACCCAACACAGCCAATGAATAAATAAATAAATAAACAAATAAATAAACTTATTTAAAAAAAAAGAAAGAAAGAAATACGATGTCTAAAAATTTCAAGGGCATTCTTTCCCCAGTGTTTTACAGAAAAGCAACAGAAAAATGGTGACTCTGTTTGTGAATCTGTTCTGGTCAAAAACAGCACTAGGCCTTACTGAGCAAGTATACTCATGAAAAGCATTTAAAACATACCAAAAAATGTCATGCTATCTGTAGATTCTGGATAAAAATATGTTCTAGATTAGTCAGTATAATGAGCTATTTAGAACCAAAGCTGACATACTGCAACAACAGGCTGAATCCAGTAGCTGGAGTGTTGAATGAAGGACTATTCTGATAAAGCACATGTGAATTAACAGTGGGATGTGTATTCAAAAGGACTGGATTACTTAGTGGGCTTAGGTAAACTGTACTAACAGTAACTGTCTTAACATCGTATTATCAGTCGGGAGTAGAAAGATTTAGTATATCTTGTTTGTATGTGGTTTCCCAGAGGAGGAAACATTAATCATATATTAGCAATCAGCATGTATTTTAGAAGGCATGCCTTCTGCAAATATTTGATGAAAGCAGTGAGGACTGCACCAATGCAAACTCATTACCTTCCATATTAAAATACAATTGAGAATTAATACATGAAGACAAGTAATTCCAATTCAAGGTGCTATGTGATAACTGGTTTTGAAATGGTGTAAACAATAATTTAGAAAAAAAAAAAAAGGAGAGGGAAGAGATAACATATTTGTTCCAAAGAAGACTGAGATAGCTTCTAACAGTATTCCTCTATATTACTTATTTAATTTTCTGCACTGTTAACTCTACTGTGCATTGCCTCGTATTTGGAGTTAGTTATGCTATTTTATGTCTGCTTTTTCTGCTACTTAAAAAATTTAGCTTATTTCCTCATTTCATATTAGCTTGAATCAGTGTATATTTTCTAAATATACTTTTAATTTTGTATTAAGGCTTCTTGGTCTCAAGTTGTATGGTCATTTTTTGTTGTTTCATTTTGCTTTTTATTAAATTTTTACTGTTTTTTTAATGACAATGGTTAGTAGATATTTTATAAAATCATTCATTGTTACTATATTAAATTATTTTTACAAGTGCATTCTTCTTGCAAGTGGTTAAGAAGATATTACATATTTTTATGCAGCTAATTTAAAAAATTTTCTATCTCCTTCATAAGACACCGCTGCCCTCCAATTCCATCTTGCTCTGATATCCTGAGTTGATGATATATTCAGAACAGTGTTCTAACAGAAGAAGGGTGCGTGTGAATTAATCTTTGCACTCCCACTGTCCCCTGGAACTGAAAGCATCTTCCACTTTTCGGCAGGTTTGATATGCAGAGCTTCTGGGTCAATTTTCAGTAATTGCCAGAAATGTACCTAGCGTAGTTCTGTGGGATGAAGGTTTATTTTCTTTTTTTCTACCCTCCAATGGTTCTTTAACCAGAAGTGTTTATGCCCTAGTGAATTTGAGGCAGTCTATATTCTTTGACCAGAAAACTCTCTAAATCATCATGGCTCAGCCTTTTTCTACTGTTTTCTACTATTTCTACTGTTATACAGAACATTATGTGTTGGAAATACAGCTCAAGAAGGCTACGTGATGCCATCAATCCCTCTTGTATACTCTCTTCTTGATATCTTTGAATTGTTGACTTAGTGATGAGCGGTAAAACAGAAATGACTCCGACTTTCCCAAGAAAATCTACAGAAAGCTGGCAGAGGTGGGAGTTGGGAGTGCGAGATGGTGGCCTGATTTTCTCCACAGTACAGGTTATGCATCTCCAAGAATAAATGTGAATGGGTCGTGCCATTTTAAAGGGTAAAGGAGTCCTCCTAGATCGTGGCATTGTTTCACGGTTAGTTTCATTTTTTCTTCAGAATTATGTTACATATCTATCTCATCTATCTACCTTCCTTTCCTTTTTTCACATATTTTTTCTTTTCTGCTTTGTGCTTGTGTGTGTGTGTGTGTGTGTGTGTGTGTGTGTGTGTTTCAAGATCAGAAAGTTGTTAGAAAGGGTATATCAAACCCTTAAATTGAAATAATGTACTGAAAAAAAAGTCCAATAAATCTAGACGTATATTATTTCATAATTTTTAAGTCTCAAATGCTATTGCTCTTATCAAAAATTTTATGAGAATGAATTAATACCAAAGGAACTAATATAACTCTTATGGTAACTACTGCCAAGGTCTGTTAAAAATGTTAAAAAGCAGAAATAGTTTCAGAGTAGTAGGGAGAGGTAGGAAAAGAAGAAAAGTATGTTCACAATTTCCAAACCAGGTAATTTATTATCGTATGATCCAGAGTGTATATTTAAATATAGACGTAGCCTTGTACATTAATTTGAATCTCTTATTTTGAACTTCAAAATTACAAAATATTTTCACTTGATCTGATTCTGATCTTTTATGAAACAAAAGGTAATACCATTTTCTTCATTCTCTCCCATAGTCAGTATTAAAATTGACTCCTAAGAGATCTTTAATATTCTTTTTTAGATAGGCCTAACACAGAACATGTTCTGAGAGCATCTCATTCCTATTTTGGGTGTTACAGCCTTTGATTCTATAAGTGATCCGAAATCATATGTAATTAATATTGTTTCTGCTGTGCCTGGAAATATGAATACTACAGAAAGAACAAGAATAACTGGGAGCCAGGAAATGATTTTGAAACAATCTGAAAATAAAATGGGAACAATGGAAATGTGCTAAAACTAAAAGGAGATATGTAAAAAAAAAGCAAGCACTGTATTGCACGGTTTACAATTTGGTTTATTTTCACCTATTTCTAAGAAACTAATACTTTAGAGTTGTTCACTGAGATGAAATGCAAAGAGAGGAGAGAGAAAAGAATTACTCTAAAAGAGGAAAGAGTTATAAATCCATGCAACATTCGTGCAACAATCCATGCAACCATGATAGACAAAAAAAAAAGTTGTGTTTAGGTAGTGGAGGACAGTAAATAAATTTTTATCCAGCAATCATACTTGGGTAATCTAGGACTCCCCGTGTTCTTCCAAGGGTGTGCCCTCTTTGAAAGATGAGGTATTCCATCCACAGTGCTCTGAAAACAGAACCCAAGAGGCCCATGGTTCTATGTAGGGACAGTCAAACAGACTAGGACAAAGGATAAAATGAGTGTTCCTGATCTATATCCACTCACCTTGGAACATCTCCCAAACTAACTCTACAGAGGTCCCCAAGTCCCATCAGTAGAGATACAGGCAGCCCAAGAAAGTGATTTTTATTCCACTTATTTGACTGAGAGCATATATTTATTATCTGCACAGTTGTCTCAACATTAATGATCAATATTTGAATAAGAAAGATGTACTATGTTCACTTCACAGAGCTTCACATTCTACAAAGGAAATGCCTCTGGTTTGATTTAAAAAACAAACAAAAAAGGAAAATCTTGGAATCTCACTTTCCAGATCTGAGGGAATACACTTTGATCAAGCACGTGTAAAGCTACTTCTCAGTTACACCTCTGTGTCTTAAGAACGCTCCCTGTTCAGATGGCTAGGGGGCACCGACTACCAACCAAGAGGATGGTAGGAGGAGGTAAACGATGGAGTCTAATCAGAATAACCCCAGAGTTTCCCATTTATTTCATGAAAGAGTCAAAATGAAGTATTTAATAGTTGTCTGCAACTCAGGTTAAAAAACATATACACTGTGAGATGGAAGCACAAAACCGGCAGGTCCAAGGCAGCTGCAGCAGGAAGAACATTTGATCAAACTTCTGACTCAAAATAGAAATAAGAAAGAGAATTGAAACGATCTCAGAACAGAGGGAATTCAGACCTGGAAATAACAACAAAGAGCGTGTCTTAGTTTTATAAACAGAATAGCACTGTCCAAAATGTAGAAGCAATTTAAATTTTCTGCGGTACATTTATTTCTCAGGAAAGTGGCTTCCAACTGTGAGCATTCGCTCCTTCACAGACTCTATGCTCAAAGGCTCAAATATATTCCAGCCCACAAATACCTGTAATGATTGCAGACTACAGACTGAGCCACAATAAGGCATCAAAAAAGACAAGAAAAAAAGACCAAAGGTAGACACTTAATGAAAAAGCTTTGAGCAGCATATGATCCTCGTTTTCTTATTTTCACGTGAAGTGAAGGATACAACTGAAGTTCAAAGCTGTTCGCTTTTCCCAGAAACCCAATTTCAAATCATTTCAAAGAGGAACACTTTGAAAAGACTGAAACAACAAGAACAAAAGATACTCACAGATGAGAAATGTGCTTTCAGTAACAGTCCCTACGCTGAAATCTGTGGGATCCCTACGTATTTAATTGAGGACAGTAAATTGTTCTAAGTAGAAATATCTTGTAAGTGATAAAGACAGTTCACCAGCTAACAGCCCTCTTAGGTCTTTGCCATTAAAAGAAATGTAATAAACTCTAATCATTTTGCCACCTTTAAATCCAGCTCACAAGAGATGGTCCCAGTAAAACTAGTGATCGTGGTAGGTGA
Source organism: Hippopotamus amphibius kiboko (assembly GCF_030028045.1). Classification (NCBI taxonomy): domain Eukaryota; kingdom Metazoa; phylum Chordata; class Mammalia; order Artiodactyla; family Hippopotamidae; genus Hippopotamus; species Hippopotamus amphibius. The sequence goes on from NC_080187.1 coordinate 225,681,459, forward strand.
TGTCCCCAAGGATGTGTAACCAGGAATAAAGGGAGCAGACAAGGCTGATAACTACTTCACACAAATGTTTTCCAGACTTCCTGGATGTTAAGAATTGCCGAGGGGAATTTTTTAAAATATACAATCAAATTCTGTCAGAATAGAAGTTATGGTTAAAAATACAAATTCCTGTTAAAGTTACAACTTCAACCTAAGAACCACTGACGTATAATCCCCCAAGAAGAAACAGAAAGCTGTATGCGCAGGGCCCCAAGGGGTTATTATCAACATGGTAATTTTGGAAATAAGTGATACCAATAACGGAGCATTTTTTAAATAGAAATAATTGACTAAAGTAAGTTGCAATTTTGCCTAGACGATTCCGATACTAAACAATTATTTTGGCTTCTCCCCCTCCCACCTCTCATATCAAAATAACTGAACATATTAGCAACATGTCAACATCAGATGCTCATGGCACACAAGAGCAAGATTTTAAAATTGGACTTTACTAGCAAAATGGAAGCGTTTTTGGATACTTGTGGTTTGCTAACAAAACTTTAAAGAAATCGTGTGTGTGCGTGCGTGTGTGTGTATCAAAGAAATAAGTTTAACTCTAAGTCATGGAAAAGAACAGGAATATTCAGTTCAAAACAGAATATTCAGGAATCCTACAATTCCTGAAAAGGTAAATATAGCATTGAAAAAAATAAACATTATGCCATAGATAACAGTTTTCAGCAAATTTGAATCTGAAACTGAATTCCTATTAAAATTACTTTCATACTTCCTTTTCCCACTTCACCGAAAAAAACATTCCTTTGAGAATTACATATGTACAAACTCCTGAAAAAAAAATCACATGAGTGCTTGCCCCCCAAGCATGTGCTATAACGGTGGATACTGTATGGACTATAAATCTTGGCTCTTGTTTTTAGGATGTTCATAACTTCGGTGGGAAAAGATGGGGCAGAGCGATCCCAAAACTAAAATAACAGTAACAGTCCATAACATACAAGAGTCCAAATAACTGCATGTGATACAATTTATATATATTATATATCATCCAAATGATGTACTTAATGAAAAATAAAGTGAATAGGGTTTCATGTACGTGAGTCTAACTAATCAGGTAAGTCTTCACATAGTGATTGATGTGAACTTTGAAATATAGGGAAATTCATTTTAGCAAGGAGATGAAAAGGGAATAGTCTGAAAGTAATAGCTCTTAATTTCCAAGCAAACTTCTGGAGACAGGAACATATATACATATACATATACAGATATGTATATATATATATAGTACTGTTAGATAATAGCTATACTTTTATGATCACCTGTTATATGCAACGCATTCTGCGAAGTTATTTTCATTTCATTTAATCCTCATATTATTGTTTTGACTCCTTTCTTGTAATAGATTGGAAATTCTAGGATTTTTCTGATCGTCCTTTATTTAATGGCATCCCTTTAGTTTATAATGGGTATAACTTAAAGTATAATGTACTTGATAGTTCAATTTAATGGCCAAATGCTTGTTGATAGGACTGCTTAGGACACATCACCATTGTGTGTAACCTAAGAATTGTATAACATCAGTCACAAGTTCTCCCTAGAAGAATTACTGCAAGATAAACCAGGTAGTTTAGTTTTAAAGCTCATTTCTAACTTACTACGTACATACGTGCACACAGCCTCTGTTGCTTTGCCTGTGACAACAGACAGGAACCACAGCTGACCAGACCACAGACAGACCAGACGTGGATATGAGATCCAAGAGAAAACAACTCACAGGCTAGGAAAAAATCAATCCAGTTTTCTTTCTTGCAAGTATCTGAATTAAGCGATACAGTTACGTCTTGTTAGATAACTCTAGGCTGAGATTTACATAGTGATTTGGGACTAGCAGACATAGAAGCATGGAGAGAAATGAGACACAGATAAGCAGATGAAAGAGAGAGAGAGAGAGGGGAGGGAGAGAGAGAGTGCTGGTATTATCCTTGAGACAGAGAGAGAGAAGTCTGCTTTTGTTCTTTTCCAATTTCAGTTTCAGTCTCTGCAACAAGGCTGTGCCTCATTTACAGGACTCGGATGTCCATGAGATATCGCTGTCACCTTTCAACTTACGTTAGGACAAGGATGGTCCTCTCACTATATGAATAACACAGGTATCTCCCAAAAGAAATGATATTTCAAAGTGAAGGCTTCAAACTCTTCCTCTGAAATATGTGTGTATACGTACACACACGGTTCACTTGATATATTATTGCTATAATACTAATATCATATATTAACATCATATCATAACATAAAATTATACATATACAATACACATCCCTTCATTCAATAGATATCTTTAATTTCACTTTCTGAAGCTTGTGCCTTCCTCTGCACAACAAAAATAATAGAGGGAATTGCAGAAAAGGGAAAGGGACAATTGAATCACTTCTAGAAGGAACAAGGCTAAATGTTTGGGACAAACCGCCAACTCAGAGACTGTGAGCCAGAGCGATTATGACTAAAGAGGACTAGTGAAAGTGCCACTAAGGAGGTAACTCTATTCTTCAAAATGGCACCAAGATCATAAAGTACTACTTCCTCAACAAAAAAGCCACAAAGGTATATGATAAATGCCTGCCAAAATGGTAAAAAGGAGACGCCAAAACAAGGCGGGCAGTTAGAGATGGAAGAAAACAAAAAAACAAAAAAAGGAGTTAACAGAAAGGTTTCCTTTATCCTCCTCAAAGACTAAGCATTGTTATGCATCCACGGCCGACTATACGGGTAGCTGAGCGATCCAAGTATCAACACATGTGCTGCAGGAACGCAAAAGGAACACAGTCAAGTTTCAAGCAGCAGGAAATCTGAGAGTGGAAAGACGTGGATCTCCCAGCACGCCATGCACTAAAGGTTCTGGATAAGGGCTCTGGGGAAATAGACTGTCACCCTTCATCCTCCTCCCTCCATTAATATGCCCTGCAATGGCATGAATGAAGGCATCATTTAAAGGTTCTGATAGCTTGGCATAATTTCTAATATTCTGAAGCAGCTGAAGAGGCAGCATAACGTGGTGGGTAAATGGACAGCCTCTCCGAGCCACACTGCTTGGGGATGGTTTCTTGCTCTCCCGCTTACTAGCTCTTTGACCTTGAGGAAGGCATTTAGCTCCTCGCGCCTCGGTTTTCTTATCTGTAAAATGAGGGATGAATGAGGTTGTGCTGATGACTAAATGAGTGTTTGCGTACATGTGTGTATGTAGAACAGAGCCTAACCATATATATCATAAACACCATATATATTATTTAACACCATTTAATATTTTAACCTTGTTAACTGGTTGTAACAGCTCATATAAAGTAAACTTTAACTCCATACGTAAAACATGGCTAAAGTAAAAACTCTATTAATATAGTGTGTCACATAATAAACTGTTTATATAACGATGGAGCCAGAAAGTGAGAAACACTGGAAAACAGGCTAAGGAAACTGGACCTGATCCTATAATAACGGAGAGCCATGGAGGGTAGGACGCTTACAGAGGTCGCAGAGTGAGAGCCACGTTGCTTTTGCGTTGCTATCAGGTTGGTCCAGGAGAAACGAGCTGAGGGGTTGAGGGCAATCAGGACAGTGTTGCAAAAGCCCAAGAATCCAAGGATTTCTGGGTGGGTGACAGTGACAGAAGCACTTCAACCTGGGCTTCAAACCAACTTCATCAAACCTGTTTACATCTTCTGAGGTCTTGCCAATCCATAATCTTCAAAAGATGTCTCCAAGAAAGAACAGAGATGAGTAGATTTGTTCTTCATGGGAATTCTAAACTGAATATAATCACGGCAGCTCCATGATGGACGCTCACGTTGGGTTTGCTGCCCTTCGTCTTATTTCTAAGTTGAAAAGCTGGACGCCAATTATTGGTCCCCATACAACAGAAAACTCTTAATCGCAGCTGAGTGGGGTAAGTAGTTTTTCTTTCCAAAGCCTCTTCAAGGAAAGACTTATGTGGAGAATAACTCTGATTGTGATGAGGGTTGGCAGCTGAGGCCAAAATTAATCCAATTCTAGATGATACTTAATACATCAGCTAAAACAAAAGTAGATGGAGTCCTTATCCATGCCCAGCAGGGCTTCACCTGACCTCATAAACTGAATTTCTCATGGTTAGTTTTTCCTGTAACTAAGGAGTTAAAATAGCACTAAAATCTAGCTTAACCATTGGGGAAATTTTTTTAAGTATATTTTAGTTAAACTTGGCACCTCTTTTGGATATAAATGCCAGGTGCATTGCTTTTCAAACGACTTTAGCTCATTGCAGAGTGTCTGAGCATATAGGGAATCTTGAGAATTTACTATGCAAATAATAATCACTTAAAACTGCCTTTGAAATGTCAAATCTGCTTCACACCGAGGACTGGAAATTTGAAAAAAAAAGATTTTTCTTTCACGTTTTATATCCAGAGGAAGGCTCTGGAAACAAATAAGATTCTATTCTATTTGATTGCTATATATATAAAATACTCCAGAGAGATATACAAACCACATAACAATGACCTACATGATGTTATGATATACTCAAATACTGCTGTCTCAACAGACTTATTTAACATTAGTTTGGATTAGAATTGGGAAGAAATTAGCATCTTCTTGTTACATTAGAAGTGCAAGCCAAAGTTAATGTCTATAAAGGTAGATTGAGTTCTCCCTCCTACTCCCCTTGTCTCTCTTCTGCATGAAAGAAATTAAAACAGCCAGTGACACTACAGGCAGGCTCACTAAGAAGGTGCAGCTCTATCACGGAGTCAGCTAGCAGATTTTATGAGGCTTCCCATGGGATTGGTTTCTCTAGTTTAATGGGACTTCCACTGAAGAGGTACCCACCAGCTCTATCAAGATTAAGAACGAAAAATTCTCCCATGAGTAGTTATTTCCTGTACCAAATCAGCACCAATTAATGAAAGCATGGAATCAAGGTTGATTTTACACTCAGGTAAGAAGACAGCATTTTTTCCTAAAGTTCATAATACAAAGTATTAGGAAGTAAATTTCTATGTTATGATTTACCAGCAATGGTGGATTTGTGTACAAGTCTCATCTCAAGGTTGGAGGGGAATAGTTAGGGAAAATTATTCTTCTTTTACTCTTGGGGGGGTATTGGGGAGGGACCTCTAAATCACTCTTACCACTCTTTTAATTTCCCAAAATATTATGGATTGATAGGGCAAAAAACAAAAGAGTTTTTTTTTCTCTCTCTCTTTTATCTTGCCAGGTGAAAGCTCGATGTCTTAGAACAGAAACTAAGTGGAAGGGGAGAGATTCTTGAGTATTCTTCTATTTCCTGTGACTAATGTCATTCATGGAGGGTTTTTTGTTTAGTTTTGGTTTGGTTTTGTTCTTTCAGCAGCAGACTCTGGATGTTGTCACATTATCATTGTAACACAGTCTGTGCTAAATCACTTAGTAGTGAGAAATATAAAATCACCTTGACATTTAAAAATATATCCCCTTATTTCTGCTCCAGATTAAACTAGTTAAACATATTTTAAAATCAACTAAGGCAAAATGCGGAGAAAATTACTGCATGAACAAGTCTAAGAAATATGATTTAGAGAAATGTTTATTTATTTAAAAAACAATCATGGCAGCCGGTTTTACCATTTTTAGAACTAACCTTCTTTAGCAAAATGCTTTCTACTTTTCATTTAGAAATACCTAACCTTGGTTAAATTGATTTATTTAACTCAATTAAAATAACGAATATTAGATAATTTGCTCAGTTACTGTTTGCATAATTCTAAATTTTAAAACTGCCTCAGTCTTTTTAGTGGCATATTTACACTTTGGGAATTAACTTAGTAATAAACTCTATGAACGCAGAAAGCAGTAAAGGCTTGAGAAGTACAATAATTCTTGGATTCCATAAGAGTTCCGATTTTGTATTAGAATAATAATTTACTAAATAGGAAGATGATAGCTGAAAAATCATTTATATCTCTTTTCCAAATAACTTTTAGTCTGTTACAAGATCAGGCTTCCACTAATCAAATGTTTATGGTGTTGTATTTTCAGTGAATATTGAACAAAATGCTTTTTATTCAAGGTAATGTAGTAAGTTATATTGGAGAACAGGAAATAAATAAAAAACATTGTTTTTCCTTTATGTCTATAAATATAACGTATCAAAACTAATAATAAACCAGAAAAGGAGAAAAAATATATATAATCCCATTATTCCAACACACTGATTCTATTATCGCTTATTCAGCTTTGAGCTATGCCTCTATATGTATATTTTAGCTGTAAAATATGTAGCCACAGTAATAGCATATATAAAACTTTAGTTTTTGATTTTTTTCACTTAACATTTATCTCATGTTTTTCCATATTTTAATGCCAGTAGTAATGATTGCACACTATTCTATCAAACAGCTACCCCATAACTTTTTAACTAAAATATCTAAGACTTTTTAAAAGTGGAATGATGATTTAAAACGACTGAAGTTCCTTGATAATTTGTAACTATATGTCACAATATCATTCTCATTTTTGTGGCTGTCAGTTGCTCAGATTTTTATCCAGTTTTCTTGATGCATATATTACACTTATCATAAAGCTTAAACAATTCCTTATGTCTGCCAGAAAATAAAAGGTAGAGCTAAATTTTAGAACATAGAATGCTTAATTCTTATCATATATGTGTCATTTCTGCCACAGTTATCAAGTGCTTACTTTGTGAGACATACTACGCTAGTCACTGGCTGACAAAATAATTTGTGAGACAAAACCCTTCTCGATACACATAATTTATTTTACAAAAGTAAGGCAGTGGGACTTCCCTGGTGGCGCAGCGGTTAAGAATCAACCTGCCAATGCAGGGGACATGGGTTCAGTCCCTGGTCTGGGAAGATCCCACATGCTGTGGAGCAACTAAGCCCGTGCACCACAACTACTGAGCCTGTGTGCCACAACTACTGAAGCCCGCAGGCCTAGAGCCCGTGCTCTGCAACAAGAGAAGCCACCACAATGAGAAGCCTGCACACTGCAATGAAGAGTAGCCCCCGCTCGCTGCAAATAGAGAAAGCCCGCACACAGCAGCAAAGACCCAATGCAGCCAATAAACAAATACATAAATAAATAAAATAAGAAAAGAAAAAAGAGATCCAGTGCTAAAAAAAAAAAAGTAAGGCAGTGGGCTGTTAGTTCTGTAGCCTGATGAAGCAGGCTAGGTTCAGTTAATGCCAGTGACTGTGAAGGATGGGATGGTGACAGCGGCTTTAGCACATTAGCAGATCATGGCCTAAAAATGGTGGCAGCAAAGGGTCAGGCAAGGCTTGGAGAACCTGATCATCTTGGAAGAGTATAGAAAGAGGGGCTGGTGCGGGGAGTGGGGGGGGGGGGGGTCTCCTTATCTCACCAGCTGGGCAACTTTAAAAGCCTGCGTCTCCATTTCCTCAGCTGGAAATACTTTTAATGACACCTACTTTGTTGAATTATGAGATTCAATGAATTTTTACCCGAAGGGTGTTTACCGGAATCTCTGCGCTAGATTAAAAAAAACAAAAACCTCAAAATTGTTCATTATTGTGGTTGATAGCATTCTTCAGCCAATTTAAGAGCCAAGTCTACAAAGAACAAACATATGGACACCAAGTGGGGGAAACGGGGGCAGGGGGCGGGTGGTTAGGGTGGGATGAATTGGGAGATTGGGATTGCCACATATACATTACTAATAAGAAAAAAATATCAAATTGTACACACACAAAAAAAGCCAAGTCCAGGGTTGTATAACTGAACATGAGAAGCTGGGAGTTTCATTTAGGGAAGTGGGAGGAGAAGCACATGCACCGCCCAAGGGAGGAAAGGCCACTGGTAACAGAGGACACCTGGCAGCAGGGTGTGATGACAAAGCAGCTACAGATAGGGAGAGTCCCTGATGGGAGCAAGGGGCAGATCATGGGGCAAAGGCCCAACCAGCCCTGCCAGTTGGCAGCCCTGCTCTGTGCTTCCAATTTCCTTGATTTTGAGTTAACCACCAGAGGTCTATCTCCAAGTCATGGAGTAAGACAGGTTCCAACCATCAGCCATGGATATAACAACCCTCTTTTGTTTTATAAACAATAAACTTTGTTTAAATGTTGGGTTTAGGCCTTACCAATGCCTAAAGAAAACATAAATGTATTCCAAAAGAATTTTTTGAGAGAGCAAGGACTTTAATATTTTAACATAAAGCTCTCTGGAACCAAAGGCAGAAATCAAAAAGGAAAGCACCAATACACTTTGATTCCATCAATATTAACCTCTTTTAAATGTGAAAAAGCATCATGAAAACAGTTTAAAGGCAAAGGACAAACTGCAGGCGGATCTGTAACACAGGGTTAAAGGGTTAATATCATTATATGTAAAAAGACTTACAAAGCAAAGTTCTAAAATGAATCCTCCATGATGGGACTGGATTCGAGTTTCAGGAAGCTCATTCTGAGGACAGTGTGACTCAGGGGAGAAAAAAGGCGAGGCTGGAGGCTTGAAGGCTGCAATGATTGTCCAGAGAAGAAAGGATGAGGACCTGAGCTAAAAGCAGTGGCTTCGGGGCAAGAAAGAGAGGGAGGCAGAGCTTCAGGAGACACGGGGGAGATCAAATTTCCCATGACTAATTAAACATATGAGGGAATTTTCCCACTGGGGCAGGAATGATGGAAAAGAATGAACCTAGAACACACGTTACCAGAAAATTTAAATATCATCCCCTACGTATGGATGTTTTATGTACTTGCTCTCTATGTGAAATGAGTTTTCTTCCATTAATAAGAGCTCATCATTAAAATTCAGTCCAACATCAAACAATAAAATAAAATAAAATAAAATAAAATAAAATAAAATAAAATATAAAATAAAATAAAAATTCCACTAGAAAAATGGACATGCTTCAAGGACAAAATTAATTTTTAAAAACTTTGAGTGGCTAAAAAACATAGACACACGTATATTCTGAGTACTGAATATCCATGAATATAAAAACTTGCATGTGGTCAAAAGTATAAAAATATGCACATGTATATAAAATCTACTGTTGGACATGGGGAAAGAGGCAATCAGACATGCTAGGAATATAAAATGTTAAAACATTATCTGGAGCACAATTTGTCAAAATGTAACAAGGGTCTTATCTTGGATATCCTAAACAATAAAATAAAGATATTCATGAAGATTTACATATAAAGGTAACATACTTAGAAGTTTTTGTACTAGAAACATTTAAAGATATTATTAATGCTTACTGATAAGGGATTACTTAATAAAATAGCTTATATATTAACTGAATCTAATCTTATAAATAGTTATTGACATACAGAGATATAAACATATACTCAGGTGAAGAAAAGAAATTAGAAAGCATACACAGTAGGACTTGATTTTTTATGGGTAAATTCTATATAAGAGACCTGAAGAACACAGAGTTTATCATTTAGCATGAGACTATATATTTTTCAATTAGCCTTCTTTTCCCTAATTCATGTTTTACAAATTTTCAATAACAAATGTGGACATCTGCATATAGTTTTGTAATGGGGAAAATATAAGAGAAGGTGGAATGACATGAACTTTGGAGACAGTCGTCAGATATGGGGAGCCAGTTCCGCCAACAACCAGTCTCTTTAATACTCAGTTTTTTAAGTCTAACAATAGCATCCACATTATCAAGTCACACATATTAAATGAAATAACACATGTAAAGTGCTCAATACAATGACTGCCCCATGGTGAGTACTCAATGAATATTTGTTCAGTTTGTAGACATTTGATTTGAAAGCACTTTAAGCTTCTGGATGTTGAAAAACATGTTTTTAATTTGAATACCCTGGAACCTAAAATAGTTTCAAGAACAAAGCGAGATTTTGTGAAAACTGTGAAATGGAAGGAAGAATGAAGGCATAATACAGAAAGTGTGTTCCGACTATGTTTAATACCTCCATCCGAGTGCATACCTGATTCTTCTGATTTTGCAGGTCCTTACCCAAGTTTTCATCTATGACCCTAACTCTGACTTTTTGGTCCATGGGGCTTTTGTCTTTACCTGATTTAAGTAATTATTGGCTCTCAACGTTGATTTCCACTTTGGATTTTATTTTTATACACCAAACTGTATGTGATAGTTGACTAATGTTCCTCCACTATAGCAACTTTTGTTTTTCTGTACTAATCCTTTGTCTCAGGTACGAGAATGATATTCATTCACGTGTAAGTAAAGAGAGAGAAATCCTCATAGATTCTACGTGTGAGAGGATCTCACCTGGCTGCATCAAGAAACCATCCATGATATTACATAGATTCTCACACATACATGTAGCACCAAGAGCCCTGAGGGATCTTCCAGACAATCTCTTTCCTTTGAAGAGGACAAAACTTTGTCCCTGAAGGTCAAGGCATCCGTCCATGGTTAAATAGCTAAACAGTAAGAGGACTGAGTGCAGGCCTTCTCATTACCAGGCCACTGCCCTTCCCACAACATCCTGCAGCTTTAAAGGCACTTAAAAATGAACTCAGTGCTGTTGAAACATACCGCTTTTGTTTTTAAAATGGACAACACTTCTGGTATTTTAGTTCACAATGCCTAAGGCAAAACTCAATCCGACGTATTTTTTCTGAAGAAAAAAAAAACTCAGTTCAGCTTTAAAAGTTGCAGTTGACTGGGTAGAAATTTGTTTTCCATATGCTAAATCAACCAAACTTCAGGGCTGAACTTTCTGTCTTTCAAAACACAGACATATTACAGGTATTCCAGATGGACACATTGGTGGCCCAAACAAAACCAGTTATGTAATATCTAATCATGTTTTCAGTGCTACTTTTGCTGAAATGCAATTATATTTACAATCTTAAGTATTATTTTACATATGTTTCCATATCCAAGGGCAGTACCTCTCTAGCAACAATGAATTCAAATGACCCTTCTCTGATAGAGAACTCATTGAGAAAAATCTCTTGCAGGTTAGGAATTCAGTGGAGAATATTTCACCAGTGAATGACAGAGCATGCTAAATAGATGAGGAAAAGACAGGGCTTTGACGTGTTGGAGATCTTTTCACATCTTGAAGCCTTTGAAATGGCAGCTAATTTCTAGAGAACTTCACCTTTGGCTCTTGATAGGCAAGTCAGATCTGGCTGTAGTTCCCTGTACTCGTCTCCAAGAAAAGGCAGCATCCACCACACTCACTTTAAAACAGTTATGTTTGAGAGTAACAGTGGCAGCCTCTTTATTGTAACAATCTGAGAAACATGACAATTTTTTCTCAATTAAACTGAACTTGCAAGGTGCACTGCATATAGACATAATAATTATCCTAGTTATAAGTCAAATAGATGAATACTAGATCTTGATATAAACTCAGAAATAGTTCAAAATCAATAACAGCTTTCCTACGGAGATACAGAATAGAATGATGATTCAAATGATAGCCTGCAATGCTAAACATAATTCTTTATTTTTCAAATGAGGTTTGCATCAATTCAAAATCTAGGTCCTATTACGGTGAGGTACGCATTGACAGCACTTTCCACGTTGTCGTCTATAGACTCAAAGCTGCAAACTGTGTGATCTATTGAAGGATCTCCTGCCTCCCTCTTGGCATCCAATTTTCATTACAGGCTTATTCTCTACAAGAAATTATTGCCCTATACACAGGACATAAAATTTTAATGATGTAAACATTACCTTTGGTGAAATGTTATTCTAAATAACCACCGGTAAACATTCACTCTATCTCACAAAGTAAGGAAAAATACTCACACAATACAAGACACAAGTGATTCCAGATAGTAATTATTTATAACATGTCCTATATTCCTTCCCCCAGCGATGTACCACGCCTCCAGCTAACCACACAAAGACGTGAGTCATCTTTACACCACCAGTTTATAGCTCCCAATTTCCACAATCTCTCTCAAATCAAATCTCATCGGCTCCACCTCTACTGCCCTTGCCAACGTTCAGGTTCACATCTTAATCTTCCAAAGGTTATGCAATAACATCCTTTCTGTTCTCTCTCCCTTCGGGTTTATCCCTTTCAAATTTCTTATGCTAAACTAGGCATAAATATTTTAAAAATGTGTTTACATTAAAAAGCATACAATGTTTAATTATTTAGAAATTATCTCATACCTAATGCCTTTCACTCCTGTATGTTTATTTTAAAACCTCTAATGGACAGCTCTTTAAAAATCAGCCCAACTTTGGCACATGTAAAATGAATGCAGTAATACACATACAAAATAAAACTTTTCCACAGAGAAGGACCTAACATATTAGGGCTTACAGTTGAGCTAAGAACTGCACGAACTGAAGTACAATTGTTTCTGCTGGCATTTCACTTAAGTAGGGGGTGACTATTTTAATATATCAAATGAAGTTTTCCCATCACACATCTTTTAAATCTAAGAAACAATAGTTCTAAGAAAGTGATGCCTTTAATTTATCTATGATAAAATGCTTTTTGACAATAGCACTAACATTTAGTTCTTAATTTCTTTTATTACTTGATAAAAATGATTATGAGAATTAACATTTCAATGTTAATTTAACTAACATTCACAGAACAGGAAAAGAAATAGGTAAACTTAGTTCACCAATACTGATCCCTGAACAACCTCTGTGGCTTCTGAAACCTGGTACTGAAGACACATTAGGAAAGGGAAGACTGGGGCGGGGGGGGGGGGGGGGGGGGGGGGGGCGGGGTTTGCCCAAATAGGAATCTTTAAGAAGAGTGAGGTATTGTAAATTGTCCTGTAGTAGTTAGGCCAATGTGGTATTGTAAAAATTCTCACTCTATAGGATGATTATATGATTCATTTCTACACTGACAGGGAGAAGCACCCTAGAGAATTGTTCCAATAGTAATAATTATCTTGCTATTATAATGGTAATCTCATACTGTTGGAGAATAGTAATGGATTAAAAGGGGAAAAATACCCTGAGATATTAGAAGTCTTTATATAAGAACATTCTAACACTTGAGAACTACTAATATCCCTAAAAGGTACATAAGTAGTGGCGTTGCCGTTGCAAATATAAGTTAAGGAGGTCCAGTTCTTTGCTTAAGTTAATGTGATACTAAGAAAAGATATTAGCCTTATTCCTCCTACTCTTTTAACTCCATTTGCCACATAGAAAGTGATTAGTGTAGGAGGAAATCTGTCTTGGCAAAGAACCAGTACTATTTCCAGGGTGCAGAAAGCAGTTTCCACTTAGAAACTTTAAAATCAACATGTAACTGAAGAGACTATCCGAGTTTTTTTGAGGATGTTTACATGATGCACCAGTTTACAGGAAATGAAATTTCCTAATGATATGACTGCCCATGGTGCAAAATAAGGTTTCTAGAGGCAAGGTATTTTGTCCAACACATTAACAGACAAGAGGAAGGAGTTCTAACAGACACTAATATCCCGAACTTTCAGTATAATGTTTCCTCTGTGCTTTGAGTGTAAAGTATATCTGTTCCAAAAATACCCAGTCTTCACCCACAGAGAAAAGTAATCAAATTATTCCAATGTCATATAATCACTTAAGTCCTTTTCATGATCAGATAAAGCACATAAAAGAGAAGCGATGTTTTGGTTAGTTTCTCCATCCTAGGTAGAAGGCCTTGGAAGACAGAGAAATATTTATGGCTCTAAAGTTATATTTGACTTAGTAATTTTGCAACAAATATATCATATAAGGGTTCTTTCTCCACTGCTGAAAATTAAAACACCACAAAAAAATTCAGAGCTTTCATGAGAATTACCATATATTATTTCTGAAAAAGAAAATATCTAATGCGTACTGTATATGAGGAACTATATAAACTTTTAGAAATAGTTAAAAACATATAATGATGTTACCCCACATTTTCATAATGTTAATGATATACAAGGACTATACCATAGGAGTAGGCCTTATTTGACATATTTTTAGTAATATATTGCAGTGAATTAATAGACTCTGTAGGTTGAACTTATATTTTCCAGTTAGAATTTGTCATAGGGTTATAATTGTGAGTGTGGTATAGCTCCACAGGTAGCTTTTAGGGGCACTAATATTTCTAGGTGAAAAGCAGAAAAGGGAGGCTTTAGCTCTGGAAGCTTTGACTCCCACGTATGGAAGAAAATTATATTGTCTCAGGAATAACACTTGTTTAAGAAGAAGGGAATAGAGGGAAGTTTCCCTAGGACAAAAAAGGCTCTGAAGAGTGACGAAATTTCTACTGTAGGACCTTTTACAAAACAGCATTTTGAATGACACAGGACACCAATCAATTTCTTACCAATACTTTTCATTTTCATATTGGGAGTGGTATGGTATATTGGAAGTAACACTGGACCGGAAATTAGTCCCAGGTCTAAATAAAAGCATGACATAGAGTATATTAGCTGTCTCTTTCACTGGGCCTCCGCTTCCTCATTTGGCACAGACAGCACTGGACTACGGTTCATTCCAACTCTAAAAAATCTAGACATCTCCAATTTCTAAATATAAAATAATGCTAATTTGTTTTACAAAACTTAATTTGAGTCTAAGTTTCCAGATTGTGAAACAAGAAAAACGTATCATACCATGATAGCTTTCTCTTCATTCTCCTTTCATTCATTCATTTATTCAATACTATTGATTACCTGGCGAATGATCATTCCACCTTCTATATTGATAGACGATAGGAAGCAAGGTGGTATTGGGAGACCTATTAGGAGGCTACAGTGATACTCTGGGATTGTACAGGATGTAAGCAGCAGAGGTAGTGAGAAAGCAGTCAGATTCTAGGTATGTTCTGAAGGTACAGCCAAGAAAGTTTGCTGAAGGACTGAATGTGGGATAATGGAAAAAAAGAAAGAGTATTACTGCCACTTCTCTTTCTGCAATCCCAACTCTTCCTATTCTAAAGACACTCATTTTTCCTTTCCCAATTTACAATATGATGACTATTACTTTACAATATTGACTGGTACTTCATGGAATAGGTCCAAGTTTTAAAAAATAAAAAAAAAATCACATTGTATAAAGTGTTTCACTTGTATTTCTTTCAGATCACGGCAATTATTACAATGGGAACATGATTCTGAGTGCTTTCGCTAACCCCATCTTTCCCTTTCCTCAATTCTAAAACACCTCTCAAGTGTTTTTTTTTTAAACTTACTAACTGATACTACTGCTATTCCATATTACATTTACTGTCAATGACCAGTTATTCTACAGGTTCCAGGTTGTCCTCCCTCCTCCCTTAGAGCCATTGGCCTGCCTCTGTCAATCTTTCCATCAGAAACACTGATGGGCAAGAGTCAGCCTCAAACAGACACACACACTCACCAACATCGCGATCACGGCAGCTGCTTTTTTCATTTCTTGTCATTCTTCCTGCCCCATCATTCTCATGTCCAAAGCAGACCTCTCATGCCGAGAGGCTCCAATTTTAAGAAATCGTTCTCATGATCTGAGAGCTCACATTTGAAACATTTACCAGAGAACTGCTCTAAATCTTGTCTCACACAGCAGAAAGGTCCACCATGTATGTACAGAGAAGTACAGATGGTTATACACAAAGCTGAGAGCTCACTCGTGCATCACAGAAGTCAAAATAACAGTGGCTTTCCATCTGCTACCATAGTCACATTTACCTCGTTTTCCCACACGTACTTCTCTTTACTTTCCATTCACACTGGCAAAGCCCAGCAGGCAGTGAGTGGCTGGCATCTATTTTCATGCTGTAGTAATTCTTGAGTCTCCGTTTTCTAAACAGTGTGATATTATAAAGACAAGTGCCGAAGACATATTCTAGCCCCCAAGAAGTGTTTGCGTATTCCCACCCCTCAGCAACTTTTAGTTTCACTGCTCAGTATCGGTGACAAATGTACCTTTCCTGTCCGTTGGTGTCATAACACTTAAGATATACATTTTCTCTCACCAGCAGCTGTAACATCATTTTCATAGTTTTCAAAATCAGTTTTGTCTAACTATTTTAATAAAATAAATTCAAGGAGAATTGAGTGGGAGAAAACTCCAAATGAAGACTATATGGCTACATAGATTTATCCCTTTACAATAGTTTTTCTTTTTTTTTTTAATCTTTCTTGGAGTATAATTGCTTTACAGTATTGTGTTCGTTTCTGCTGTACAGCAAACTGTATGTATACATAGATCCCCATATCCCCTCCCTATCCCACCTTCTTAGGTCTTCACAAAGCATGGAGCTGATCTCCCTGTGCACTGCAGCAGCTTCAGTTAGCTATAGTATTTAACAAAGTTTCAGTTTTGTTAAAATATCAAGTTGAAATATCAAGTCATATCATAATGATTATACAGAATTTATGAACCAGGAATTATAAACCTTCTCAAACACATGTAACATATATGAATATATAAATATATACTTAAATATACACATTTAAATATATATTTATCAAGCACATATAAATATGTAAATATATATTTATATACTTCCAAAGAATTTATTCTCAAAAACACAATGAATGTTGGTTTTCAGTTTCCATATTTCATATAATTTATACAATTTCATACAATTATAGGAGGATATTTTATATGGTTGTAAAGTAAAGTACGTTAAAGTCCACCAAATAGAGCAGCTCTTTTTTTTGGGAGGGGGTGCGTGTACAGCATTTGGGATCTTAATTCCCTGACAAGGGATCAAACCCGTGTCCCTTGCAGTGGAATGCGAAGTCTTAACTACTGGATCACCAGACAAGTCTCAAATAGAGCGGCTTTTGATGGCAACTGGTTAATTGGAAAAAAACATGATTCATATGCTAATGCTTTACAACAGATCTGTCCAAAACTTGCAGAGATGTTTGTTCATTTTAAGGAGGATTTGATAACAAAGTTTTCTTCAAATTGCCAATAGATGCAACACTATCTTAATTTCGTTCTCCTGCTTGGTGTTAACTTTATGGCGATTTCCACAGTCCAAAACGGCTCTTCAAATTGACATGTGGATGTCAAATTAGCACTGAAGTTTTTTTTTTTTTTCCTTTGTCACTCTTATGTGTAAATATGTTTGAGAAGGTTTATGCATTCATCATTAATTCACAACATTAGAAACATAAAAGTCTCTACATTTACAATGTGCTATGAAAAATAACTGCTCAGTTTGAATGACTGCTAATTTCTTCACTCATCTCTTTCTAAACTAAACCTTGAGAAAGCAAACAGAATCTCAGACCCTGTTCAAAATAAAGAATGTAAGTGCTTTATGCAACACTGCCTTATTCAAATCTCCCTGACAGATGTATAGCAACAGATTCCAAAACATACAGTAGATCACATTCAATCAGATACACAGCTAGACCATCTAGGTCTGATTTTAAAGAGATGTGGCATTTTTCCATAACAAGGAATATGGACAGTACATTATCAAAACTTATACCTTGGGTATGTTACTAAATATTTCTAAGCCTTAGCGACAGAGTTGTGTGGGTTGAATGAAATGAGGTCAGTGAAAGAGTGTGGTATGGAGAAGGCTCACAGTGAGAACTTTCATCATCACTTCATGCTTGTTTATATTCACATGTTCCTAGCACTTAGGCTCCATTTTTATATCTTTCAAATGCCCAGTTCACAGAATAGAAGAATGAAGAAGAATATGAGATCATTATTTGAGCCAAATATTGCCTAGCGTCACTTTTAAATTTATTTGGTAGTTTATTTCTAAATTTAGAAGCCGTACCATAAATAGATAATGTAACCGTTCACTTGCTGTTTCATAAATCTAGATTGATTGATAATTAACATTTCTTCCTAGCATTTCCAAGGTTTTCTCTTTCACATAGTTCTGGCAATACCTCAAAAATGTCCATTATAAAAGTCTAATTTGTGCTATATTTTGAAACATGAATTGGATTTTAAATTATTGCTTATTTTTATGTATCAGGCAAGGATTTTCTTATCCATGGAGCATTGTTACAATAGGCAAGTAAAATTATTGGTGAGTTAGGAACATCCGGTTGAATGCAGGCTGTCTCCCTCACCCTGTAGGAATAATTTAATTCTATAGAGCCCTGGGGGCTCTCTGGGCTGCCTCCCTGCTCCAGGCCACTCATTCTCTACCCTGGTTAGATCCTTGTGCAGTCTAAGCAGAAACGCATATTTTAGAGAATCCAGCTGCCCTTCGAGCTGTCTTGTCAGTCAGATGTATGGGCCGACATGAGATTTCAAATCAAGACAGGATGTAGGTAGGCCAGAGGTGGAATAGAACCCTTGAAATTTCAAAACTTCAGTAAGTAAATCTCTTTACGAAGCCGACTTTTGCAAAGCAGGAGAAATAAGCTGACTAGTTCCCCTTCTCAATGAAGCAACTGGCCTGTGCGTTTTGTTCACAGATCCAATTCAGGGAAACCATTATGCTCTTAATATCTTGCATCCTATAGTTCTACTACTTTACACGTGTGCTTCGTGACTGATGTAAAGACTTCCTAACAATGCATTATGAAAAAAAGCGCCATTCCTTTCACGCAGTTAAAACGATTAACGTAAATAGACTTTTGAGGCGTATATATTAATGAATTAAAACTATATGAAAAAGAATAAGAGAAAAATGAACATCGAAAAGGAACAGGATGAGGGAGAAGCACATAACTAAAAGTGGGTCATGGTCAAAGTCCCAGTTTTCATTTTCAGTGTGGTTAGTGAGTCATTATTAGAGATATATAAGCAAATAAGAAAGTTAGTAAACAGTGAATAAGTAAACACATGGAACAATGCTGAAAGTACGTAATGAAGGAGGGATGATAAAGAATCCCTCTCTGCACAACTCGGCTTGACTAGGAAAACTAACGAAAAAATGTGCCATGAGAAACATACGTGACAATCAGCTGAAATGGACAAATGACTGTAGCATCTCCTCTTAGCTAATGAGAGGTGCCCCACATATAAAGCACAGGACAAAGTTATGATCTAATTAGGAAATGTGGTTCCTGGCAATTATTCTGTTGTAGGTTTAGCTAAAATTATATCTGGAGATGTGGACTACTGACATTCCTTGTTACACTATAATGATTTTCAGGACTGATGGGATTTAAAAAATATAAATGGTTAAAGAGAAACTAGCATTTCTGTGATAGCTAAACAAATTTAGGACTATAACCTGAACAAGGACCAGCATTTAGAAAACTAAATCACATTTTTAAATGTTTTTCTTTCCAAATTTATAAATGGAATTCATTAAATACTGTTTTTGTATTGAATTCACGATAATTTTTTCTTGGTGTATCTCTAAGGATTCATCTACTTATTAAATTGAAAAAGCCTCTCAGTTTATGCTTCACGCTTGAACACCTTACCCAAAGAATTGACAGCTAACTAACTGTTGACAAAAACAGACAGGACGTTTCTTAAATACTACTTTTTTTAGTTATTTTAACTCTCTGCTCCCGTCTATTTGGTGAAGGTCACAGTGGACTGTGAAATGTCTAAGCCATCAGAACAAGAGAAGCAAATAACACTGATAATTCAAACAGTATTTTACATACATATCATTTGCATAAGATAATTTTTAAATTTTCAAGTTTTTTAATGACATTTATACAATAAAAATTCTGTAAGCATTCAGAACAGCCACCATCTCCTCCTTTAAAAAGGGAAAACGGAGGCAGCAAATGAAATACTGCCAAACTTATATAAATGTCCAATAAAAGAGCTGGGTAGCACTTGGTATTCGCCACATCTTATCAAGTCTCAATATGTCTCCAGCTCTCTTTTTCTCCATGGGATAGATTTTTCTTTCTTGCATAGCTCAAGCCAATCATCAACATTCCTTTACAACTCAGTGGGTTACCTCCTGAAAACTACACAACTTTCAAGATCAGAAATTACTCAGCAGTTTTCACACTCTCATACTCTTTTGTGGCAGGTTGTTTTCTAAAGGGATTCTAACAAAGAATGACTATGTGCACCTCCTTTTAATTTGGAAAATGAAAATGTGACAGTGATAGCTGCTTTAATGAGAGATGGTATTGTCAACACCAGGGTAAATCTATTCCCCAAACAAATGCTTACAATGAGACTAGTGAGCCCTTTTTGCTCATAAACTGTATAAAATTGCAACTCTTGGGGTTAGCTCATATGAAATGTTTTTAAATTTTAGTTTTCTGTTTGTTGTTGTCATTTAAACAAAATCACTTTCCTACTTGCAGAAAAGTTGAACTCTACTGACTACTCTAACAATAGGGTGCATATATAGAGGAATCATCTTCAGTAATTTAAAAACATTTTATTTAAAGCAAATACTACTGGAAGCTAAAGAAATGAAAAAGCTGTGAAAAATAATTTTATTCTGAATACATTTCAAGGAAATAAGCTGTTCTTCAACAACTGGTGACGGACAGCATCATATATTATAATACACCTTTGAGGATTCATTTCGAAGCCACATCAGATGGTATAGTTTGTCTCCTCTGTGCAGTTCACATTAACTTAATAATTGCCGAATCTCACTTTCACAACATTATACATATTTGTGGGAACTAAAAAAAGATGCTAAAAAGATGCATTAGAAGTAACATAAAGTATTAAATTGTAGAATTTTAAGCAAAGGGAAATATGGAATAAGAATTTACAAAAGAGACAAGAGGGCAGACAGCAGTATCAAGCAGTATCAGCAGTATTTCATCTTGTGGAACTGAAAACCACAGCCACAGAAAGAAAGAGAAAATGAAAAAAGCATAGGACTTTGTACCACATGAAGGGACAGGATAAAGTCCCAGAAAAACAACTAAATGAAGAGGAGATAGGCACCCATCCAGAAAAAGAATTCAGAATAATGATGGTGAAGATGATCCAGGGCTTTGAAAAAAGACTGGATGCAAAGATTGAAAAGTTTACCAAAGACCTAGAAGAATTAAAGAGCACACAAACAGAGATATGCAACACAATAACGGAAATGAAAAATACACTAGAAGGACCCAATAGCAGATTAACGGAGGCAGAAGGGCGAATAAGTGACCTGGAAGACAGAATAGTGATCATCACTGATGCAGAAAAGAATAAAGAAAAAAGAATGAAAAGAACTGAAGACAGCCTAAGATACCTCTGGGACAATGTTAAACGCATCAACATTCGCATTATAGGGGTCCCAGAAGGAGACGAGAGAGAGAAAGGACCCAAGAAAATACTGGAAGAGATTATAGTTGAAAACTTCCCTAACATGGGAAAGGAAATAGCTACCCAAGTCCAAGAGACACAGAGAGTCCCAGGCAGGATAAATCCAAGGAGAAACATGCCAAGACATATAGTAGTCAAGTTGACAAAAATTAAAGACAGAAAAAAGTTATTAAAAGCAACGAGGGAAAAACAACAAATAACATACAAGGGAACTCCCATCAGGGTAACAGCTGATTTCTCAGCAGAAACTCTGCAAGCCAGAAGGGAGTGGCATGATATATTTCAAGTGATGAAAGGGAAGACCCTACAACCAAGAATACTCTACCCAGCAAGGATCTCATTCAGATTCGATGGAGAAATCAAAAGCTTTACAGACAAGCAACAGCTAAGAGAATTCAGCATCGCCAAACCAGCCCTACAACAAATGCTAAAGGAACTTCTCTAAGTGGGAAACATAAGAGAAGAAAAGGACCTACAAAAACAACAACAAAACAATTAAGAAAATGGTAATAGGAACATACATATCAATAATTACCTTGAATGTAAATGGACTAAATGCACCAACCACAAGACACAGACTGGCTGAATGGATACAAAAGCAAGACCCATACATATGCTGTCTACAAGAGACCCACTTCAGACCTAGACACACATACAGACGGAAAGTGAGGGGATGGAAAAAGATATTCCATGCAAATGAAAATCAAAAGAAAGCTGGAGTAGCGATACTCATATCAGATAAAATAGACTTTAAAATAAAAAATGTTACAAGAGACAAGAAAGGACATTACATAAAGATCAAGGGATCCATCCAAGAAGAGGAGATAACAATTATAAATATATATGCACCCAATATAGGAGCACCTCAATACGTAAGGCAAATGCTAACAACTATGAAAGAGGAAATGCAAGGCAGAAATAGAGACACAGGTGTAGAGAACAAACACATGGACACCAAGTGGGGAAAGCAGGGAGGGTTGGGGGGGAATGAATTGGGAGATTGGGACACCAAATTGTACACTCTAAATATATGCTGTTTATTATCTGTTAACTGTATCTCAATAAAAGTTCTTAAAAAAAATAAAAAATAAACACTGAAAAAAAAAGAATTTACAAAAGAGAAAGCCTTGAAAATCTAAAAATATGAATTGTAATAATGAAGAATATTAGATTAGATGTAATAAGCAAAACGATGGTGGACTCTAGAGAATCCCATCCAAGGGTCCTATGACCCACTGCTACTCTGATAGAATGGTTTCCCTTCTTATAGGAATTCGATGGTTAATACCAGTGCAGGTACCACTTCTACAGATAAGCTGTAGATATGCAACGTGGGAGAAGAACGTTTCACAGAAGGATCTGTGACAAGACTCCTGTTAAAAGTCCTTTTGTTTTAGAAACTATTCATTCCCTGTTTTTTATTTGTCTATTAAAGAACTAGTAGAATTGGCCCTTGGTATTCTGAGAGTAGGTAGATGTATAGATACATGGGTAGCTAAACAAATGTAATCACTTTCTAGAGATAAGTTGATCTTTAGGAAATAATCATGGCAAGATGTTGAGTGGAATTCTTTCTGTTATCTGACAATTATGACTAAGATCCATTGCTGAAAATGAAATTCATGAACTAGCCGGCATTCTAAGGAGATGTGCAAGAACTCAAAGAGTTAGGACCAAATGCCACACAGAGTTCACTGAGCAAGGCACAGCCAGCCCCACTACCACCAAACACCAACCATCAACTGCTCCCCAGAGTTTCTTTGAAGGTCATGTGAGGAAAGCAGACTTCACAGTGAGAAAGACGCCCTTTTCTCTCTGGGAAGAAAGGGAGAGAGGAACCCTCCCCTACATGCAGCTAAGTGAGAAAGGACACTGATGTATCAATCATAAAGATTAATGATGCTTACAGGAAGGAGAGAGGAGCACTTCATCTCCTAGAATCTCTGCTTAAGCAAGAGACTTGCTGATTAGCCTAAAAGCAAGCAGACCTAATGATGACAAATGTGGAGATCAAAATAGGGCCTAAGAAGCTGTAGTTGTTTTTGGTTTTGTTTTTAAGTTGATCTGCTAATCTGGATGTACAGCCATGGTTAACAGTGATTCCTGGGAGGATCCCAGAAATACTACCATGATGATAATATCTGTTGGACAATTATTATTTTATGTGTATACCTTAGGTGCTATGTAACAACTCTGATTTAAAGAGAAAGATATTAAAGCTATTATTAATTTTCAAAGAATACAGTAGTCTTTCTTAAAAAAATATTCTCTAACAAAAGTTACCACATTTGACCAGAGAATGATGGCGGTATTTTCAAACATTCCTGGTAATATCCATTTTTCAATAAATAAATAAATTGCTCTTCTATTTATGGCAACGACATCATTTAGAAGCTGAGTCTGACCAGCAAATATGTTTGTCTATAGTCTCCAGCAACCTGTGACCATGCAAGAACATTTGTTCTCCTTGAACCTGGAACCACAAATATAAATTCCTCTTTCCTTCCAATGCTTCCTCATGCCAAGAACCCTGAAGTGAGTCCAAGTAATTGCACATTTATTTCTTTCATTTAATCTTTAACTTCTCAGTATTAATATATGAATAATGTTGACTTCATTGTAATGAACCCAAGATGTCAATCAAATTCACTATGGTTTCTGGTCTCAAAGCCAGAACAACACAGACGACCAGAAAGAGATCATTTCCTCATTCATTCATCTATTTAAAAAATAGTATAAAACCTCTATCTCTGCAATAGTGTTATTTGTAAGAAATATGTATTTGGTCTTTGTCCACTGTTCCCGGCTCACAGCTTCTAAAACCCTTGGAATTTCCTGAGCAATAAGAACAATGAGAGCTTCTTTTCTTAGAATATTTGGTCTCTGGTCCTTAGTTCTTGAAATAGCTTCAGAGCCATAAAGATGAAGTGGATGCCTTGTTATTCATAACCAGAACTTTTCCACCATAATAGGTTTATGTTAATGAGGTAACTTTAGGAAAGCATCTAAGGATGGGTGTTGGTTGCCAGGGGAACAAAACATGAATAGATGGGTCAGACTGAAAGTGCCTGATTTCCAGAGAGGAGACAGGGGCTGGAGATTGAATCAGTCACTAATGGGCAATGATTTAATCAAGTATGCCTATGTAATGAAGCTTCCATAAAACCCCAAAGGGATGTGGCCTGGAGAGCTTCCAGGTTGGTGAACATGTGGAGATCCAGAGAGAATGGCACACCCAGAAGGGACACGGAAACTGCCCCCTATCCCACCCATGTCCTTTCCCTATGCAGCTCTTCCATCTTGCTGCTCCCGAGTTACCCCATTTTATAATAAACCAGTGATCCACTAAGAAAATGCTCCTCTGAGTTCTGTGAGCCACTCTAGAAAGTTAATTGAAGCCAAGGAGGTCATGGGAATCTCTGATTTACAGACAGTAGGTCAGAGGTACAGGTAACAACCTGGACTTTCTTTCGAATGACATCTGAAGTGGGTGGTAGTCTTGTAGGACTGACCCTTTAACTTGTGGGTTCAAGTTGGTTCTTCCAATAATATAAACATTAATCAGACAGAGATTATGCTCTCAATGAGCTTACAATATGGGTAGTCACAATATATATGTCCAAAGTTATGACTTAGGACAGAAATGGAGAAATGGAAAAGAGACTTAGAGAAAACTTCTGGTACTTCAATGGAAGGAGAGTTCATTTATGGCTGGTTGGGTTCATTCACTCATTTCAATAAAGTGATTTTTCATCCCTGTAGTTAAGCTAAAAATGGTCCATTTCAGACCATGTCATATGAGCTTATTTTTAATAAGATTTGAGTATAACTTTTTCTATAAGTAAATTTATTGAAAACCTATGGGAAACAAAAAAAAAAATGTTCTGAACCCCATCCAAGACCCTACTGAATTATATTAGCAATAATAAAATTATTATCTTCATACTAGACTTATGAAGTACAAACAGTCTTTCAGTTCATGATTTAAGGTGAGTCAGCTATATCTTACAAGAATCAAACCAAAAACTTGAATACTTACTTTATAAGACTCGAGAAATTGTTTCACTTTCTCATTTTCTTTAGAACTGCAGACATTTACCTTTTGTTTTTTATACTCTTCATGAAAATTTTGAAATTACTATATGTCTTCTAATATTTTATCACCAGAATCAAGGTAATACAGTGATAGCTCTCCTAAATGTGAGTTACTTACATGAGTTAATTCTACATTTTCAACCACCTATGAAATATTTAATATAGATAATTCAATATTTTCAGGTAATGGGAAGCCAAATATAGAGGTGCTTATGATATCCAATTATTTCTCCATTTCAGAATGATTTTAATAGATATATACAATATTTCCACATTAAAATGTGTCTGGAACTCTGATATATTAAAATCATCTAAATAGATTTTAACTATCTGCTTATTTAATTATATACCTCAAAAAGTAACTCTCAGATATTTTCAAATTCCACCTTAGGATATTTTCCTATCCCATATATTATTAATAATAACACAAATTATTGGTTCTTTCTGTTCTTGCCAATGCATATGATATATCCAGTGGAACTCATGGTTTAAAAATTTTAAATATAACATGCAAGGCTCTGGCAAGAAAGCATCCAGTAGTCATTCAAGAGAAAGATATAGATACAAATCACTGTGTACCATAGGTAACTGATTTTTATATACATCTGTATAATAGGTGTTACATAAACTTAGTTTTCCTGAAACTCATTCCATAATGACCATAGTTTGTTGACTATCCTACTCTTTTGAAACTGTAGCTGATGCTCAAAGCTACATTCCCTCAGAGGATCCAGAACAAAACTTTTAGAAAAACATCTGGCAATATTGCTCTGTTAAACTAGATACCATGTTGTTTTGACTTCATCTATAAATCTTCCACAGATAACTGCCTGGTAAATCAAATCAACCAAGTCTGGAGTCAGACAATTCTATTTTCAAATTATGTATCCCCTATTTACCATCCTCATGGTTTTGAGAAATTTTATTTACTCCTTATAGCTTCATTTTTTAAATCTCCAAAATGAAACAGAACTATTACTCCTACTGTCATGGAATGGCATTTGTGATGATTAAATGGCTAATGCAGATTTTAATAGCCTTACAGTATATGGTGATTATTCAACAGAAAGATACAGAAAATATCATGGTTTCAGATCTTCATTTCTGGATGGTTTACAAAGATGGTAGATAAATTTGCATTCTCAGTGGCAATGTATGTAAGTATCCATTTTGCTGTTCTTTCACAATCGTTGGGTTATTCATTTTTTAAGCATTTGTTAATTTGGTGGTTGAAAATTTATTTCCCTCTAATTTTAACTTTAATCTCTTTGAAAATTAGTGAGAGTATGTATTTTTTCAAAGTTTATTTGATATTTGCATTTTTTGTAAATTGTCTCTTCACATGTTTGGTACATTTACTAATTAGGACTTTTTTGTATTTATTTACTAAATGTACTCATAATTTGCCATTTTTTACATAACTTGAACAAATTTTTTTATCCAAATGAACAAATGAATGAATGCCCGAGAGGACTTTTTAATATCACAAAGAGAAAAATAATACCCTTAAAACTTACTTATTTTTTACAAAATTTTAACATTAATTTTGGAAAGATGGAGATAGAACATTTATGTAAGTAATTTTAAAAGAAATACTGATTTGGATTTTAGTTAGAAATTAAATACACTAGTATATAGTTTTTATTAATTATAATAATCTCTGTAATATGGAAGGCTTGAAATTTACATCATTTTTTTCACATAGCATTTTTGTCTCATAAATTTAGCAATCCTAAAAATTTTTCATTAAGAACAAGATTTGACTAATCTTGAGATTCTCAATTTCAAGTCTTTCAATACAGAGACTCAGATAAACAAGTCACTTATTATTCATTGACTTGGCGAGGGATTTTGAAAAATTCAATGAATTTGCCTGTGCTTCAGTTTAATAATAGGTTTAAAAATGACATATTGTACGAATAGGGTATGCTCTAATTAAAACAACAGGATATTAAAATTCAAATTTAAAAATAAAGATATTAGTGTAAAATTACTAGTGTTGTTAGAATATTTTTCCTTTTATAATTACTTAATCAGAACATTCTCTTCAATTTGTGATTATTATCTAAGAAGTATCTGTTACCCTTAATATCTAATGCATGCAAATTTGGGGATGCTATAAAAAGTTACAAGGTCAGAGTGTACCGAAACAAGATGAATCACAACTGTTGGCAAATATGTCTGGTGTTGGTGTAAATTAATAGAAAAATACAATGTATTTCGCAGTAATTCATTTTGTATATTACTATTCTGGTAAATATTACTTTAATTAAGAATCCCAGTTATAATGTTCTCTTTTGGGTGATCTCTCCAAAATTTAAGTAATTATTCAATAAGCTTCACTTGGGAGACAGAAAACAAATGGCAGAAGGAACACAGATGAAAACAGGACCACTGACCAGGAAATCTGATAAAGTAGTTGACCCTCAAACAATGCAGGTTTCAACTGCCCACGTGGACTTACACACAGGTATTTTTCAACAGCAAACACCACAGTGCTATAGGGTCCGTGGTTGGTTGAATGC
This sequence comes from Hippopotamus amphibius kiboko, assembly GCF_030028045.1. Lineage (NCBI taxonomy): Eukaryota > Metazoa > Chordata > Mammalia > Artiodactyla > Hippopotamidae > Hippopotamus > Hippopotamus amphibius. Next base: position 225,709,191 of record NC_080187.1, read on the forward strand.
AAGGATGCAAAGGAACCACGGGTACAGAGGGCTGACTATAAATTATACGGAGGGCTGACTATAAATTATATTCAGATTAACTCCCTGAGTTGTTCAAGGGTCAACTGTAATCGTAAATCTCTGGCTTTTCTATCAATATCCAGATACCAGCATCTCCTACATGTACCTCACTTTGCTACATGTAATTCTCTTCATTTCCATGAAGTAGTCTGAAGCAGTTACCCACTCTTATCAACTCAAATTATATGTGTTGCTAACTTGTTAACTGAGCTAATATTCCTACAATAAAATGCTGAGCAAAGGACAATGGTTTTTTTATCATGAAACTGTTACTGGAACAATATAAACATAGAAAACTTGATTTCTGAAGTTACACTGCTGTTTTATGAAAGAATCTTCATCCTTATACTCTAGTGTTAGTAAACACGTATGCTCATAATGTCTTTCCCACCATGGTAGGTACAAGAGAAACAGGACTTCATAAAGGGAGCACACAAAAACGTCTCTTCAGGAATCCACTCACAAAGGATCTATTTAAGATATACTCAAGTCAGGAAAAAACACTGGCATTACTTAAATTATTATTAAATACACTGAAATTAGTATTTCCACAGTAGCAAAGCATATGAAATAAAGGCACCCGAAACAAACACGTCAAGACTTGAAAGATGGGAAAATGTAGTCACAACAGGAAGGATTTCAATATAGATCTTGGCATAGAAACATCCTGTGTATTAGTACATATTTTGGTCTAAAAACAAAAAAAAGAAGAAAGTTTCCTTAATCATTGTCATAGCATCACCATTCATACATAGTTTATGAATCATATAGCAGGCAAGAGGTCATCCATGATTTTAACACTCAACAATTTGGCACTTTTCCTCTTCTGTAGGATTGCTTTTCATTGTATCATGTGCTAATTGTTCATATTTCTCCAGCATGGCTAATACCAGTAGTCCATTTTTAAAACCAAAGGTGTGTGTTCATTATCTAGGCATATTTCTTCCTAATCATTCCAGCTGGAGCTGGTCCACAATGTAATGGAACAAAGTTGCATAAAATGTACCTGGCTCTGTTCCCACTGATTGGTCCTTGCTAGATTGAGATATCTTAGGTCCATTGCAAATACGAGAGTACTTGAAGTATCAAGGGGAGCTTTGCCTTTCTATATGCAAATCTTGCGTATCTATTTCTTACTGTTGGAAAAATCATTGAAAAATTATTCTCATTACACAGGCAGATATAGTCTTGCCTTCTCCTAGTTATGCAGAATTATAACTATTCAATCAGATTAATGCCCTTCTACCTATAGCCACAATACACATAAACTCTATTCTTCCTATTCTAGAACAGGAGAGTGTTTTACAAATTATAAGCAGGTAATTAATCTATTTTAATGTGCACTGCTAGAATCTTAACAGTGCAGTTATACCGCAGCTCACAACCACCATCAGCCTATACATCTATAGCTTCCAGCAGCAGTGATGAGTGTAGATTGGCTATTCCAAAGATAATGTGAGGCATAAAAAGGCAAAACAGGAGCAGAACCTACACTTATCTTTTGATGAGTTTTTCTACTTACTAAATCAGGACAGCCAGGTTCTGCCTCCTAAGAAAAGACAGTTCATAGGCACTGCAAATTCCATGCTTGAGAATTTACAAATAGATTTTCTTGTTCAATCAGATCTAATTTAGTCTACTAAAACTGTGCATTCCCTAGTTTTGTGTCCTGACATTTATCTTGCCCAGATAATCACTGGGAAATAGGTGCCTATATTTAATTTAAAGATGATAGAAAATGTGAAATTTAGTGGTAGACGTTGTTGGAAAATATATCAATACTAAAAGTGTCTAAGGTTTCGCTTTTGCTTTTCTTATCTGCAAGTCTACTTCCACTGAAAAATCATTTGCAGATGTTCGGAAAAGAACAGGAGAAAATACACACGAAAATATGTGCAATCCCCACACATGAGTCTGAGGCTCATACCATTTTGAATTTAGGGCAAAAACTATGCTGCACAGATTTCCACATATCTTGCTAGTGACTGAATTCCTTGGTTTTTCTACAAGTTTTTACAAAAGTTAAATCAATCCTGTGACTGAAGGACCACTTAAAGGCCTGAATCAGTAACAGGAATTTCTTTCCAATTGAGATTATTTTGTATATATAATATATATGTTACATATATATTATATATATGTATGTATGTATATATATTATTACAATTGCAACTCAGAGCCTCCTCTACTCTATTGTTGAGATAAAATTAAGACTAAAAGAGAAGATCAGAAATGGTAGCTTCTAAGATCAGAATTTAGATATCTGATCCAGAAAATATGAAATAAGACTTCATCAAAAATCAAAATTCAACATCTGGTAGCAAGTCCGTGTTATCCAAATACTAATGCCCATTAAAGAACCAGACCTTCCTGGAGAAAGAGCTGATTTCTGGATGAGAGCAGGATATATAAAAGATGAGCCTGGGACATGTGCTGAGAAGGATGGAAGTTGCCACAGCCAAGCCAGAGGGAAGCAACTGGTCAAAGATAGAATAATTTCATCATCAAAAGGAAACATGACTACAACTGATCAAAACATCAAATAATTTAAAAAATCTATATATTCAAACGACACTAATAGAAGTTACTAGAACCAACCAAGTGTAACTCAGGTTTATTAGAACCACCTTATTATACTGAAAGTTGGTGAATAAAAGGAAAATATCAAGCATTTATCATGTTTTCCTGCATAATGGAGAGTTCTTTATTAAAGATTCGAGCTAAAAATATGAAGTGTACTTAGAATTAGAAAATTACTATTTTGTAATCCTAATAAAATAACAGATCTAGGTAATGATCATCAGTGAATTTTACTAAATTAAATATCGATGGGGAATTTATAATGCAGAAATAAAGGTAACAACCCCTGAAACCACTGATGAATTTTTAGCATCACTAAAAGTGGGCTTCATGATATAATATCAAAAAATATGAACTTGAACATGATAGATCCTCTGACCATAACTACCAGTTTACGTGTAATAGGTGATAGCAGAATAAGTTACAGACACCATAAGAAATGAGTCAATCAAATCCAAAATGGGCAACATTCTACGGAACAAATGAATAATTTTCTTGATAAATCAATGACATTTACAAAAAAAGAGGACAGATAGGTTCCATTAACATATTAAAAAGACATCACAAATACATGTAATGTTTGTACATTGTCTGGCTCTTGATTTGAACAAATCAACTCTACACAGATATTTCAGAGTTGATGAGAAACCTCAATAGGAACTGGGTATTAGATACTATCAAGGATTTTGTCTGTATAAATTACTATCTATTATGGTTGAATTGTGTCCCTCCAAAATGACATGTCAGAGCCCTCATCCCCAGCACCTCAGAATGTGACCTTATTTGGAGAGAGTCTTTACAGAGGTAATCAAGTTAAAATTAGGTCACCAGTGTGGGCCCTAATCCAACATGACTGACTGTCATAAAGGGGAAAATTTGGACCCTGAGACTGAGACACACAGCATGTGATGTAAAGAGACACAGGGAGGAGATGGCCATCTCCAGCCAGAAGAGATTTCAGACTTCCCGGAACTGAAAAACAATACACTTCTGTTTTTTTAAGTCACCCAGTCTATGGGTCTTTGGTACCTTTTTTTCTTTATTAGTTGGAAATACATTGTGAAGTATTTGCATGTGAAATGGCATGATGTGTGAGATTTCCACAAAAATTATCCAGCAAAACGGTATGTTGACAGAAGACATGAAATAAGATTAAAAAATTATTCTAATTATAATTATTAAAGATGAGTTATGGGTACATAGGGTTAATCATCTTATAGTATTTTATTTGGTGTGATTAAAAAGGTCCATAAGAAAGATTTTTTAGAATAAAATAAAAGCATAAAATCAATGTTTGAGATTAAACATGAACATACAGGTGAAATTCAGGCTGCCTTCCAGACCTATATTTGGACTTGTGTATAGAACCGATGTGCAAAGTCAAGGAATCTAGCTGGAGAAATGCCATTCATTAATTTGATGCTGATGATTTATATCCAGATTCATGCCTTTTATAGTATTGATAAGCTCACTCTAACAACTCACTTTCTAAACCGGTTTTTACAAATACTGTGCAAAAATATAAATATTTTATAAATCCAGTATAAAATATTAAATATCAAAGACACTTTTCTAAATATATGCTATTTTATTAAGAACGTTCTTGGGTACTTTGGGGGAAGAAACCAAAAACATAAGCCCTTTTTAACGTACAGAGATTCAAACTCATCCTCCAAAGTGACACTTAGCTACCTGATATTCCTCCACATTGTAGCATGGGCTGCAATGAGAAGAGCTTGACTGTTTACTCTTTTTTTTATATATGAAATATAAAGTTGTTTTAAAACTTATTGGTAATCGATATAGTAGACAGGTAGGTTCCATGCCTAAAATAAATTTCAGGAAAAACTAATGGGTCCAAGAGAAAAATATGCCTTTGATACTTTTTCTTTTAAAGCCACATTTTCATAGCTTAGTAAAAACAGTCCTAGATAAGAAATATGATTAGCAAAATTAATTGTCACCACTCTCCCACTACACTATCCTCTGCTATCTTGAACCCATCCTAGATTCTTATACCTTTATTCTGCTCCTCTCTGGCTGCCAATATCAACACACATCTTCCTGAAAATGGCTGAGTGGTGCTGACATCTAATGCCCTATTTACCTTCTTCTTTTCCACTTCCCACCTGTGACTCTCTTTTGGAATGTGGTTAGCCTGTATCCAGTTTGTGAATATTTAGCTCTAGGTTTTGTTTGCAAATAAGGGTTTTCACCCTTTAGAGAGCCTAGCACTTAAAAAAAATGTATAAAATATGTAACTCTAAGATCATCATAATAACTTAGTGTACATGGCAACTTTATGATGCTCTTTCATACAGTTGAGTGACATAATATCTAGTGATTATTCTATAATAATATTAATGTCAAATATACGTGAGGTTAAAAGTGAAGGAAGGCCAAGGACCAAATTACTCTTAAAAAAATCTAAACGAACTCCTGTAAGACTTTGGTGTTTTCACCGGCTAATGATGCATTTCTTCACATTTTTATTTTGAAAATTATTCTCTTAATAGTTTTTCCCTAAATTATTCTTTGGAAATGTAAATTTTTAGAGTACTGAATTATAGGCTAGGAACCTTCTGCTGCTCACTAGTTCTGATAATATCCACAACAAAAGATATGTATATTACACATATAAATATCTCCAGTACCCATCTTCTCCATCCTCCATTGTATTGTATCATATCATATCACATTATATTCCATATCATGTTATAATATGACGAGGCAGAGAGTAAGGATAGCATCTGTCTTGTTCATAGTTTATCTGCAGACCTAGATTAATGTCTGTTGCATCATTAAGCACTCAATAAGTGTTTGTTGAATGAATAAACTCATGTATAAATGAATTATCCAGGTTATTACAATCCACAGTAGTAAAAAAAAATGCTAGGAATTTTTGCCCAGAAATTTTTGCCATTATTTGCAAAGTGCTGACTAATCCTGCCCTTCAATTAAATTCCAAATTTCAACGTGCATTGAAGTCTCCTGTGACATTAATACAAAATTAATAAAGGAATATAATTTGAATTCAAATCCAGAGTGATTTATCCATTGAATAATTCTTAATCCCTGTCAAGGCCTTTATTTATTCTATATATTTCCACCATGTGTCTTGTTTACTTATTTTTCATTAATTTGAACACAAGTTTAGAAAAACAGTAACCATGTTACTCATGCACCCATTGAATGAATACGGAGTAGAAATGACATACAAAGCACACTCTTCTCAGTGGAGTGTGAGAATATTACTAATTGGGCAAAAGGACTATTATCTTTGAACAAGTAGCCTGAGGAGAGAGAAGACATGCTCATAAATAACTAATGAAAAGCAGGTTTCAACGATAAGAGAGTAAAGACAAAAAACTATGGAAGTTCAGTAGATTACTTTTGGCTGGAGTGATCAATATATTCTCCACGGGAAAACTACTATTTCAACATAAAGTGTTTGGGCAGCTGAAGTCTGGATGTCAGAAAAGACATCCAAATAGACTGACCAGGAAGAGCAAAGGCACAGAACAGAGGCTGATGCATAAGACATAGAATAAAAAGACATATGAAAAATAGAATTGATGGACACAGCTAACTGGCCTCTCAAAAGTCTATTTTTCCCTTAGCCACCCATCTAGAAACTATATTTCTCAACCCTGCTTGCAGCCAGATGTGGCCATGTGACCAACTTCTTGTCTTGGCATACGAATGCAAATCCTTTTTTTTTTTTTTTTTTCTGCTTTAGATGAAATTGCTTGCCCTGGATTTTCTTTGTTTCTCTCACTTTCCCTTTCTCATGGGCTAAATGTTTCTGGCATTTGAACAGGGTTCAAGAACGCTTGTGTAAAAAAATGCTCTACAATATGGGGCCATGCGAAGAATGGAACCAAGGTCCCTAGAGGATTTCCTGGAGCAGAGCCTGTCTAGACCTTTAACATTCAGACTTTATGTAATGTCTTTGGATGCCAGGATGAGCGTAGATTTTTTTTCTGCTTTTATGGTCTTTATTAGGTGAAGGAAGAGGAGAAAAGAAGATAGTTAATGTTTTCCCACACTTACATGGTGCTTTTCCAAGTTACCTCATTATAATTTGATGAGAAGAATTTATTGGAAGTTGTGCATTTAATGGATTGAAGTAACAATAGGTGACAAGATCAAATCAGTTAATATCATATATGAGAATGTAAAAGAGGGAACAGAAAGGTAAATTATAGAGAATACAGAATTGCAGTTATAACAGACGATTATCTAGCTGTGACATTAGCCTAGGAGACAATGCAGACTGGGCTTCTTTCAAATCAGGTAACACAGAATAAGGAAAAGGATTTAAAAGAGGGAATTATGAATACAGTTTATGAAATATATATATATATTCAATGGTGAGTTAAAAATTTAGGAGAACTAGGGAGAAAGCAGGTCTGAAATTTCAGATTAAAAACCATTTGCTAGGGTGGGGGGGAGTCAAGAGAGGGAGGGAATATGGGGATATGTGTATAAAAACAGATGATTGAACTTGGTGTACCCCCCCAAAAATAATAAATAAATAAAATTAAAAAAAAAAACACATTTGCTCAAAAAGAAGTTGAGAAAATAAGCTCAGTATAACACCAAATGTAAAGAGTGTACAAAACAGGCCAGATCTGAAAAGGGAAGAGGACAGGATTTCACAGATCCTTGTTTGATCTTAAATAAAACAGAGCTGATAAACCTCTCACTTTAAGTTCCTTTCAAGTAGCTATAACATGTTAGCTATAGATTATCAGAGAGAAGAAGAAAGGTTTTGAATAGTGATTTCAACTTTTCTCTAGTGATAAAAGGTAATGCATTATTCTCTTAGTGTTTTTCTTTACACCTAAAGGATTCTTTCCAGACAACACTCTCATGGGTCTTATCTTCATTGTCAGAACTGCCTAAATAATTCACATGAAATTTTTCCTGCTGCCAAGATTACGCCAGTAACTGAAGAAAACTGAATTTTGGCTTAAGATCTCTAAGGTTATTGCCTAGGTTGCTCTTTACTCCATTCCAATAGAGAATCTGGGAACTGACGCAGTGATTGAAATAGTGATTGCAAGTCCAGTGCAGCCCAAACTCATCCCCATGCTTGAATCCCTCTACACCTCTCTTGGTAAGTCCTGACTCTACTGAAATATCACCAGGTACTCCCTGACATCAGTGAAAGAGAACCCTAGTTTTGAATGGTTCTCTTTGTTTGGAAGTCTTCCTGATATAGTAGCATAATCATTTCAAACCTCTAGAGAAGACGCCCAATATAAAGATAATTCCTTTTCAACATGACTACAGTTCAAATATTCAAAGACAGTTATGTCTCCTGCAAGTCTTCTTTCCAGACTAACCATTTCCAGTTGCTTAAGTCGTCACTGATATAGCTGTTTGCACTACCTTTACCATACTGGGCATTCACATGCCCATATTCAGCAGACATCTAGAAGGCATCACAAAATTAAAGAGAATTTGATCAGTGCAGAATAGTCAGGAACTGTAGTCTTATCTATTATGATCAAACCATTATGCCAAAACTACTTTAACATTTTGCTATCTTCAAAACTTACAATGTTGCAATAAGTAACAGCAACACAACAAAATTAGTCATTTAAAATTATCAAGTCTAAAAAATATGCTGCTATTCGTCTGTATGTGTGCAGCTAAATTTTTATCCAAGTAAAAGAGGTTGTATTAATTCTTATCCAATGTCACCTTGAATGATTCATTCATTCTTCCAACCTGTTGAGAAAATGAGTGCATCCTAATCGTATACCCAGATTACTCATCAACACTTTATGTTTGGGTTTTATGCTATACATCTTCCTTTCGAAACAATAAACAAGAATTTTTAAAAGGACAAAATTGAAAACTGAACACAGCAGAATGCCACTAGAGGGCTCCCTCTAGGGTGATTTACATTCATTAATAAGATTTCACGTAGAGTCATGCAACCCATTTATGAGATGAACTTACTATATTTTATCATCTAGACATTATGTCTCCAAATTAGTCAAAATTATTTAAAAAGTCATTTTGTTATGTAATCTGTCTAAATAGACATAATATATACCGTATGCATTATTATGTACTATTATTGAAAAAAAATTTCATCTTTTCTAGTCTAACGAGAACAGAAATACAAAGAAACAGACAAAAACAACAACAACAACATAAGAAACTGAGGTCCTATCGCATGTCTTACTCCTAGTGCATATATGCTGCTCCAGGTGTTGAATCTTTTTTAAGTACTATTAATCATCCAATTTATGTCATAGTAATCAATGCTGGTATCTAACATAAGACAAGTATTATTATTGCTGGACTATACTTTCTGCCCCTTTTAAATATAAATACAGTGTATGCATCTCCAACGGTTTACTGATGTCCCTAAAAATACCTGACTAATGTAGAGTTAAGTAGTACCAGCCAAGTATTTTCTAATTTATCAATTGCCTCAGTTCTCTTCCCACCAGTAATTTTTCACATGTTTTTAGTATGCATGGGAAATAGAATTTTTTAAAAAAGGATGACATTGATCTTCTCCATATTTCCAGTCACTGTTAGTATAAAAACTAAGGCTCCGAGCAAGAGTGAGGCAAGGAAGTTTATTTTGTTGTGGTTTCACTGTTTTTTTATATGGATGTGAGATCTGGTGGATGGTTTAGAGATTGTGACTTGCACGGTATAGGTGGAAATAGGATAAACACACACACATACACGTAATAGTCTGGGCAACATGTGACACAGCTTCCTACAAGACTACAGAGGAGGAGTTGAGATGGTTGCAGATACAGATAGGTTTCTGTGAGAAAAGTTGAGTTACTGAGGGCTAGACCAAAAAAAAAAAAAAAAAGAAGAGAACGTAAAACAGTAGTTGCCATTTGTATGGGAGGGCTGAGAAAAATAGAAATGTTTAGATGAGAGAGAATTTAGTTGACACCAAATAATTGGGTAGATGGTCATACAAAAAAGACAGAATTCTAGAAAAGGCTTTGCTGGGATGGGGTGGGGTGAGGCTGGGTGTGAATATACACAGTAAAACCCTTGGAATATTTATTCCGGAACTAAAAAGAACGAGCTAAAGGTATCAGTTTAGGAATGATAAACACAGTGGTGACCCACGAGAATGGGTCAGCTCATTTAAGGAAAGTAGCGTGAAAGCTCAGGAAAGGGACGTTCAGGGAGCCCCGTGTGTCCAGAGTGGCGGAGGCAGTGAATCACGGGAGAGAGGTACACAGACAAAGAGACAGAGAGGCAGAGCTCGCCTTGTTTAACGTGTTGCCCTAAATAAGACCCCCCCCCAAAGTCTTTTTGTTAGCAATTTTATAAACCCCATCTTATTTTCGGTCTTTAGGCTTTCCGATATTACCTTCAGATTTCTGTGTAATTTCAATTATTTTCATTTTCGAACTCAATGTCTCTTTGAAAAACACGACATGATCAGCGCAGCCTCAAATAACCATGCTTCCTTTAGTTAGTCCTCCTCCCGCTTTTCTTTGTGTCACAGAAGACTGATGTCACCAAGGGATGTAAGGACAAATGGGAAGCCCTCCAATGACTTCCCCTTGGTACTGCAATAAAATCTAAACTCCTTGTGGTTGCCCCGTAAGTCCTTACAGGAGCTGGCTCCTGCCTCTCTGACTTCATCACATTTTGCCTTCCATCAAATTTGTCTTTTTCCTGTCCTGCCATCCTCCAACGCATTCCTGTTTGAAGGACTTCGCGCTTGCCATTTACTCAGTCTGGAGCGGGAGTTCTTTGTTCCCATAGTTTGAATCTCAGCTCAAATGTTATCTTCTTGGCACAGGCTTACCTAACCAGCGTAGCTAAAACAGACATCTCTGTGCCATTACCCAGTCTTAATATAGATATTATCTGCACTTCCTTAATTATTATCAGTTTGCTTTGTATCTATCAATCTACCTACATACATTAACTCCACGAAAAGTGAGGACTATGTTTCAGTCACTCATGAGTCTTCAGATTTTGGAGTAATACCAAGCAGGAAGAAGGCCCTCAGTAGACAAATCTCATTAAAATGAATCCGTGACTGAATAAAGACAACTTATACTGTGGCCCAAAAGAAACCTCATTACTGGTAGTAAAGAAATTGAATTCTGAAAGACTACACCATAAAGTGAATATCAACTATGTCTACAGAAAAATATAACCATTACAATTTAAGAATTATCTATTAAATAATTAAATACTTTAAAATTTTCTTTTATGTACAAACATTAACATGTCAAAGTGTTGGTTGGATTTTTTTTTTTGCCCTTTTTTGATTGTTTCACTCTAAAGGTCCTAAACATGCCATGTATTTTCTTGAGAATAAAAATGTTTCCACCAACTTATTATTTAAAATTGTTGGGTATTGCACACATGGAAAAGAAAGAGGAAAGGTGGGAAACTACACAGACCACAGACACACAAACACACTTTTAAACCAGAAATATAAATGCAACTGATGCAGCAGCCAGTTCGAGCAGGAAGTCCATCTTCATTGTACTGAGTATGTAGAAGGAACATGAAGAGAGTGAAAAAGGAATGATGACCAGGTCTGCAGAAGTAGACATAACCAGCTCTGCTCCTCAAAGAAACAGCTTTTTTTGTGACGAACCCTTGCAGGCCTACATACCCCAAATGTTTTCGCTATCTTGAACACATAAGCACAACAACCCACAAATAATAAAACTGGTTCAGTAAAGTGAAGTCCTTGCCAAGGGTCAAAGAGCTGGTATGTGCTACTGTTTCATGGGACATCATGAGAGCTACTGAAAACTGCCCAGGGAAGACAGGCATAACAATTGTTTCAATATTTAATTTTCTTTCTAAAGTCAGTAACATACTTGGACACAAAAATATTGAAGTGTAAAAAATATTTTCTGTTTATATCTGAGGCTGACCTCCAACGAGTCAAAATTGAATGTGTCAGATGAAAAAGAAAAAGGTTGACTTGTAAATTTACCCACTGTAAAATTGTTCTTCTGATTTTTCTGCATTAGAAAAGTCATTAAAATGTTTGGTATATATAGTAATACACTGGATATAAACATTTAATGTGATCTCAATCTAACTATAGTTCAAAATTGCTTACAAAGATTCAAAGAAATTCCAAAATTAGAGGACTATAAAACCATAAATCAAATTCTCCACTTAACTTACTGAAATGGTATCAACCTTTCAAGTGCCAAAAATCTGAATGACTTATGAAGAGATGCCTTGTTCTAGCGACATCATAAATCTATCGTAGTCTATGCCAAGGTCCATACTTAACAGTACTTCAACTGTGAAATGCTAATTTAAATCCATAGTTCAATGATTTTCTTAAGAGATGACAGCATAATGTTAAAATTATTGATGTCAGTCTCTTATACAGCAGATTCCCTGTAGAGCCACTCAAAATCCGTGGCATTCTCTCATGGTGAGGGTGTCAGCCATCTTTGAGTTGGACGAAAGAACTGGAAAAAATATGATCCACGTTATCACAGTCATGTAACATATCTTCTTTTCTAAATTGCACCACAATTCAGTGCTGAACTTTGAAACTCTACTATGCTTCTATGCAATGCCATAAAAAATTTGACTAAATAGTATTCAAGAAAAATTGTAATAATATTGTATATCCCCAAAGTTAATTATCATATAATTTATTTCATGTACATTTTGGTAAGAATTGTTCCATATTGTTCTACTGTATTCAGTCATTCACTATTTATAGCATATGAATTTCCTTCAAACAAATCTAATACACTGCAAGAATTTTATAAAAACAATATTTCTTAGATAGTTGTGTTACTTAAGTAAAGCTTGTGATGAGAGAATGTGCTAGCTAATTGAAAAAGAGGAAATTTAACAAATTATATAAGAGCAGTATCCACTTAAATTCTTCAAATACGTATTGAGAACTTTCTACATGCCCATATAGTAAACTATGAACAAAACAGTAATAGTATAGTTTATGTCCTCATGGAGTTTACAATGAGAGAAATTTTCTAAAACAATTACTATAATAAACTCATGGGATAATTTAATATTTTTGTTGTAGCGCTCCTCATATATAAAATGTCAGGCCACTAAATCCATTTCTACTTAGTATATTTAGTGATCTTTTCTCCACCCACATAGAGAAATAGACCGATAATTTATGGGTCTAAAAAATGAACGGGTAAATAAGCATTTCATTCAGTAATAGAAAGCAGAATCAATTGCAATGTAAACATCTCTTAGCATGTAAGTTCTAATACATATTGTCCCTAAGGCTAATAACCAGACATAAATGATTGCTGCAGAATATTTGAAATTCAAAGAACTGAAAAGCACACTGAGTGAGCATACCATACTCCTGAGTCACAAACTAACTGACCTCCATTTCTAATGCTGTAAAAATTAATATGAAATGATTTGTCCAAATTAAGACAGTCAGTAACTCATAAACCAACTTAACATCCATTTATTTTGTACCTTCCCTCCCTGTTAAGCACCTTTAGATGCTACTGGGATCTAACTACTGAAACATACTGATATAAGGTGTAACATCTGAAATATAGTAAATGGCCAACAAATCTTGCTGATTTCTAGGCATAGTCTACTAGGCTAAAACACCGTGAAGAATGCAGCAATACTGAAGGCAGGAGGTGCAACTCAGAAGCTGACAGCAAAGCAGCCAACAGCCCACTTAACAAGGAGCTCTGATTTTAGCTAGGGCGCCTTAACAGACTTTTTACTAAGTTCCCATTTTGTTTGTGTTGTTTTTCAGAAAGGTGGAGGGGTACTTGTTATAATTACTAGTCCCAAGTTAAGAGAAAACTGCACCTAACACACGTGTCTTCCCTTCAAACAGCGTTCCTCCTTCTTCAGAATCTAAAAAGAGAGATGGGTAATGCTTCCAAGTTCCTGAGAAACGTGATATGTACAAGCCATCCTTCATTTATGAACTTCTCATGGGCTTAGGAGGCAACTAAAATTAGATCAAAAAGCTCTCCCAGGCTAAAATTAACTTCCGAAATTCTGTCTTCCTTCTGAGGCTTCCAGGATGATTGGAGAAGGATGAATCTATGGGTGCCTCTAACCTTTGTTTCACAAATGAGAACACTGGAAACTTGAGATTTTTCCATAAGACCACAAGCCTATTAACATCAGTCCTGGGTCCTGAAGAATACCTTGTAATTTTATCATCAGTATACTTTTGTTAGATTCCATGCCTTGCAGTATATTTTATACAGGTGGTTCTTAATTTACACTTGTACACGGTAAACTCTGCCTTATAATTGAATGACCACCTATGAATAACAGTCCCGACTAAGAGATCCTTCTCTCCCTCCTCTTAGGTTATCTTTCCTCTCCATTTCTTTCTCTTCTACTTTCAGATACCCCTTAGCAGCCAAAACTCTTGATTAGGAGGGAGTCACAACAATGTTAAAAATTCTCCCCAAGTTCTTTCTTTTTTCTCACCTCTCTAGTTATTCTGAAACCAGCAAGAGACCATTGGCACATTTCATCTCCTGTGATTAAATTCTCTACATAATCTAAGCATAGCCATCTCTGAAATAAAGATTAACTATCCTTTATCTCTTCATGTATGCAAAGTTCTACCTTTGCATCTGTGCCCTATTTTGTATTTTCTTATAAAGTTGACCGAATAAACAGAAGGTAAGTTGAAGAACAGGAAGCAGAAAAAGTGGTTCTGCCAGTCAGAGTTAGAAAGTGACTGTGAATAGCTTGAGCAGGAAAGAAATTTATTTCAGGATTTAGGGTGGCTCATAACTTGCACAGAAAAAGAGAATCAGGCCTGGATGAGGGGCTAGGCCGTTGATTATACAGAAAGGTGATGCCACAGGCATGGATGTTTAGGATACTGGTCCTGGCATCATCACAGCAATTTTCAGCAGTGCTGCAGACATCTCAATTTGGTTGCCACCATGGTGAAAAACCTATGAACATCCTGCACACACAAAGATACAAAGTTCACACCTGATGGGCCAAGTCTGGGTCACGTGATGGCATGTCTGCCAACTAAGAACAAGGAGATGAAATATCTTCTGCTTATGCTTGCGGAGAAATCAGTGGGGCACTACTTCCTGACTCCTTTGGAATCCCCCCCCCCGCAATATCGATAATGGAATAAATATTCAGTGGTTGAATGGCAAACATTAACAAGTACATGGGACTCTCTGATTTGGAGGTGTTAATTTCAAGGCTTAGAATATTATGCTTCAGCTGCATAAAGAAAGAAATAAGCGTGGTGAGCAAGTCTGGAAAACAGGAATGCATCACCAAGTACCACAATACTTTTTATGAGAAAAGTATACAAAGTCTGAAAGGCAGTGAATGCAGTGATTAACAGCATAGACTGCACGTGTATAAATACTGTTTCAGCCACTATTAACTGGGTGACCCTGGACAAATTCACCCAATTTTCTATACCTCAGTCTTCTCACCTTGAAGATAGTACAGAATCAATATCTACACGTTCATTCCAAGTTCTGAACCATCAACTAAATTTCAGAATCACAACCAGTTACTAAGCTGATTTGCCTGAATTCCACTGTTAGGAACTTAAAGAGAATTTTCTGAAATGCAGATAGAGACCCTTCATTCCCAGAGATAATGGAAAATAAGCATAGCTCAATCAGTAATCTCCACTCAAAAGACTCCATACCTTTTCTTATGCACTGACTGCATTTACGCATAGTTTTCTACAGGGGATGCTTGTGGCCACAGTGGATCGCCATTTGCATTTTCATCAATTCTTCACACCTATTACTAATCCTCCCTCTGCTTTACACTTTACCAAGAAAAACCATTAGTGCATAGGACATTAAAAACCAATCAATGATTCTTTCCTAAAGAAAGTTTGTAAAGTGGTCTTTTATGCATAGACCTGGAGCAGGCATTTGTTGATGGCCTCCTCAGTATCTAATCTCCACTAATCTCTCATCACCTGCACCCAGACTTTCCTCCAGCTAATCCACGTGACTTCATTTCCAGTCTCTTGAACCTCAGGCTCAGAAAGCCACATTGCTTAAACCAGAGAGTAAATTCCACACACTGGGCTGCAGACTTTGGTTCGGGAATGATCAGGCCCGTGAACCATAAGGAGGTATTTATGGGGACTGCCAGGATAGCAGTTTCCCCTCTTTTTTAGGGGAGCTACCAGAACAGATGCCTTCTCTTTCCCCAGACTTCATGGTGTGAAGTTATGAGGCTTGACCCACGCTGCGGCCATCCTGTGGAAAGCTGACCTGAATATTATGCCTACCCCACAGGGTGCGCACAGCTAGAGAATTACAGAGAAAGAAAGCCAAAGTGTGGATGACATCGTGAACATTTAGTTCAAACTGTGCCTCAAGTCACTAAAAACCCCTTATATTGTAGATACAGAGTCAAATTATTTTATGCCCATTTGGGTTGGGTTTCCTACCACGTGCAAGCAAAGGATTCCTAATTCAAAAGCAAACTAGAAAAGGATAAGCAAATATATCCTGACACATAAGAACAAAAATAATGGATATTATATTTACCAAAAACTTGCCTGCTGTAATACGCGCATCAGAGAAACAATCAGAAGTGGAATCAGAAGGGATCGCAGGTTGAGACTCAGAGCAGTTGTGACAGTAACCAGTCATTTACAAACATCAACAAATGTTTTCACATACGACTACTTATCCTGCTTTTGCACTGAAAATGTCAGTCAGATAAAAGGCATCTTAGGTTGAATTTTTTTTCACAAGTACATGAGAAGAAAAAAAAATCATGCCTGCCAAAAATGCTTACACCTGATTTTTACAGTTTAACTCTGACTGCAGGTGGGAGTCTTTCAATGACTAAAATGAAGAGAAGTCAAGCTTAAAATACCCTTGAGCTCTGAAGGGAAATTATGATGTCAAAATACATCCTTCAGCAAAAAATACAGAGATACTAGTGTGCCATTATGTGTACACTCCTCCCAGGGGTATAAAAAGAGAGAAGAAAACAGGATATTTAGAGCAAAATATTTACAAAGTAGGTTATAACTTTCAAAAATATGAACTCTTCCGAACTCTTTCATTTTAAACAAGCAATGTGCAAATCAGAATCAAAAAATCGCATATATATGAAATTTATATTATGTGCAAAACACTACGTTAGATGATTCACTATAAAATTAGCCCATTCCAGAAAGATAGAGGTAATGAACTCCAGATTCTGGCATGGAACCAGCTCAATGAACTTGAGCGATACATAGACATCTTCTGACTGTGAGTTATTTCACACCTTTGTACATAGGGTATTGAAGACATGTTTATCATTCAGACATCATGAAAAATAACATACTTGAATGCATGAAAATTATAAAAATGCCTAATAATCTAATTATGTGAGTTCAAAGACCCCTATTCACTAAACTATTAGTCCTCAACCAGAAAACTGGAAACTTTCGGTATAAAAAAAGATGTCCTCAACACATTGCATGTCTTAATTTCCTCAGTTTTTTTTTCTTTCTTTTCATTTATTATTATTTTTTAAAGCCAACAGTATAAAAAATTAAGGTGATGCAATGAGGTTATCACCTCACACCGTTCTGAATGGCCATCATCAAAAAATCTAGAAACAATAAATGCTGCAGAGGGTGCAGAGAAAACAGAACCCTCCTGCACTGTTGGTGGGAATGTAAGTTGGTACAGCCACTATGGAAAACAGTTTGGAGGTTCCTTAAATAACTAAAAGTGGAACTACCATATGACCCAGCAATCCCAATCCCGGGCATATACCCTGAGAAAACCATAATCCAAAAAGATACATGTACCACAGTGTTCACTGCAGCACTATTTACAATAGCCAGGATATGGAAGCAACCTAAATGCCCATCAACAGATGAATGGATAAAGAAGATGTGGCACATATATACAATGGAATATTACTCAACCATAAAAAGGAATGACATTGAGTTATTTGTAGTGAGATGGATGGACCTAGAGTCTGTCATACAGAGCGAAGTAAGCCACAAAGAGAAAAACAAATACCATATGCTAACTCACATATATGGAATCTAAAAAAAAATGATACTGATGAACCCAGTGACAAGGCAAGAATAAAGATGCAGATGTAGAGAACAGACTTGAGGACATGGGGTAGGGGGTGAAGGGGAAGTAGGGACAAAGTGAGAGAGTAGCACTGACATATATACACTACCAAATGCAAAACAGATGGCTAGTGGGAAGCTGCTGCATAACACAGGGAGATCAACTCGATGATGGATGATGATTTAGAGGGGTGGGATAGGGAGTGTGGGAGGGAGTTGCAGGAGGGAGGGGATATGGGGATATATGTATAAATACAGCTGATTCACTTTGGTGTACCTCAAAAACTGGCACAACAGTGTAAAGCAATTATATTCCAATAAAGAGCTTAAGAAAAAATTAAGGTGATGAATGCCCACGATGAGGACAGGGAATGTGTGTGTTTGGTGGGTCTATGGGGGAGTTATGTAGTTGAACTAAGGAGATACTTTGGAAGTGGCTGGACCAGTAAAGAGTGAAGAGATAGTGTATGCTGATATATGAGTATGCATATGCATATTATCAAGGTGGGTTAAGAAGTAATTCTTGCCCAGCAACTGACTAAATGATACTTCAGAATCCTAGATGCAGAATATTCCACCCACAAAAACATACTAAATTTGTGGGGGTGGTGGATGGGCAGGTCGTGGTGAGGTCAATCAATAGACTTCACAGATATTGAGGTAGAAGAGATTTGATAAATTCCCTTTGAATAAAAAGGAAACAATCATACAATTTTTAACAAATTTACATATACATAATTTCTGGAGGAAATATATGCTAAAATTATATACATGCATAGATGTATGTTTATATATGTATAAAAACTGGCGCAAACTGTTATATGGCTAATTGCTGAGCACAAAACAAAACACTATTTAGGCTTTCTATTATTGATACATACATCACACACTGTAACAGATAATTTGCAACAGTGTACTTGCCAAGAAAATGTATTGTTATTTTACACTTGCTTCACACTTTGTTTTTCTATCTAATATACTGTTACATCAGAATAGAGAAGTTTTTTTTTTTTAAAAAGGAAAGTTGAGGACCAACGTGTTAAAATCACTTATAGGAATTTGACAAACGGCTAAGCCATCTACAGCAGCAGTCTGCTTTATATAAGGTCTGGGGACACTGGGAGCTGTCACACACATATTCAGGAAACGCACAGAACCTGGTAAGTGCTAGGTCATCATCTTTTTTACTGTTTTCACATTTTAACTGTTGCCTGTTTTGGCAGCCACATGTCCTCTTTTTATTTAAAAAAAAAAAGCTATTAAACCTAAATGTTTTACTGCTATTTTGCTTCCTATTTTATCAAGTACTGGTATCTTTATGAAATACTCATCTTTACGTAGAATGCTTGAAAACATAGAAAGGAAATAAGAAGTACTATTGTAATTTTAGGATCCCTATCAATTAAAAATATTTTGTTCAATTTTATTTTTAGTTCTTAATCTATTTTATATTTTACTCACTGCTATGTTCTAATTTAAGGAGCTGATTTAGTTTTTTGATTCAGTCTTCACAGGTTTTCATCAGATGGAAGATCAACATGCTTTTGGCCACCTGTTTGAGGGGTTTTGTTTTTTTCTTTTCTCATGCAATTTTTTTTTAATTGCAACTTTATGTACAGTGTGTGACTTTAAAAATACTCCTCATTTGAGCAATTAAATTGCAACTCCATTTTAGGGGAAAGCATTTGAATTTACATGTCATGCTTAATTGAAGTGGTTGATTGCTTTCTATGAAAAATGGGCAATAAAAGAAAGCACCAAAATGGCAAAAAAAGTTCTCCCAAGATTTTATTTCATTTTTTTTTTTTGGCCGGAGGGGAATGGAAGTAGTCTATCTCCCATTACTCTTCCTTATTACTTTCCAAGTCCCTTTGTCTCAATCTTCTTCTAAGTCATCCTGGAAACAAATCATGAGTTTATACTATACATAGGCATTCTTACCCTCAGGTATCCAAGCAACTACAGTTTTTGAGATAGTGATTTCCAACTCAGGAAGAACTTTTTACTCTCTTTTCTGGAATTAAAGGTGAAACACAAGTCTAACAAGTTTTCCCTCTCTCCAGTATTTATCTCAAGTAAATTGGTGCACTGAGTGGGAAGACCATTACTTTTGATAATAAGCCCTCTCTCTCCATGAAGCCAGATACTACATCAGTTGCAGTCACTGCTTGAGAACAAGGAGAACCATACTGGAACCAACTCAAACTTTTAAAAATTCATTTCTGATTCCGAAAAGGCTAACTCGGTGTCTATGCATTTGGTTTGATAGATAGGCTAATTCCAAATCTCAGGTACTTTGAAGTGTAGACCTCTAAGCCATGTTTCCTGTGAAGCACCACACCATTAGATGACCCCACTTCACTTATTCTCAGTAGTAACTAAGAGCTTTCTAAGGGTTTGCATTCACTGTGGACTATTCTCTCTCTTTAATGGTGTTTTCCTTTCCTTTTTTTAAGCCACCACATGCTTTGAACTCAATGAATTTGCTCTTTCAGAAACTAGCTAAACACAATGCATTCAGGGTATCTGAAAAAAACAAAAAACAAAAAAACGATGAAAACAAAAAACACTGTCTGAAATCTTAAAACACTGAAAATGACTGTCCAAAGTACTGTGGCTGCTATTAGCACACTGGAAGCAACTCATGGGATTAATTTCCCAGAAAAGGCTGCTGTCAATGATAAGTAAAGCTACATATTATGAACCCATGTGAACTTTCTAATGCAAAAATCTATAAGATGGACATTAAAGTATAAGCAGTTTGCAAGTCCTGAGAAATTACATTAGCCGTTTTTTTTTTTTTTTTTTTTTATTACAGATCACAAGTAAGTGTAGTCAGAAAATAGATACAGAACACAGAACAGGAAAAAATTGACATTTTATTAACAACTCCATTAAAATACATGAGCTCACAGCCAAGCAAAAATCAAGAATCAATAAGGGTCTTAAATTAAGCACCTGCCATGTTGGAAATGAATGTACACTTCAGAACACTGAAGGAATCAGTGACCACTCCTTGAAATATGATTCCCAACTACTGGATTCATTATATGAAAGCCTCCAATAAATTTCTCTCAAGTTAAAAGATGAATCCAAATTACAACCAATTATTGATCATTCCTAAAGTATAGGAATTGTGTCATCCAAAATCAGGGAAAATAATTTGTAAAACAATTTTAATATGGAATGAATTTCAATACACATCAGAATGTTATTTCTTTTCTACTGCTTATTGAAGAGCATTGACACTTTGCCACTGATTAAACTCAAGGGTAGCAAAAGCTGTCATGGACATAACAATTAACAAAGATAACTTCCACTTAGTAGACACACACATACACAGAAACTAAAATTGACTTACCACCTCCTTCAAATCCAGTCTCAATCTTTTCATGAAAAAAACCTGCCCCCTCCTTCCAGGGTATCTTAATCATTGGTTCAATGACTGTCATTGTTAATAATCAAGTATTGAATAATAAGGCAATAGAAACTGAATCTGGAGAATTTTTTATTGGATGCTCTCACATGCTTTCTTTTTAGCCTTACTCAGTGTACTCTGTAAAGTTCCCTGACGCATAATTAATGCATTTAAGGCAGTTATAACAAGAACATGCACCAGGCAGTGCTAAGTTCTTTACATCTTGATCTTTCCACTACATTTTCTCTTATAAAAAGAAAAAAAGAAAACCCACCCAAAAGAAAAAAGAGAGAGAAAACTATACAGCAGCTGTAAATTAGTCTCACTTTATAGATGAAAAAACTAAAGCTCAGAGAGTTTAATAATTTAACTAAAGGAGCAATGAAGGGACCTCAAGTCTGAAATGCGATCTTACTGCCTCCAAAATACTAGAACCGCTCTTCAGAATGCCTTCATGTTTTAAAATATCGGGACTTTATCTCCCTAGGCATGTTTACACTTCCTTTTTGGATAAATAAACCTTTCCTTCCACTTCTTAATATCTCAGCCCCTGAACGAATCTTCAGTGGGAACATACTTTCCTGTTCTATTGCCCTCTTATTTTAAATACTCCACTGAACTAAAATAAACACATGAACTAATGTAAACCCATGGTCAGAAGCCTTGGCATTTCGGTTTCTTTCTATAGGCAAGCCAGTTATTTTCTCTTGAAATGTAAATGTCTGCCTTTAATGTGTTACGTGGGTTAATAACAGTGTAATGCTGTATTCCCATATTTGAATATCCAAAATACTTTAATATATTCCTGTAAATATATATATATATACTTGTGTATATACTTAATTAAATATAATTAGAAATGCTATATTCAGTTGGATATGTTCACTAAAGAAGCCATCTTCTATTTCTGCTATTAATAACTTTATAGATGCAGTTTTGAGCAGTGTCATTGCCAGTGGGTCAGGGAGAACATTTAAAACTGTAATATCTGAACAGTCCAGAAGAAATGAATGAGGTAATAAATAACTAGTAAGATAGTATTTTTAGATTTCAAATTTTGTCAACTGGAAGGAATGAGATCTACAGTAATACCACAGGTTATTTCCTCCAGTTGGGATGAAATCGATTAAATAATTCTAGTACTAAATTAATTTAAAAGTAACTATTATGTTCAGAAATTTAACCCCAGCTTATAGTATTTCCAAAACGCATTATTCTTATACAGCACTTCCATAATGAGGTTATATGCATTAAGATGCCAGAATTCCAATTTCCCAAAGAGATTGACACTTTCAGGCAATCTTCACAATTTCAGAAGCAATTCAATCTATTTTGATTTAATATTGATTAGCATCTTTGGAAATAATGTGCAGTGAATTGCTGAGCTAATCAAGGTAAATGGAGCCCTGCATTAAACATTCAAAAATGTTATTCAATCACAAAATAACCCACATTTTCAAGTTCCAAATCAACAAATTAAAGCTGCCCTTTGAAAAACTTCATTTCATTGGCTCCTCGGTATTGTTGCATGCATTTATATAGTTATCAAACACTAACAACATGTTCCTGATATAAGAAACAGCCTGTCCACCCTATTAAGCAAAGGCCAAAGAGGACCCAAAAAATGATGGAAATACAATCAAGTCCATTTATCTTGCTCATTCAGTGTTGAATGACAGAGCACTCCATTGTAAACAACGCTATTAATGGAAGACCTACGTGAATCAGAACCAACAAAATAATGTGGGATACACAGCAGGGGGTGACACAGACAACAGGTGTTGAAGATAATTCGATGGATACCGACCCTAAGTTGTTGGCTATTATTTTAATTTTAAAGCAATTTAGAGAAAGAAGGTCCTTAGATCAGTACACTTTAAACATAATCTCGTATTTGAAGTAGACAAAAAGAAATGACAGAGACTGAAATGTGGAACACAGGGGGGTTATATCTATAATCGGGCCGTAAAATCTTCAGATTCTCTGGACCTAAATTCACATGAAACTTGGAGGGATGACTACAGGGAAGGACCATTCAGGGAGATGGAAGAGCATGGGCACGGGCACTCTGCTCTGACTTTCAGACACCCTGCCTGACAGCGATTCCAGGTTGCACGCCTGCCTGTACGTGGGCTCATAGCTTGACTTTGCATAGCTTCATTAAGCCTTCAGCACAGGATCCCACCGCAGGGACAGCTCCACTTTTATTTTGCTATCCATCATATTAGAAGCTGCTTTTGCCTTAGTTTGTGACAGAAACAAAATATCCCTATTGCTTTCTTCAGCAGCTTACAAGTTGAAAGGTGTATCAAATGGGAACACAATGTCACAGTTAAAACATTTATTTTCCCCAGAAAACAATCTTCCAGCAGTGGAACTGACAATATTTTTCAGTAATGCTTGAGGGCAAATCAAGGACAGATGAAAAAGACCTGAGATATGTGGTATTTCCTTCTTTTTTCCCCCTCCAGTCAAAAAGGTGCTTTTAAAATGTAAAACCTCTTTCCTACTATGAAGATAGTTTTTAAAAATAGAATTTGGTATGAAAAGTATGTTTCTGAAGACGTGTCATTAGCATTATAGACTACCGTGTAAGCCAACCCCTCAGCCTGGGTTATTAAAATAATGGGATCAAAGATTCTCAATGCCATTAGATTTAAGTAGGAGAAAATGTTTGGGGTAGAAAATAGTTGCAGAGGATTTTGACTTAATGGCAAAGAAAATGCATTTTAAAATTACTATTAATAACATCTTTCTCCTACCATTACAATAAGACTTATTTGATCACTTCATCACAGAGAACTGGAATCATTACATTAACAACCAATACAGAAATTAGGGTTCGTTGAAGAAATACAAGATTGTTTAAATTAATAATATTGAGGCACCAAGCGTGCCTTCTAAAGCCTTGAAGCAACAGTATGCTAAGATCACCTGGTTGTCCTGGAAAGGGCTATATTTATAGAAGTTGTGTTCAGTTTGGCAAACAACACATAATCTCCTCTGTGAAAAGCAATAAAATACCCATTTAGTGAAGATGAATTATTCTTTTACACTATTCAGCTCCATTTTAATAATATATGTCCTATCTTACCTTGTATTAAGTTATATTACAGTGACCTGAATAAGATATAAATTCTCCAGAACAGGCTTTTAGTACACAATCCAGATGATGCCAGAAACTGTGTCTTATGTTCCCTGGTAGCTCCTCTACCTGTGATGGGGCCTTACATGAAGTGGGTACTCACGAACATTTGCTGAGTTAAGGATTAAATGAACAGCTTCTTAAATCAGTCATGGTCATGAAAATACAACAGTCATTCACTGGAATGCATATTATAGAATTATTTAACCTTGGAGTTGCAAGGAGAGCTCATCAAACTCACATTCAGTTCAAGAATACCCTCTACCTTTCGGAAGCTTGGTCATTGAAATCTCGGTTTTAAAAACTTCCCAATGTTCGGGAGTTCACGGTTCCATTTTCATTCAGACCTATTTATTAAACTTTCCTATGCTGAGTCACAAATTGCTTCCTTTCAACTTGCATCCTAGCTCTATCCCCTGGAAAACACAGAACAGGTAAATTGCCTTCTCACCCCGACAGCACTTCAAAACTTTTAAGACGACCTTAATTGTCTCACTCACTCTTTTCTGATTCAACATTCCCATTTCTTTCACCTTTTTATTATTTTCTGGTCTCTAAGTCCAGCCTCTAGGTGCTTTATGATCTCTGGACACTTGCCACTGGATATGCTCTAGTTCATCACTCACCTTTTGTACATGTGTAACTCAGAAATGAACAAAATTAAAATGTAGTTTCACTGCTTTTAAGATCTCTTCCTCTTTTGTTTGCCATAGTTTACGATACACCTAGGTGTGGTTTTGCATTGTATTTACCTCCTTGGAGTCTGAAGATTTTTGAATCTATGGCTTAATTGCCAGTTTTTGAAAATTTTCTTTGATACTGTCCCATTCTCTTGCACCTCACTTTCTAGAACTCTAAACTATATGTATGTTAGGCACATATAACTTTTTAAAGTTTTTTCCTCATTTTCCAGCCTTCTCCCTCTCTGGGCTTTAACCGAGATATTTTTAGTCATTTATCTCCCAGTTCACTAATCCTCTCTTCCGACATGTCAAATCGGTTATTAACCTATCCGCTGGATCTTTAATTTTCAGTCCCGGCATTTTTCAGCTTCCAGTTCTCTGGGAAAATTCTCCATTTTTTTTTTCTATTTTCTTGAAAATATTAATCACAGTGATTTAGAGGTTCCTATCACCAGATATCATCAGATATATATCTCCAATATCTAAATCATCCCCTGGGTCTCCGTTTATAGAATTTTGTTTTTATTTTTAGTTATCTAGGCTTGTTTTTGTGCATGCTAGGTAATTTTAAATGACTACTAGAGATCACATATAAAATATTGTTGCAAAGGCTCTGGTTGATGTTACTCCAAACCAAATTTTATTTTATTCTGGAAGGCAAGAAGAATACTGATATACTCAGTTAAGCGTGGGTTTTGGATTTTGTGAGGGCTGATCTTTTCTCTAGTCTGCCCTTATTCCTAGGTCATAATCCTTCTGGGATCAAGACTGAAAGCCTGTGAAATTGACAAGGGCCACTCTACTTTCCTGGGCCCTAAACTCTAATAAACCTCTCTCTCACGAGGACCACCGCACTATTGATATCTTTGCTAACCTCTTTGGTCTCCTGGGAATGGGTTTCTACTTGATTTCTAGGAGTTTTACCCTACACATGTATAGTTTAAGAACTGGAAAATGCTTTCAGAGGAAATCACACGTATTATTTCTGGTTCAGTTTTCAGAGATTTCTTCCTCATGTCCTGATCTACTCAGTAGCCCTGAATGCTAAGTTTTCCCCCTCCAGCCCAGCAAGTCTGTCCTAAACCCATGGCTGACACTTTCCCCAGTCTCTCTTCCCTCCACTGAAAATTGACAGGTTCTGTGAGGGAAAAACTAGAACAATTATTGGGATCACCTTGGTGGTGGTCCCTTTTCTCCAGGATGTTGCCCAAGTCCTGTCTGCTTTGGGTTTTCACCCATGTCATCAAGATTTGAATATGTGATTTAATCGTGCAAGGTGCAGCGAGGTTTTCATAGTTCAACAATGTTTGTTGAATATTTACTAAATCCTAAGCACTGTGCTAAACAACCCACAAAGATAATTAAGATATGATCCCCACCCTAACTTCACTTAACACAGGGAGTAAAATGAAGTGTGTGAGGTGGTAGTCGGCATATCAAGGAAAGCATTTATTTTTGAGCAGATTCACTACATGTTCATTTGTTTGTTTATAATTAGAAATTTTTTTTTTACTTCTGATTACAAGAGTAATTCACATTCATGGTAAAAAAAAAAAGTCAGAAAATGAATAAGATTATGAAGAATAGACTAGAAACTACCTCTTGATTCCCACCAGGAGACAGTCACTGTTTTATTGTCTATCCATCAAGACTTTTATGGATAGATGCATGGGAAGAACAAAAGAAGAAGGGATGAAAGGAAGACAGAAAGGAAGGGCAGGATGCAGGTGAGAACTACAATATTGCCTGCCATATCAGTAAACAGAGGATGTTGCAGCCATCAAGCCATCACATTACAGCCGCCCAGACACTGAGCCCCAGGGAACTCAGGATGGAGACAAAAGTGCTGCCCACTGCCAAGCTCATCTAGCAGTCAGCCACTGCAGCCACCCCCCACGGTGGAAACTCAGGATGAGAAAACACAGGACACTGGCCCCAGATAGATGAGGTACATATCAAAGGAGTGATTTCAGTGAGCCCAGACTCTTGCATCTTCCCACGTATAGAAAAGCGCTAAATTCCTTAACTTGAGATATATGGTTTTCTTTTATTAACAGTAATCCTTTGATGTTCCAACTACCTGGTCTTTTGTTGCAAAAACTCCTGTATATCCTGACCTCCCCTCTTGCCTCTTGGGAACAGTTTCCTCAGAGTTATCTGAGATGCTGTGTCCCAGACTTGAACTCCTCAGAAAGTCCGCCGGATAAAACATAACTCTCAGCTTTTAAGTTGTGTGTTTTTTTTCACTTGACATAGGAAAGAAAGAAAGAAAAAGGCAGCCATCAGCATGTAGAATGTGTTAAAAATACTAAGAGTGGAAAGGATTATCTTTGAAGCATGTGTCAGTGAGACACTCAGTGGACTGAAAACTGAGGTGAGAACCCTGGAAAAAGCTAAAGTATAAAAGCTGGAGAGAAGCGAGATTGCAGTAGATTAGAAAAGAGGAAACTGTGAAGACTCTCCATGAGCAAGAGAACAGTTTCAGGAAGGATGATGTGAGCAGAAGACTCAAGTCTAGCAACAATTCTTACAAACACCCTCTTCATTTGACCCTCACGATATCAGCATGGGTGGTTTAAATGGAAATATTTTGAGCAGAACAGTGGTGGCAAAAGCAGATTGCACAGAGGTAAGAGGAAATGAGAGAGGAGAAATGCAAGCCAACAGTTATCAATTATTCTCCTTGATCTTTGGTGAGGACAGAAATGAAAGTGACAAAGCAGTGGGTAAGTTATTTAGTTTCAACTCTGGAGAGACTTGGGCATGTTTAGAGACTAAAGGCAAGAAACAATCAGAAGGCAGAAACTGAAAATGCAGGCAAAAGAACATGAAGATAACAACACAAGATCCCCTCCTTGGATGGTATGATATAAAATATAATTATCCTGGACATTTTTTTCGTACCCACATTTCAGAGCAGGTGCACATTAAACTCAAGGCCAAATAAAACCACCACATCTTTTTCACAAGAGCTGCTGCCAAGTCAGGCCTTTTCTTACCTGTTTGTGCCCACGTGGGCTAGTGTTCCTTCTCCTGTACCCAGACACAGCACCGCTAAATTCCATCTCTGCCCTCCAAAGCTTTCACTCAATAAATATTTAATCAGTGCTTACGGTGGGCAGAGCATGAAGTTTAGCAAGCCAAATACTGTAGTGAACCAAACAGACACTGTTCCTGCCCCCTAGAGCTTACACTCTAGCTGTTTACAGAACAATACACGCTCCCATCAAACAACCATTGTTGTTAAGGGTCTCAGATACGGAAGTTCTTTGGTCAGTGGCTGTGGAAACACGGGGCAACTTTCCATCTTCCAACTGAAGGCAGAAATCACAGTCTCTTCTTTAATTGCCTGAGAGTAGGTTTCTAGCAGATTTTCAGATGCTAAGACTAGAAAATAAACATTCCCTGAAATTATAGATACATTATGCCAACAAAACTCAGTATAACAAATATTTAAAAGTTACATTTAACAAGGTTATTTTTTAATGATCTGTGTAATAGAAATTATTGATTAGATTAAGACTTCTTTTCTTTCACAGGTATTAACTTTTAGACCAAATTAACTAAATCCAATAATTTTTATAATTTTACTTAGCCTAAAATAAATGATCTTCTTGCACTGAATTGGGAAGCTCATGAATAAGGATTATTAATACATTTTATTTTATAAAACAATCCATCTATTATACAGAGAAAATTATCTAAACATCCACTGTTGGGTAGAGACTATAAGTATCCCATGAAACAGTTTCATAAAGTTTCCTGGACAAGGGGCAGATATCATTACCTCCTACCAGTATCAGTGAGAAAGATTTTAAGAACTTTCTCATAACAAACTACATCTGCAATTAGCTCATATTAGCGAGCCCCTTTTCATATAGCCATCCTGAAAAAACTACAAATCAGAGATGCATATTAGCTCCATTGTTTCTTAGAAATCTACCATGAACACTAATTATTTGCATTTTTATAGAGAATATTTCACTAAGTAATAAAAAAGAAAAAAAAAGCCGTATTTTTGAAAAGGTAAAATGGAGAATTCTTCTCCCGTTTTTCGTTATTTCCACACTCTTAGTGACCTTTTACAGCGAGCTCTGTTCCAGCATTCTGAACTCGTGACCTGAATTCCTGAATTCTTTTCTTTCATGAAAACACTGAGAATGGTCAACTAGAACTCTACTTGGAGGGAGAATCTTTTGCGGTAGGTAAGAAATAAGTCTACGTGTTTGACTAAATGTTGTTTTGCGTGTCACAGCTGGAGACTTTTCTATTTTGGAAACCCTGTCATTCAGAGCAATTGTACAGTTGCACAGAAGGAGCTGCAGGGTATGCATCGCTATGACATTTATACGATTGCAAGCAGTTTCCATACAGGAATCATATTTTCTTTAGTTTGAATTTTTGCTACTTGGAAACATGAGGAAGCAGCAGTCAAAATGACACAGGTAAAATAAAGCAAAGAATAATTTTCTTCTAGCATTCACCTTAAAGGTTTCCTTATCCAAATTATAAGTTAATTAAACCCATGTAACCTACATTCCATTAGGTTTCCAGGTTAAAACTAATTTCCAAAGGAGGTTAAAATTTGCCTGCAAAATTAACACGGAGTTCCAGGGTAGAAGATGTAACACTTGGGAGTTTGGTACCTCTCTGAGAACAAACTTCAAATACGATCGCCAGTGAGGATACAAGACGTACAATGCATGATCACAAAATGCACACGTCACATTGTCCTGCCAAAGCCAGTACTAAATCCCATATTAAAAGGGAAAGGGAAGTGTTTGAACTATTTTAGACAGTCATCAAATAAATACAATATTACTAGGTATGTAACGTAACCTATCTGAGTCTCAGTCCCTTGATTATAAAATGTGGATAATAATAACACCAACTTATAATGTTGTGAAGATTAAATGAATTAATTCACAGAAAGTCTTTACCATAGTGCTGCGGATTTCACTGTGCTTCCCTGTTCTACCTTCTACAGGAGGAATTACATCTTAGCCTTCATACTGTGGCCACGGAAACATCACGTCCTTCCCTCATGGTAGCAGCAAGGCTGCAACAGCTCGTTCTCCAGTCCTCACATCACACTCTCCAGGGCAGAAGACAACATCTTTTCTGACACCTTCCACACAGATCCTGGGTTACTTCTCTCTTGGTCTGATTTAGGGCAGATGTACACCCCTAAATCCATCGCTGAGATCAGAGATGGGTCTACTGAGTCAGAGGCAGCTCCAAGTCTTCCCACAACACAAAGCTTAGAATGGGGGGCAGATGAATCCTCCAAAGGAAAACCAGGGTACTGTGTTGAGAGAAGGGGAAATAGGTGCTAGGTAGGAAAGCAAAAATGTCTGAGACAAGGCCCACCAGGTAACAGACTCTAAGCACAGATCATGTTGTATATAGTCATCTTCCCTCCTGTCCTCTCGCCTCATCCCCACGACATTCAGCACTTCAGAAAATCCAGAAGTTAATTCTTAATACCTGTGTTGGGACTTATCGATTAATCAATAATAATTCCAACCTGACATACATGTTTGGATCAAATCCTTTACATGCATCTGTCTTAGACCAGGAGGAGTCTGGAGGAGTAAAGTAACAGAACAGTGTGTGTCCATCCAGCCAATTTTTTCCACCTCTACAAACACAGGAAGCATGCTCAAAACACAACTGCATGTTTAGAACATAATTTTAAAAAGCATATACTACCATACCTATGTTCTAAATTGCAAATCTGAAAATTATGACCGTATTACACTGCCTATGCCCGGATATCCTCCTACCTATCCCTTGAATGTGTTTTTAATGAATATCTATGTCCTTAGTAGACTGTACACTTATTTAGAAGAATAAATCACTTGTTATTGATCATTTTATTAACTCTAGAGTTCAGCAAAAGACAATGCATAGTAGGTCCCAAGAATCTATTTGTTAAACAGCATTAATTATTATTCTATTCTTTGATTCATAAAGACACAAAGCAAAAAGGACAAACTGACATTCCTTGAGTCATGGTAAATACCACTGAAGTGGCCAAGTTCATTTACTGGGAGAAATTCTTTATATTTCATAGGAGGTCCTAGTTTAAGCAGCCTAAATCTTTTTCACCACAGTATTCAAATGGGTCTGAATATGCCTAGGGAGCTTCATGTCAGAGGAAACTTGGGGTAAAAAATATCTTATGGATGAGATGTGACGCTCAACAGAGGTTCAAGGGCAGTGAGCTAGTACTGAAGAGGTAAGAGTGCTTTAAGTTGGGGAAAACATCTGTCACTCTGATTGATCTGTAGTCCAGTCTTCAGGTCCTCATACATAAATCCCAGGGTGGAGGTGCAGTGAGTGGGAGGCTGGTGGCTTCAATAAAAAAGCAAGCAACAATGAAAAGCGCTGGCTTTGAACCTGACAGCTTTGGCACCAACAAATATAGTAGCTTCATGGGCACAGGTTGTTTTGATAAGAACACTGGCTCCCTGAACCAGGTCTGAGGATTTTGGGAGAATATATTATGCACCAACAGCAGGAAAGGCAGAAAATGTCAGACAGCGGGTGATGGATGAGAGGACCACAGTGAAGCATGTAATATAGAGCCTCCCCAGGAATTCCCAGACTACCTGGAGAGAAACTAAAGGGCCTGAATGTCTCACAGATCAGTCTGGATAGAACTCAAGGAGCACAATCCCACTGTTGTCCTTGCAGCCTTTTGTGAAAGCCACTCAGGGAGAGCCTAGGGAAACACAGCCTGTGTCTCACAATTAGAAACTGAACTGTGAAAAGTTATGTGCCAGGTAACCACATTAATACAACAACATGTTTTCATTTTTGTTTCTTCACAATCTATCTGTCATCATTAGGACTGCCAGGTGTGGAGCACTGATTCAGCCCGCGTTTTAGTTCCTGTCTAGCAAAATGAAAAAATTAAAAAGCAGTAATATAAATTCCATTTATGTCACGTATACAATTTCTTCCAGGTAATAGGATGCACTGACACTGAAACTTCTTATTTCTGAAGACTTGACAACTAGTATATTGTGAGTGTATGTGTGTATATTTTTAAATTTTTTTCTGTATAATATGAAGTTACTTTTTCAAAATCTTTCTGGCTGGGAGAGACTGCCCCTCCTTTGGTGGACATTTCCTAGACACAGCAAAGGGCCCAGCCAAGAGCAGTCCTTTGATATGCAAACGCATCTCCTCTATGGGGCCTATTCACCCCAGGAGGCAGTATTCCTTTGCCTTAATCACCCCAGGACCAGTACCAAGAACCGGAGATCAGCCATATAGCCCAAAGCCCACCAACATTATTCAAACTAGCCAATCCCAAACGGCGTACCCTGCCCTAACTTGCCTTTCCTGCAGAAACCCCCAAAAGGGCGACTGGCCTAAGCACCTCCCTGCACCTGCCTTCTGATTCCTGACCAGCCTGGTGTCCTTCCACGTGGCCTTTGTAGGATAGGGTCCTTCCACGTGGCCCTATACTCTCTAAGACCTGTGAGTATAACACACGTAGCTTTCTCCTGAGCCTCTCCTCTTGCAGCCACACGTGACTGACCAACTCAATAAAAGAGTACACAGAAACTAATAATAACAAAAAAACTTCTGTATCTAAAACTGATGGTTATTTACTTTTAGTGGTTCTAATAAGAGAAACAGAAAATCCTATTTAGGGCAGATTCTTCATTCTGGAAGGAGCCATTTTGTTTTCCTCTCTTGGGTTTACAGATGTAAGTCAGGAACTTAGTCGTTTCTAAAGGTTAACCCCTCACTTTGGAAAGTTAAGTGCAAACAGTTTAACTGGAATGCAAGTAACGTCCGGTCTTACGTTAGCAGGCAAGGGAAAGGGCCGTCCTGAAAGATTTTGTAAGGGAGTTGGCAGTCCTTGTGAGAAGCCTGCAGTCATCCCCCAGACGACAGGACAGGGTTCAGTCAGCTCTGGGTTACAGGGGAGGTAGAAGCAGCGGCTCTGAGCTGAGGAGGAGTGGATTTCACTAAAGGAGGGACAGACACAATAACAGAGGGAGATAATGGGTCTTAGGAATGGTCACGTCCTATGTAAATAACTCACCAAAAAAGAGGACACATAAACATGAAATAGATGCCAAGTGAAATTTTTCATTTAACTTCCCGTACGATAGTTCCAAAGTCAATGCATACACATAATAAAAGCTACTGTATCAGTCAAAATTTTCGCCACAAAAATAACGCATAACAGGCCACTCCCAAACTCTGTTAACGTCCCATTGATCCAAGCACATACACTGACTAAACCCAAATCAAGCAACAGATTTCTAACTCTCGTTGGAAGAACCGCAGAGACACAAGACGAAGGACAAGGGCCTAGACAAAGGGCACGGTGAGGACTTAGGGGCGATACTTTACCCACCACACAAACAGTTAAGCAGATGAAAATGACCAAATAAAATACATACAAATGCATTATTAAAAACAAATTTAAGTGTTCCCACACACTGAAAGTTTGTGTTCCCATATTCATAGGTAGAAACTTAATTCCCAATGTCACGGTATTTGAAGGTGATTAGGTCACAAGGGTGGAGTTCTCTTGAATGGGATCTGCGCCCTCATGGAAGAGACCCCAGAGAGCTTCCTTGCCCCTTCCACCATGTGAGGAAACAGCAAAAGACAGCTGTCTGTGAACCAGGAAGTAGGTCACATCAGACACCAAATCTGCTGGGGCCTTGATCTTGGACTTCCTAGCCTCTAGAGAAATAAATTCCTTTGTTTCTAACTCACCCAATCTATGGTATTCTGTCATAGAAGCCTGAAGGAACTAAAACATCTATTTCCCCTCCAGCTGTTGGTCCAGTATTTATAGAACACATCTGTAGCCTTGGGCATTGTGTACAGAGGGGATGTTAACATTAGCACCTACAAAAAAGTAATAATTGTCTTATGTCTGTTGTGAAGTATGAAAGTTCCTGTGAGCTTTACATTGCTAGAGAAGATGGGAGTTTCCAAGTGTTCTATTACTCAGAGTGAGAGTTCACAAGTACTCCATTAATCACACTAGTCAAAAATCCTACCAGTGGAAACAGTAGTGAAGAATAAATACCAGAATGTATCCATACCACTGTGAGACATAACTGAGGGTTTGTAATAATGTGAAAATTTTCCAGCAAGATAATCTAGAATTACTAATAACTTCTTCGTAAGAAGTAAAAGGCTTTTATTTAAATCACCAACAATATTGACAGCTCAGCATGAATATTCCACATAGCTTGACCATCAAGGCATTTCAGTGATCGAATTCCCCTAAATATATGATCTTGCCCCCAAGTTAGTCATACAACAAAAGAAGCAGACACCTTCCGTGTCTATTCCAAATTTAAGTATGGCACTAACTCTAAGCAGGTAGTTAAAGCTTATAGACCACTCCATGGAGGAATAGCAGACTAAACTGGTTAATCCACAAAGAAAACAGACTTTGAGAAGAGATCAAGTGACTGCGGAAGAATTTAAGAACTGTAGAATCTAGAAATGAAAGTTCCTTCAAATGTGCAGCTGTAACAAATTGCACCAGCTGTTGATATGGAAGAGGGATGCGACAGTGCAATTCAAGAATTAATCTGAAGGGGAAACCTGGCGCTTGCTATTATCCGCTGATACCTTCTCACTGTAAAAACTAAAAAATAAGCAAAAGCTTGTGACGGTACTAAAATGTGTCACATTACTGTTTAAATTCATCAGAGACAGATGGCTAATTTGACTGAACCAACATTTGTTTACCATGGAACAGATCCACTGATCTTGTGCCAAAGAAGTGTGGTTTAAACTTTCCCCTATTTTAGCTACCATGTTAATTCCAGGGTTCACTGAGTCTCAGAAGAATAGAATTAAGATTTCAACATGCTCCTCAAGGATAAAACAACTCGACGAGTTCATACTAATAAATATTTAGGAATCAAACTTACCAAGAAAACATAATGAATAATAACCATGTACAGCACAGGTGGGCAGTTTAATATCCTAATGTATTATTTATAGGACAGGAAAAAAATACTGTTAAGTGAAAAGCACTGTTACCAGCCCTGATGTTTAAGACCATACTGATTCAGATAAATAAATCCTCTGTTTTTTATTTGCAATTTAAATTACAATGTTGGACGGGTTTAAGTCCTAATTATTTAAAAGAGGCAGCAGTTAAACAAAGGTATGCTGTTTTGAATCTGTGCTAACACATTTTAACCATATGTAAATGTATGCCCTGGATATACATGGCTTACTGATGAAATAAAATTATGGGGAGCTTTTGCTGCACTAATGTTTTATGAAAGTTTGACTGTTTGTGATTGGCGTGGTATTTTGAATTTGTTTTCTCTAATTAGCAGAATCCGTCCGGCAAATTATTCCAAGAGTGTTGAGTAGCACCTAAGAAGTTGACTTGATTATTCAACTACCAGGTGATTCAGGAAATTACTGCTCAAGAACAGTAAGTGGTAGGTCAAAGTGTTTAAGTCTTGTAGTGAGTCTAAGTGGCCTCAGGAATTTTAGTGTTATATATAAAGATAACAATGCAATATCTATAGACGGGGGTCCTTAGGTGAAAGGTTGCTCACACTCAAAGCATCTCTACTTCTCCATGACTGATATACTTGACCTTTCTGTTACATCTCTCCTCTGTCACCTCCATCACAGGTCTTTTCACATCATGATGTGACTCTGCGTGTGTGTGTGTGTGTGTGTGTGTGTGTGTGTGTGTGTGTTTCCCATCCCTTCCCCTCCCCCGTCTCTCTCTCTCATAGCACTCTAAGTTATTTGCAAGGTAGACATTCCCTGTCTGCACTGTGGTAATCCTAGGAATTATCCAGCAGTTACCTGGTGCCAGCACTGACTGTTGCTCAATACATGTACATGTTGAATAAAATCACTTTCAGAGTGATGTAAGTTTAGAGCATGTGACACAGTTGCTTTGCATGTGAAAACTGCTCGATAAATATGGATGTCCCTGAATTAAACCATATCTTTCCAGTCCTTATTAAGTTCACTTTGCTAGTCAAGAGTGCTTGGCACCTATTTCAGTTGCCTCTCTTACCCCACCTGTCATGCTAGTCTCACTCTTGAGTTCTCTGATAACTGCAAGTCAAGTAGTGCTTTGGCTGACTTTTTCAACTTGTGCATCCTTGAGAATACTGAAAAAGATAAACGTGTCTGTAAGTTTCAGAATTAATATTTTGCTCTACCACCTGCATCATTCAGGGTCCAGTCAGGGGTCAGATACCATACCATGATTTGAACAGGCAAAGATTCTTGGTTAATGTCAAGAATTATGATATACAGCAAATAAAAATTAAATAATATTTAAATTATTAAATAAACAATTATTAAGTGTAAGTTAAATATAAAGGTGTAATGAGAGCTCAAGTGAAAACTCTTGGGCTGAGGAAGCGTACCTGAGGAAGGTACAACTTGGACAGGTGAGGAGACCTCTCCAAGTCTGAAATCCAGATCTAATTGGAGAAATCTGCTGAGTTGTCCAGGCCAGAGCCGGTCTACAGCTGCTGGGCAAGCAGGAAATATTTTCTGGGCCTGCAGGTTGGTCAAAGCTGGCAGGTGGGCATACTGAAAGAGCCCATTAGAGCTTGCTCACCGGCAGAGCAGCAGGAAAACTACTATATACAGTTTCCCACTGGGAGAGCTACAGGACGACAATGCATCAGACTGCATGTTCTGGGTGTCGAGTTGAAGCAGGGTACCAATGTGTGTTCCCACACCAGCATCCCTGCATTCGAAGCAAGCAGCAAAACCGATTCACACCAGAACCAGGAAGGAAAACACTCTTCCTTCTGCAATGTCGCTTTACCGCCCTCTACTGACAAAGCTTAATGTTGTGTTTACGGCAAAGGAAAAACACTTAAAGGGTCTAACTCCACTATAGCTGAGCAGGTGATGAAGGATGGATTTAGAACTGAGAAGAATGAATGAATAACTGGAATATCACTCAACAATAAAACGAGGATCGGTATTACCATATAATTATTTGGATTCTCTTATCTTTTGGTCCAACCTGCATCCCTTCTTCCAACCAATCTACTACAAGAAGTATCTAGGTAAAGGACACAGGTTACCATTACTTGTATTTCAGAGAACTGAGGATCGTAGCTTAGAGCAAGTTTGGCATAAACTCATCTCCTTTAGGGCCCAATGTTTATGGTCATACAGTTCATACTCAGAGTGAAAGCTGGACTGCTCACAACTGACAAGGCATTTCAGATCCAAACCCCCTCTCCCACTGGTTCACAGCATGCAACACCCCCTTCCCCACCCAAACACACACTGGCCTCTTTAATGTTCCTTTAACACACTAGCAAATCCAGGGCATCCGTCCTTGATTTTTTTATCTGCCTGGAACACTCCTCCCTCAAAGAGTCACAGGGATTGTTTTCATCCCCTTCTCAATAAGCCTTTCCCTAACTACCCTGTCTAAAAATAGTAACCCAGTGATACTTCCTGTCCCCTGTCCAGTTTTATTTTCTCCTTAGCACTTATAATCAACACACTATATATTTTAGTTGTTTATATTAGTTACTACTTGCCATCTACATGAGAATAGAATCTCCATGGAGGAACTTTTCTGGCTTCTTCTAGGACTATACGTTAGGTCCTAGATCAGTAACTGACACATGCCTGGCGATCAATGAATACATGTGAAATGACTTTTATTCTATAATCTAAGATCAGATCACTGCTCACTCTTTAGAAATTACAAAATCCAAATGCCTACATGTGCCAAGCAGGGAATATAAATGCGTGAAGCAGGCCTAGGTGAGTCCCTGCATGAAGGGAGGAATGTATGTCCTTTCTGAAGGGAGTTAGCTGTTCCTCATCTCTATTGAAAATTGTGGCCACACAGGAATGAGAATAAGCCCTGCCATTTTAAGACTTTTCAAAAGTGGCAGGAAATAAAGACTTTGGGGTATAATCTCCTAGTTTGTAAATGCAGGTACTGATTCAATTTAAGAACAAAAAGAAACCAAAAATGAAACCAAAACACTCTTGCTAAACAAACAAAATGTGTCTGGAGGCAGAAGGCAGCCACAGAAGCCGGGAATCACACGATTTTCCCCTGGCTGCTATATTATGGAAATTCCAGGTTTAATTTCTAAAGTCATGTTTCCGGTACTTGCCTCTATCCTTTCTCTTATCAAATAAACTTTGCGCCCATAAAGACATCACTTCCCTCTGTCCTCTTCATATCCTTTATTCTTTCAGCCTTTCCTGCCAATAGCCTACACAAGGTACATTTTCAGAAGAAACATGTTTTGGAATTTAAAAAAAAGAACTGAATTATAGCTCTACCTCTTGATTGTTATGAGAAGTTGGATCAATGTCTACAACTCCAACATCGAAATTGCTCATAGTATTTAGTTTCCTTGGAAAACACACCACTTTTTTTTTTAAGTCTTTCTCTTACTTTCCAATACCCTGAGCTGTCCCCCGCGCCTCTGGCTGCGTTCCCTTGGGTAGCCTAAATCCATCTCTGCACAATAGGGAGAATCACAAAAGACAAGGTTTGTCTTTTAAAAGAACCCAAATTCTAGCACTATAACCTCATTTTTGCCATAGAATACTTTGATTTACTGAGCTATTCTCTCAATGTGTTCTTATCTACTTTTCTCAGTCAAGTGCCTGCGTGCACCCGAGAGAGAGAGAGAGAGAGAGAGAGAGAGAGAGAGAGAGAGAGAGAGGAGGAGAGAGGGAGAGAGAGGAAGAGAAAGAATGGAGAAGAAGAAGAAGGAAGACTAAGAAAGGAGAAATTATTTTGTTATCAAGTATCCCCTGGAGGCAAAAGAATGGATTCCATAGTCTTAAAGCACTACTTGTTCTCCATGATTCTGTAACTACATGGTGATAGTGATAGTTGAAAGGCCAGAGTATTTTACAGAGATAAAGTACTTATTTTCAGCAAAGTACTTATTTCTCCCTAATAGTTCATGAAAGGGATATCCTACTAATCATCTATTTTTATGATGCCCTTAACAGACATTTTAAAACTCATGTTCATTTCTGAAAAGATGCGTGGGTAGCAAACTATCCACTGGTTTTGTAAAAACTTCTGGGAAGCACATTTGATTAGTCCTCTAGCACACAAGGGAAGTCAGAGGTTGACTACAACTGGTCTAGTTGGCGATATTCTTGTTCTTATTGGTGAATTCATAGTCAAGAGTTACTTTAGCCTTTAGACTACAGTAAGATTAAAGAGGGACAGTGTTTAAAACCACTCCTAGGCTAAGGACATAATAGCATCATTTAGGTTTTGAAACAGTAAATTTGTGTTGATAAAGAAATTAAGAAAAATTATTTATCCACAAGTCAACTAGAATAAAAATAAACCAGTTTCAATTAAATTAGATTTAAAAGAATTTTTGACACTAAATTTCTAAAATGTTGTTATAAAAATGTTTATTTTTCTTATATTCTGTATTATCAACTAATTTCTAAATATCAACAACTGGTTAATGCAAAGATGTGGTACGCTTTGTGTTGAATTAGAAAGTAGATATATTAACATGTTTTATTTTTCAGGTTATACAAAGTAATGCATGCACACTTTTAACAAGCATGGGAAGTACAAAAACATCAAATGCAGATAATAATATCATTAATAATTTCAATTATGAAAGTGTAACAAATCATCTCCCGCACAAAGCACACTGTCTGGTGGGTGATTATAATTAACCCTTAATGTCTAAAGATGGTCAAGCAAAGAGTAAGCACTAACCCTGAAACAAGGGAGAGGTTGGTTACAATGTTAATACTCTAATTTAAAGGAGTTAAGGAAATAGGCATGGACCAAAACAATGAATGGAACATAACTTCTGAGCAGGTGACATGATCTGTTTTCCAGGTTTTCCCCATGGTTAAAAAATTAATGATCCTTATTTTTGCCACTTCAAATGAATGTACTCAGATTATTCAAAAATATCTTGAGTTCACTCATGCACCCCGCTTGAGTTATAGTCATAAATTGTCTAATCTAGCCATCAGACTTCATAAAAATCTATAAATCATCAAGGAAGATGTGTTTGAAAGTTGCTATGTATCAATAAGATATTAAGCACTAAAAGAGCATTCAGCTAAGTAAATATAGCAGAGCACTAGTCCAGTAGATTTTCTAAGAGAAAAAGGGTTGAGGGTAGCTCATGAACCCTCCCTGCAGGTGTCTCAAAGTACATTAACATATAAAGGCTCTGAGAACACTTGTGGTAAACACACCTGATTAACTTCCTTTAACCCAGTATCTTTCCATTGTATTTAGCAGGAAACATTTAGCCAAACCCCTTCACTACGCCTCAGGAATATCTTCAAGGTTTGAGATTGGTTCCTATAAAGCTCTAACAGCAAACATATTCAAAAGAACTAAAAATAATGTCCAGACATTTGAAATATAAACATTAAAAAGTATGTCATGGACTAAATGCTGGGGTTAATATCACCAGTGAGAAACTAACAGTTATCAAAAATTTAATTCTGTTCAGAGTTAAAAGGTTATAAGACTAAGTATTTAAACACTTTTGAATTTTACAAAACCATGAGCAGGTTAGAGTGGCCTTTAACTTGCTTTCCAGATATAAAACATACAATTTTGCATATTTTACATTTGTAGTCATGGACTAACAACTGTGATAAAATATGTGCTTCCTAAATTTCACATGCTTTTTAATTGCCCAAAAGATCAATGTGAAACAATCACATTCATTTTAATTAACAGAGCTAATCAGACAGTTCTCCCAACCAATCTGACAGGAGAATACAAAGATTATCAAATGGGATCAAATCTGTAGAGATAAATAAAGATACCATGAGTCACAACACAGGACCAGTATGAAAAAATTGATCTTCTAACTACTTTGTATCACCAGAGATAAACGGATTTAAGCTGGATTTATTTTTAAAGGTAAATCAACCTTTTATAAATTTAATCTAATTCACCAACAGAAGAGTACTAAGAAAAGTGGGTAAAAAATAAAATCTATATGATCTGTGCCAACTAAAATTGATTTTTCTTCAGAAAAGAAGAGTCATTTTTATTATTCAACCATGCAAAACCAAGTTCAGTATTTTAATGAAAAATCCTGGCCTCGATGATTTATAGATTTTACAGTTGGTATTGTAAAAATCTGTCAAATTCTGTGACAAATGAGTTTCATATCAATGAATTAATTCTAAGTCAACATTGACTGTGTCTAATAATATCTGTGCAGGGGCTGTGGGCTTTCACGGCTGTGGTGCGAGCCCGTGTGGCTTGCACTGACTGGTCTGCTCCCGGGCCTGGCCGGTGAGACTGCGCCTGGCCTCACCCAGCTTCCCTGAAGCTGCTTCTCCCTCTTGCGGTCGTTGGCGAGGCGGAGTCATGTTTCCACACTCAGAACGGAACATGCGTCTTTGGTGTCATGAACTGCTGTGAAAGAAGTCCTATGACCTTGAAGCTACCATCTGGAGAGACTCTGTGGAGAGGCCCACTGGAGAGGAGAAGCTGTTAGCCAACAGCAGGCATCAAATGCCGGACATAGGATGGATTTGGAACAGATCAAGGAATCATCTCACTTTAAGAACTTTTATTGAGGAATTGAATGTAAGGAGAATGCCACACTGCTGTCAATTTGGAAGTGCTGTGAAGGAAAGAGAGCCAGCTGTATAGAACAGGAAGACAGCTTTGAATTCCACCTTGGCACTCACTGGTTGGTGAGAATCCATAC
The DNA here is from genome assembly GCF_030028045.1 of Hippopotamus amphibius kiboko. Taxonomy (NCBI): domain Eukaryota; kingdom Metazoa; phylum Chordata; class Mammalia; order Artiodactyla; family Hippopotamidae; genus Hippopotamus; species Hippopotamus amphibius. The sequence continues at coordinate 225,750,856 of NC_080187.1, forward strand.
ACATCACCCAGTTTCCTAGTCTGGGGCTTGGATAGTCTTTGTTAATCCTCTTTATTGCCAAGACAAGCAAGTCTGGATTCCTGGATCAGAAGTCAAGCTGGAGGCTCTTGGGAGGGAGTACTGACTCCAGGACACTAGACCACTAGAGAGTCCTCAGCCACAGGGAAGATTAACAGCAGAGAATTCTCATGGAGGCCTCTATCAGGGTCTAGGGCCTGGCTTTGCCCAACTGTCTGCAACTGCCAGTGCTGGATACCTCACACCAAACTACAAACGACAGAAACACAAACCTATCCATCAGCACATAGACTACCTAAAGCCATATTAAGCTCACAGATACCCTAAAACACACCATCTGACAAGGCCCTGCTCAAGAGAGGGAAAAGACTCAGATCCACACACCAGAAAGCAGGCACCAGACCCTCCCACCATGAAGCCTACTCAAGGCACTGGACAAACCCCACCACAGGGGCAGAGAGCAGAAGCAAGAGGAACTACTAATAGGCAGCATAGGGAAAGGAGACAGCAAATACTATAAATTAGACAAAATGAGAAAACAAAGAAACACCTTGCAGGCAAAGAAGCAAGATAAAAACCCACAAGACCAAATAAATGAAGGGGAAATAGGAAAATTGCATGAAAAAGAATTCAGAGTAATGATAGTAAAGATGACCCAAAATCTCAAAACAAAATAGAGAAAACAAAAGAAACATTTAATAAGGACCTAGAAGAACTAAAGAGCAAACAGTAATGAAAAACACAATAAATGAAATTAAAAATACTCTAGATGGTATAAATAGCAGAATAACTGAGGCAGAAGAATGAGCAAGTGAGTTGGAAGACAGAGTGGTGGAAATAACTGCCACAGAGCAGGAAAAGTAAAAAATAATAAAAAGAATAGAATACAGTCTCAGAGACCTCAGTGACAACATTAAGTGCACCAACATTTGAATCATAGGCATCCCAGAAGAAGAAGAAAAAAAGAAAGGGTCTGAGAAAATATTTGAAGAGGTTATAGTAGAAAACTTCCCTAACATGGAAAAGGAAATAATTAACCAAGTCCAAGAAGAGCAGAGAGTCCATATAGAATAAACCCAAGGAGAAATACATCGAGGCACATATTAATCAAGCTAATAAAAATTAAACACAAAGAAAACATATTAAAAGCAGCAAGAGAAAAGCAACAAATAACATAGAAGGGAAAACCCATAAGGATAAGAGCTGATTTTTCTGCAGAAACTCTGCAGGCCAGAAGGGAGTGGCAGGATATACTTAAAGTCTTGAAAGAGAAAAAGCTACAGCCAAAAATACTCTATCCAGCAAGAGTCTCATTCAGATTTGACGGAAAAATCAAAAGCTTTACAGACAAGCAAAAGTGAAGACAACTCAGCACCAACAAATCAGCCTTATAATTGTTAAAGGAACTTTTCTAGGCAGGAAACACAAGTGAAGGAAAAGACCTACAAAAAAACCCAAAAAACCCCAAATTAAGAAATGGTAATAGAAACATACATGTCAATAATTACCCTAAATGTAAATTGATTAAATGCTCCAACCAAAAGACACAGACTGGCTGAATGGATACAAAAGCAAGACCCTTCTATATGCTGTCTACAAGAAACCCACTTCAGACCAAGGGACACACACAGACTGAAAGTAAGGGGATGAAAAAAGATATTCCTCACAAATGAAAGTCAAAAGAAAGGTGGAGTAGCAATACTCATATCAGACAAATTAGACTTTAAAGTAAAGACTATTACAAGAGACAAGGAAGGACACTACCTAATGACCAAGGGATCAATCCAAGAAGAACATATAACAACTGTAAATATCTATGCACCCAACACAGGAGCACCTCAATACAGAAGGCAAATGCTAACAGCCATAAAAGGGGATATTGACAGAAACACAATAATAGTAGGAGACTTTAATACTCCACTTACACCAATGAACAGATCATCCAAATAGAAAATAAACAAGGAAGCACAAGCTTTAAATGATACATTAGACCATCTCAACTTTAATATTTATAGGACATTCCATCCAAAAACGACAGAATACACTTTCTTCTCAAGTGCACAAAGAACACTCTCCAGGATAGATCACATTTTGGGTCACAAATCAAGCCTTGGTAAATGTAAGAAAACTGAAATTGTATCAAGCATCTTCTCTGACCACAATGCCATGAGACTAGATATCAATTACAGGAAAAAAACTGTAAAAAATACAAACACATGGAGGCTAAACAATATGTTATTAAACAACCAAGAAATAACTAAAGAAATCAAAGAAGATATCAAAAAATACCTAGAAACAAATGACAATGAAAACACAACAACCCAAAACCTATGGGATACAGCAAAAGCAGTTCTAAGAGGGAAGTTTATAGCAATACAGTCCTACCTTAAGAAACAAGAAAATGATCGAATAAACAACCTAACCTTACACCTAAAACAATTAGAGAAAGAAGAACAAAAAAACCTCAAAGTGAGCAGAAGGAAAGAAATCATAAAGATCAGATCAGAAATAAACAAAAAAGAAATGAAGGAAACCATAGCAAAAATCAATGAAACTAAAAGCTGCTTCTTTGAGAAAATAAACAAAACTGATAAACCATTAGCCAGACTCATCAGGAGAAAAAGTGAAGAGATGCAAATCAACAGAAATAGAAATGAAAAAGAAGTAACAACAGACACCACAGAAATACAAAAGATCATGAGAGACTACTACAAGCAACTATATGCCAATCAATTGGATAACCTGGAAGAAATGGATACATTCTTAGAAAAATACAATCTTCCAAGACTGAACCAGGAAGAAATAGAAAATATGAACAGACCAATCACAAGTACAGAAATTGAGGCAGTGATTAAAAATCTCCCAACACACAAAAGCCCAGGACCAGATGGATTCACGGGCAAATTCTACCAAACATTTCAAGAAGAGCTAACACCCATCCTACTCAAACTCTTCCAAAATATAGCAGAAGGAGGAACACTCCCAAACTCAATCTACGAGGCCACCATCACCCTGATACCAAAACCAGACAAAGATGTCATACAAAAAAGAAAATTACAGACCAACATCACTGATGAATATAAATTCAAAAATCCTCAACAAAACACCAGCTAACAGAATCCAACAGCTCATTAAAAAGATCATAAACCATGATCAAGTGGGGTTTATCCCTGGGATGCAAGGATTCTTCAATATACGCAAATCAATCAATGTGATACATTGTATCAACAAAATGATGGATAAAAACCATAGGATCATCTCAATAAATGCAGAAAAAGCTTTTGACAAAATTCAACATCCATTTATGATAAAAGCTCTCCAGAAAATGAGCACAGAAGGAAATTGCCTCAACATAATAAAAGACATATATGACAAACCAATAGCCAACATCATTCTAAATGGTGAAAAACTGAAAGCATTTCCTCTTAGAACAGGAACAAGACAAGGGTGTCCACTCTCACCATTATTATTCAACATAGTTTTGGCAGTCTTAGCCACAGCAATCAGAGAATAAAATGAAATAAAAGGAATCCAAATTGGAAAAGAAGAAGTAAAATTGTCACTCTTTGCAAATGACATGATATTATACATAGAAAACCCTGAAGATTCTACCAGAAAACTGCTAGCACTAATTGATGAATTTAGTAAAGTAGCAGGATACAAAATTAATGCACAGAAATCTCTTGCATTCCTATACACTAACAACGAAAGAGTAGAAAGAGAAATTAAGGAAACACTCCCTTTTACCACTGCAACAAAAAGAATAAAATACCTTGGAATACACCTGCCTAAGGAGGCAAAAGACCTGTATGCATAAAATTATAAGACATTGATGAAAGAAATAAAAGACGATACACACAGATGGAGAGACAAACCATGTTATTGGATTGGAAGAATCAACATTATGAAAATGACTATACTACCCAAAGCAATTTACAGATTCAACGCAATTCCTATCAAATTACCAATGGCATTTTTCACAGAACTAGAACAAGAAATTTTACAATTTGTATGGAAACACAAAAGACCCCAAATAGCTAAAGCAATCTTGAGAAGGAAAGACAGAGTTGGTGGAATCAGGCTTCCTGACTTCAAACCATACTACAAGGCCACAGTGATCAAGACAGTATGGTACTGGCACAAAAACAAAAATATAGATCAATGGAACAGGATAGAAAGCCCAGAGATAAACCCATGCACATATGGGCACTTTATCTTTGATGAAGGAGGCAAGAATATACAATGGAAAAAAGACAGCCTCTTCAATAAGTGGTGCTGGGAAAATTGGACAGCAACATGTAAAAGAATGAAATTAGAACACTTCCTAACACTAAACACAAAAATAAACTCAAAATGGATTAAAGACCTAAATGTAAGGCCAGACACTATAAAACTCTTAGAAGAAAACACAGGCAGAACACCCTATGACATAAATGAAAGAAAGATCCTTTCTTACCCACCTCCTAGAGTAATGGAAATAAAATAAAAAATAAACAAATGGGACCTCATGAAACTTAAAAGCTTTTGCACAGTGAAAGAAACCATAAACAAAACAAGAAGACAACCCTCAGAATGGGAGAAAATATTTGCCAACAAAGCAACGGACAAAGGATTAATCTCTAAAATATACAAGCAGCTCATGCAGCTTAATACCAAAAAAAGCAAATAACCCAATCCACAAATGAGCAAAAGACCTAAACAGACATTTCTCCAAAGAAGACATGCAGATCGCCAACAAACACATGAAAAGATGCTCAACATCACTACTCATTAAAGAAATGCAAGTTAAAGCCACAATGAGGTATCACCTCACACTGGTCAGAATGACCATCGTCAAAAAATCTAGAAACAATAAATACTAGAGAGGGTATGGAGAAAAGGGAACTTTCCTGCACTGTTGGTGTGAATGTAAGTTGGTATAGCCACTATCGAAAACAGTTTGGAGATTCCTTAAAAAACTAAAAATGGAACTACCATATGCTGGGTATATGCCCAACAATCCTACTACTGGGCATATACCCAGAGAAAACCATAGTTCCCAAAGAAACATGTACCACAATGTTCACTGCAGCACTATTCACAATAGCCAGGACGTGGAAGCAACCTAAATGGCTGAAAGGATAAAAAAGATGAATGGATAAAAAAGATGTGGCACATATATACAATGGAATATTACTCAGCCATAAAAAGCCATAAAAAAAAACAAAAAATTGAGTTATTTGTAGTGAGATGGATGGACCTAGAGTCTGTCATACCGAGCAAAGTAAGCCCGAAAGAGAAAAACAAATACCATATAGTAACTCATATACATAGAATCTAAACAAATGGTAAAGATGAACCCAGTGGCAGGGCAAGAATAAAGATGCAGATGCAGAGAACATACTGGAGGACATGGGCCAGAGCGTGGTGAAGGGGAAGCTGGGACAAAGTGAGAGAGTAGCATTGACATATATACATTACCAAATGTAATAGAGATAGCTAGTGGGAAGTTGTTGCATAACACAGGGAGATCAACTCGATGATGGGTGATGACTTAGAGGGCCCGGATAGGGAGGGTGGGAAGGAGTTGCGGGAGGGAGGGGGTATGAGGATATATGTATAAATACAGCTGATTTGCTTTGTTGTACAGCAAAAACTGGCACAACAGTGTAAGCCAATTATATTCCAGTGAAGAGCTTAAAAAAAAACTTTTATTGAGATACATGCGACATACAATAAACTGCATATATTTAAAGTGTATAATTTGATTGTTTTTCTTATTAGTAATGTATATATGGCAATCTCAATCTCCCAATTTATAATTTAAGAATGCAGCATTATGGGCTATATCCAAAAAATAATATTTGTGCAAAGAAAAGGACAAAATAGACAGTCTGATGCCACTAAAATCTGATCGCTAAGCTCGAAATGTATTTGTGTCCATATTTAATGGTTGGGAAGCAGTTTAAACTGTGCACCATAAAACCCAATAACATAGACTTTTATTTAAAAGGAAATTTCCATTTTGTGGTCAGATAGATTCAATATTCGGTTGAAAAACATTTCATGCTTTTATAGATTAGAAAAGATTAGAGCAGGGGCAGGGATCATGTGCTAGATGCACTTTATTTTTCAAAAAAGAGGATGTTCATGATTTGGTATACATTGTAAACAAGACTGAAAGCCATAGATTAAAGCTCTATACACACCAAAAGCCAAGGGAAACTATGCAGGGTGCTACTTATGATGTATTATTTACACAGGTGAATTTCTGCCAACAAAGCTTTCTACCTTAAAATACATTTCAAATCTGAAGTGTCAATCAATGACATTTAACAACTCTGTCACGGTGAAAGGGAGAAAGACAACCTGCTTGGATCCTTACGCTGAGTATTTAATAATGATAATACGAAAACCCAGCAGCAGTCTCAAGTACAGCAGTGTGCTACAAACAGAAATAACGAAGAAGATAGTGGGAAGGATTTGAAAGCCACGTCCATCAAGTGGAGGGTGAACAATTTAAGAGTCATGTGTTTACTGAGATGCTTGTCTGAGAATAAGGTAGCCCAGTTTATGAACAGGCTGTGTTCACCCCAGTATGTGGTCTGTGCTAGGTACTTTTTGAGGGAAGAACTTTTCCTCTGCCTCCAACTCAACTTAAAGAACATTAGAAATGGAAACTCACAAAAGCCACAAAAGGACGCCCCTTTGTTTTTGTTTTTTAATTAATTAATTTATTTTTTGGCTGCACTGAGTCTTCATTGCTGTGCACAGGCTCTCTCTGGCTGCAGCAAGCATGGAGCATGGGCTCTAGGCATCGGCTTCAGTAGTTGTGGCACATGGGCTCAGTAGTTGTGGCTTGCGGGCTCTAGAGCAGAGGCTCAGTAGTTGGGGCACATGAGCTTAGTTGCTCCACGGCATGTGGGATCCTCCTGGACCAGAGCTCGAACCCGTGTCCCCTGCACTGGCAGGTGGATTCTCAACCACTGCACCACCAGGGAAGCCTCACACCATGTCGAGGGCCACTTTCCCCCACACTCCGGCAAGTGCTTACCAAATTTAATTTGCATTTCCCTAAGAATAAGGTTCAACAGCCCCTTTGGTTTTGACACGGGGTCTGCACATCCCTGAAGAGTAGTGGGAAGAGAGTTCCAGGACTGGGGCTGAGTGTCGGGGGCTTCAAATTATTTTAAAACCTCAAAAATGTTTCTTGGTCCCTCTAGTTCCTGGCTTAGCCTCTTTCTTTTCTTCAGTGAACCTCCATAAAGCCAAGGCCTTTAACGTTGTTCACGTAGAGGCCTAGTGCCTAGAATAGTATCTGGTTTATTTTAGGTCGACAGGAAACTGAATGAATTAAAGTTCTCATGTTTATTTCAAATAAGATTATCCTTCATAAGGATACTGCACAGCTTGTTTTAACAAATTCTCTTCAAGGTGTATTTTTCTGAAGCAGACACTTAGGCTCTTGAGTTTTTAATGAAGGTCTCTCACACAAATTACTAAAAGGGATTCTACAATAAAACAGCTCCATTTTAGTCCTAACCTGTTTTTTGTTTATTTATAAGATAGTGAAAGCTAAATAATAGATACAATCTTGTAGTGGGCTTTTATACATTAGAGAATGAATTAAGACGCAGCTACATCTCGGAGAAAAAATGAGTATATTTTCGGCATTTCAGGGCAGAAGATGGGCAGGACTGTGATAAAAGGCAGAAGTTAACATGGACAGAGCTGCAGGCAGCAACGGCCGCATTAAGTACAGATTGTGAAACCTCTGAACACTGGCCCTTTGCCTTTTCATCCTTGTGCTCACACTCTGTATCACTTTCTTTGTGCTCAAAAGCAGCAAAGACTGAATGAAGAGACTAGGAATTTGCTCTCCTCTGCTTCCTCATCTTTCCTCTTTTCTTTTCCCAGGTGCTTCTGTGAGTTTCCATCCAGGATTTGGCCTGAAGAGAATACAAAGAGGGGAGAGTAGGAGTTGGGAATCAGTGATGTCAGGTAAGGGTGGTGATAGCAGATGAACTGGCTGCAGCTGATACAGAAATGGTATTTCCACAACTACTTGACATTCTCAGGTTTATCCACGTAAAAGCGTGAAAGCTGGTTACTGCTTTATGAATTTCTCTCAAAGTTCACAATAGGTTAAAAAAAGAAGCGGTTCTGGAGTAAGAAGTCTTCAATTTAAAATCCAGCCCTGTGCTTCCTCCCAGCATGCCCATGAGCAAGTTACTTAAACTCTGAAAGCATCAGTTGACTATTTGTAAGTGGATATAAATTATATCCCTCACGTTACCCGCGCTTGTTATTATTAAATGTGATAAATCCAAAATATTTAGCACTGAAGAGAGAAGGCAATAACCACCGGTATCACATGCTATTGCTATTATTACCCATTAATACAAATATACAATCACACTGTGGTTTAAAATGAGAAAACACATTCACTTAGTGCTTTTTAAATGAAGATTTATGTCTGAGAATTAAAGTTAGCTTGCACATTATAATATCTATGTATGGCAGATTTTTAATGGAAACATGTTTATATATTCATATAAGAATGATGATGAGAAGACTAGTTAAATAATTAGATGGACCAATAATCTCAAGTTTTAATTATAAACCACATCCCTAGTTCCAAGTTCAGAAATTTTTATTTGTTATAGAGCAAAAGCACTGGGACTAAAAACAAATGAGCAAACAAAACAAAACCTCATTTACATTATTTATGGTACATATATGGATGGTATCAATAGCTCTAAAGAAGTAAAAATGGTTATTCTTTGTAGAAAAGCGTTTCATCCCCATTCTGAATACATACAATAAAAATAAAGAGTAGTATATATTTTCTAAAGTTAAATTTCATAATTCATAATCTTAGCAGTAATACAAAAAGAATTTATACCTTACCGTTAACCATAATTGCTAAATAAATTTATTTAAATACACACACACATTCATAGTCCTTAAAATGGGATAATAATATATTGCCCATAATATGCCCTCATTTCCGTGAATAATAATGTCTTCGGTTTAAAAGAAGCAAGGTGATTTTTAAACATGTTTTAAACAAGACTATTTTATACTTTCTAATTGTGTCAAGCGTAATTCTTTGCAGAAGCTAAACGTAAAGATACTGCTATAATTGGCGGTGTCCTTTAAAAATCAACTATTGCTACAGCCATGGTACTAATGAGACTGATTTTCATGTGCAGAACGAGAAATTAGTCTTATTACATTTGAGTCCCACTTTCACATAATATTCCTAAAAAAAAAAAATGTCTCAATATACTCATCTGAGTAACTTAAGCATTAAATATGTGTCTGTTATACCAGACAGGGAAAAAAAATGGAATCACGTGAATAACCTCCAACAATTTTAATGCCATAAAATCTAGATATACTTTTCCTAAAAGAACACATTTTTAACCTATTTTCAATGCATTTGCTTTGGGGATGTTGGTAAAGTTGAGAGGAAAGAAGAATGAGAGATGTTTTGTCTAAATGAAAGGAGAGGAAAAAATTTCAGTGTACTCTAATGATTATGAATGGAGCCTGCCTGTCTGGATTCAAATCTCAGCTCAGCCACTCGCTAGCCGCACACCTTTGCGTGCTCCTTCACCTCTCTGGTCCTTCCTGTCTCATTTGATAACAGAGGAGCTGTAACGATTTCCTGAGTTCACAAGGAAAGAAAAATGCTTAGAATCTTTTCTAGCATGCATACATTAACTCTGAACACCCCTAACTCTTTTATTTTAAACTTATATTATCTCTAGATTTGGGGAACCATTTATGATAAGTATTCATTATCGTTGGACATAGGCAAACAAAATCCATGCCACACCTGGAAATCTTTACATGCAAACAAAAGACACTACTTGAGATGTACCATTTATAAGTTTGCCATGACAGTCTAGAAAAAATGAACTCATAATGTTGAATATTTGTTAATTTTTAAAGTAGATGCCAATCATCCCTTTAAACACAAAATTTGATTTACATATTGATATATTTTTCCACATCTTCTCCAACCTAAGGAAGCAGGCATTGCAATATCTGGAGCCTTTCATCTACCACTTCTATACTGCCTTTTTAAGAGTGATTTTTCTCAAAGAGATTTTTTTCACCAACTTATTTGATCCTGAAACATTAGCTTTCCAGTTTTAACATACAGATAGATAGAAAGATAGGTAGACATACAACCAGGGCTTTTATTCGGCAATATCTAACTATAGCATTGTATTTCCTCATCGCATGAATATATTTTTAAACGAATGATCTTGATTCCTTAGGTATTCTTTGTAGCTTTATAATAGGTAAATGCAGGCTTTTATTAGTCCTTTAGATATACTGAAAAGGAGACTGAGAACCTCTCAATAACATTTTTGAATTTCTAGAAGCTTAAAGTTTCTAGACCCTAGGCAACAGAACATATAGAAGTCAAATTGTCTAGTAAGATAATAAATATTTAAAACATTTTATGCCTAGAACTGACAAAAAAAATAACAGCCTTGGATGTGAATTTTAGAGCCAATAATCAAACTGTTGAAGGAGATGAATCAAGTTCACATATTCACATATTTTAAATACTGTGACGATTCTGTAACCATTCAACAAAGCCTGAAGAACTACTATGGGCTCACAAATGAGAAAACCATGAATGCCCTAGCCAGACACAGGCCACCTCCGATGACTGAGAGGGTCAAGGCTGAACACATTCAGTTGTGACATTTTCTAACGTCACAGAATCAGCACAGACCTAACTCAGATCTGGCTTGGGTTAGAATGCCATGCAAACTCTGGAGGAGGAAAAGCACTTACGTACATAAATTGGATCATTAGATAGTTTTAATTTGATAATACCACCAATCAATCATAATTAGAATCAATGTATCTGTATTCAAGTTATAATTTTTTCACATGAAATCAAATGATCAAACTATGCTCCCTCAACTTACATTTTTGATTTCTCTCTGTTTCTTCCCCTCTATTTGCAAACATTCCAGTTCTAACAAGACTTACCTGTGATTCGTTTACTCCTTTAAATTTTACTGCCCTCTCCCTCCTTCTGTTTACCTGAATTGTTAAATGTTATGGATTCTGTCAAATACTTTTATGTATTTATTGAAATGATCATGTAATTTTTTGTTGTTTACTAATATTGATTGATTTTCAGATGTTGAATCAAACAAACTCCCATTATACATCCCACTTGGTCATGCTGTATAATCTTTCATAAATGTTTCTTTTTTTTTTTTTAAAGAACTTTTATTGAGATACAGTTAACAGACAATAAACAGCATATATTTAGAGTGCACAATTTGGTATCCCAATCTCCCAATTCATTCCCCCCCAACCCTCCCCGCTTTCCCCACTTGGTGTCCATATGTTTGTTCTCTACATCTGTGTCTCTATTTCTGCCTTGCATTTCCTCTTTCATAGTTGTTAGCATTTGCCTTATGTATTGAGGTGCTCCTATATTGGGTGCATATATATTTATAATTGTTGTCTCCTCTTCTTGGATGGATCCCTTGATCTTTATGTAATGTCCTTTCTTGTCTCTTGTAACATTTTTTATTTTAAAGTCTATTTTATCTGATATGAGTAGGCTACTCCAGCATTCTTTTGATTTTCATTTGCATGGAATATCTTTTTCCATCCCCTCATTTTCAGTCTGTATGTGTCCCTAGGTCTGAAGTGGGTCTCTTGCAGACAGCATATATATGGGTCTTGTTTTTGTATCCATTCAGCCAGTCTGTGTCTTCTGGTTGGTGCATTTAGTCCATTTACATTTAAGGTAATTGTCGATATGTATGTTCCTATTACCATTTTTTAAATTGTTTTGTTGTTGTTTTTGTAGGTCCCTTTCTTCTCTTATGTTTCCAGCTTAGAGAAGTTCCTTTAGCATTTGTTGTAGGGCTGGTTTGGTGGTGCTGAGTTCTCTTAGCTGTTGCTTGGCTGTAAAGCTTTTGATTTCTCCATCGAATCTGAATGAGATCCTTGCTGGGTAGAGTATTCTTGGTTGTAGGGTCTTCCCTTTCATCACTTGAAATATATCATGCCACTCCCTTCTGGCTTGCAGAGTTTCTGCTGAGAAATCAGCTGTTACCCTGATGGGAGTTCCCTTGTATGTTATTTGTTGTTTTTCCCTTGTTGCTTTTAATAACTTTTCTCTGTCTTTAATTTTTGTCAGTTTGACTACTCTATGTCTTGGCGTGTTTCTCCTTGGGTTTCTCCTGCCTGGGACTCTCTGTACTTCCTGGACTTGGGTAGCTATTTCCTTGCCCATGTTAGGGAAATTTTCAACTACAATCTCTTCCAATATTTTCTCAGGTCCTTTCTCTCTCTCCTCTCCTTCTGGGACCCCTATAATGCGAATGTTGGTGCATTTAACATTGTCCCAGAGGTCTCTTAGGTTGTCTTCAGTTCTTTTCATTCTTTATTCTTTTCTGCACCAGTGATTATCACTATTCTGTCTTCCAGGTCACTTATTCGCCCTTCTGCTATTGGTTCCTTCTAGTGTATTTTTCATTTCCGTTATTGTGTTGCATATCTCTGTTTGTTTGCTCTTTACTTCTTCTAGGTCTTTGGTAAACTTTTCGATCTTTGCCTCCAGTCTTTTTTCAAAGTCCTGGATCATCTTCACCACCATTATTCTGAATCCTTTTTCTGCAAGGGTGCCTATCTCCTCTTCATTTAGTTGTTTTTCTGGGGTTTTATCCTGTCCCTTCATGTGGTACAAAGTCCTCTGCTTTTTCATTTTCTCTATCTTTCTGTGGCTGTGGTTTTCAGTTCCACAAAATGAAATACTGCTGATACTGCTTGATACTGCTGTCTGCCCTCTTGTCCCTTCATAAATGTTTCTTGATTTGGTTTGCCAGCATGCTGTTGATTTGCTTCATTTATACTCATAAGAGATATTGGCCTTTCCTTCTGCTGTGATGTCTATCCAGTTTTGGTTTCAGGTAACACTGATCTCAGAAAATAAGTTGGAAAGTATTTCCTACTCTTTGAGGAGCGGTACAGGGAAAGAATTTGTTAGAGAGAATTAATTCTCATTTAAGAATTTGGTAGATCACCAGTGAAGCTATGTGTACCTAGGCTTTTCTTTGTGGGAATTGTAAAAAATTCTTCCCACAAGTAAAAATCTCTTTACTTGTTATACATGTTATTCACATTTTTCTATTTCTTCTAAAGTCAGTTTCAGTAGTTTGTAGCTTTCTAGGGATTTTTTAAATTTCATCTAGGTTATCTACTTTGTTGGCATCCAGTTTTATCATTTTCGTAGGCAGAATAACGGCCCTCCAAAGATGCCCACGAATCTGTGAACCTGTGAATATTTTACCTTGAATGGCAAAGGGAAATTAAGGTAGCAGAAGAAATAAAAGTTGCTAATCAGCTGACCTTAAAATGGGGAGAGTACCCTGGATTATCTAGGAGGGCCCAATGTAATCACTGGGGTCCTTAAACATGGAATAGGAAGGCAAAAGAAGAGGTCAGGCTGATGTGAAATGAGAATTCCATCTGCTGTTGCTGGCTTGACAGATGGAGGAAGGGGGCCACAAGCAGAGAAATGTGGGCACCCTGTAATAACTAGAAAGAGCAAGGAAACTGGTACTCCCCTAATGCCTCCAGGGGAATGCAGCCTGGCTGATACCTTGCTTTTAACCCTGTTCAGACTTTAGAACTAAAGAACTATAAAATAATAGTTTGTGTTGTTTGGGGCACTAAATTTGTGGTAATTTTAAAAAGCAGCCAAAGATACACAATGCAATAGTATTCCCTGATAATACTTTCAATTTCTGTAAAGTTGATAGTTGATGTCCCTTTTTTCATTCCTTACTTCAGTAATTTGAGTCTCATCATTTTTCCCCTGGTCATTTCTAGAGGTTTGACAATTTTGTTGATCTTTTAAAACAAGCAACTTTTGGTTTTGTTGATGTTCTCTAGTGTTTTTCTATTCCCTATTCCATTTGTTTCCATTCTAATCTTTATTTTTTCTTTCCTTCTGATTGCTCTGCATTTAGCCTGCCCTTATTTTTTTCCTGGTTTCTTAAGGTAAAAGGTTATTGATGTAAGGATATTTTCTTTTCTAATATACGTATTTACAGCTTAAAGTTTCCCTGTAAGTACTGCTTTAGCAGCATAAGGTACATTTTGGTATGTGGTATCTTCATTTCATTCATCTCAATTATTTTCTAATTTCCTTTGTGGTTTATTTTTTGATTTTTAATTTTGATTGAGATCTGTAATCAATTTACATTCAATGTAATCATCAAGATCAAACTTACATTTAACATTATGCTTTTTGTGTGTGTGTGTGTGTGTGTGTGTGTGTGTGTGTGTGTGTGTGTGTGTGTAGATAGTGCTTAATTTTATTTATAGAGCTGAACTAATTCTTTTTTTTTTTTTTAATTTTTTTTTTGGGGGGTACACCAGGTTCAATCATCTGTTTTTATACACATATCCCTGTATTCCCTCCCTTCCTTGACGCCCCCCCGCCTCGAGTCCCCCCCACCCTCCCTGCCCCAGTCCTCTAAGGCGTCTTCCATCCTCGAGTTGGACTCCCTTTGTTATACAACAACTTCCCACTGACTATTTTACAGTTGGTAGTATATATATGTCTGTGCTACTCTCTCGCTTCGTCTCAGCTTCCCCTTCACCCCCCGCCCCCTCCCATACCTCGAGTTCTCCAGTCCATTCTCTGTATCTGCATCCTTGTTCTTGTCACTGAGTTCATTAGTACCATTTTTAGATTCCGTATATGTGAGTTAGCATACAATATTTGTCCTTCTCTTTCTGACTTACTTCACTCTGTATGACAGATTGTAGTTCTATCCACCTCATTACATATAGCTCCATCTCATCCCTTTTTAGAGCTGAGTAATATTCCATTGTATATATATGCCACATCTTCTTTATCCATTCATTTGTTGATGGGCATTTCGGTTGCTTCCATGTCCTGGCTATTGTAAATAGTGCTGCAATAAACATTACAGTACAAGTTTCTTTTGGGATTATGGTTTTCTTTGGGTATATACCCAGTAGTGGGATTACTGGATCATAGGGTAGTTCTATTTGTAGTTTTTAAGGAACCTCCAAATTGTTTTCCATAGTGGCTGTACCAACTTACAGTCCCACCAACAGTGCAGGAGAGTTCCCTTTTCTCCACACCCTCTCCAACATTTGTGGTTTCCAGATTTTGTGATGATGGCCATTCTGATTGGTGTGAGGTGATACCTCATTGTGGCTTTGACTTGCATTTCTCTGATGATGAGTGATGTTGAGCATCTTTTCATGTGTGTGTTGGCCATCTGGATGTCTTCTTTGGAGAAATGTCTATTTAGGTCTTCTGCCCATTTGTGGATTGGGTTATTTACTTTTTTGGTATTAAGCTGCATGAGCTGCTTGTATATTTTGGAGATTAATCCTTTGTCCGTTGTTTCATAGGCAATTATTTTTTCCCATTCTGAGGGTTGCCTTTTAGTCTTGTTTATGGTTTCTTTCACTGTGCAAAAGCTTTTAAGTTTCATCAGGTCCCATTTGTTTATTCTTGATTTTATTTCCATGATTCTAGGAGGTGGGTCAAAAAGGATCTTGCTTTTGTTTTTATACATCTTATCTCATTTTCTTCCTCAATGCTTCCATTATTATCTTCTTTTGTGTTAACTAGACATTATCTAGTGTACAATTTTAATTCCCTTGATGTTTTTAACTATATTTTTTGAATAATTTTCTCAGTCGTTGCATTGGGGTTTCTAATTAACATCTTAATTTAAAGCCATCTAGTTAGCATTAACACCACTTCAATTTCAAAGTATAAAAAAATTTTGCTCCAGTATAGCTCTGTTTGCCCCTCCCCTGCTTTGTGCTAACATTGTCATACAAATTACAACTTTATATATTATAAACCAGTCAACATAATTTTAAAACTACTATTTTACACATTTGTCTTTTAAGTCAAATAGGAGAATCGTTATAAACAAAAACATGTTCATACTGTCTTTTTTATGCATGTATGCAGTTATTGTTATTCTGTGCTCTTTATTTCCACATGTGGATTTCGGTTACTGCCTAGTGTCCTTTTATTTTAGCCCAAAGGACTTTATTTTGTACTTTATTTTGTAGAGCAGGTCTATTGTTGAAAAATTCTCTCAATTTGTTTTTCTGGAGATTTCTTAATTTCTCAAGTTTAAAGCATAGTTTGGCTGGATATAGAAATCTTGGTTGACAATTTTTTTCTTTCAGTACTTTTAGTATGTTATTCGACACTCTTCTGGCCTCCATGGTTCCTAACCAAGGCAGCTGTAAGTCTTACTGAGAATCCCTTGTATGTATTATGAGGGGCTTTCCCTTGGTACCTTTAAGATTCCCTCTTTGTCTCTAGCTTTTGACGGTATAACTATAATGTGTATAGGTATGAAATTCTTTGAGTTTACCCTACTTGGAGTTGCTATGTAGATTAATGTTTTTCATCAAATTTGGGGAGCTTTGGCCATCATTTCTTCAAATATTCTTTCTGGCTCTCCTTATAGGACTTCTATTATGTACATCTTAGAACACTTGATGGTGTCTCACAGGTTTCTGAGACTCTGTTCATTTTTCTTTCTTCTTTCTATTCTTCAGACTAGATAATCTCAATTTTCCTAACTTTGAGTTTACACTTCTCTGCCAGGTCAGATCTGCTGTTGAGTCCCATTAGTGAATTTTTCATTTTAGCTATTACACTTTCCAGAATTTCTAGCTGGCTATTATTTTTAAACTTTATCTCTTTGTTGATATTCTCTATTTAGTGACATTTCATTCTTCTTTAGCTTGGTGAACATATTTATAACAGCTGGTTTAAAGGTTTTTGGTTTTTTTGTTTTGCTTTTTTTAAGGGGGTGGGGTAGTTCATCACCTAAGCTTCCTCAGGGATAGTTTCTTTCGACTGTTTTAAACCTGTATATGAACCATACTTTTTGTTGTTGATACTACAGTTTAATAAATCAGATCCCTCATCCTGACAGTTTTTTGCCACTGCTGTTTGTTTAGTGAATCCCCTAGACTAATTCTGTAAAGTCTGTATTCTTTGTCATGTGTGGTCATTGAAGCTTCTGCGTAGTTAGTTTAGTGAGCAGCCAATGATTGGACAGAGATGTGCTTAAATGCATTGAACCTATAAGTTTCTAAAGCTTTGAAAAGGAGCTGTGTGTGTGTGTGTGCACGCGCATGCATGCTGGAGGCATGCCTTTAAAACCCCAGCATTTTTAAACTCTGATCTTTCACTTGCTGTTTGTGCAAAGCTTCAAGGTCAGCCAGAGGTAAGAAAATAAACCCTTCTGAATTACCTCCTGGGCATGCATACAGCTGTGCTTATGGCTGTGGGGTTCTGGATCTCCAGGAATATGGCAGAGAGTTTCACATCCCCTGTGGACTTCTTATTCCCTAGGTTTTCTTTATAAGATTTTGGTCAGCCTCTTGTTTTGCCCAACTGGTATCACCATTTCAATTGTTAACAACTGCAGCTGAATTTTTTCAACCAAGTCCTTGGGTCCTCACTGAATGACCTCTCGAGTCAGGTCAAAATAAGACAGGCCCTATTAATAGACTTTTCCAGAGATCTGCCAGACAGGTCAAACAGTGACAATTCAGTGGGGATGAAGGTTTTTTAAAGACTTTTTTTGGAGCACTTTTAGGCTGACAGTAAAATTGAGATGAGGGTACAGAGATTTCTCCTGTACTCCTTGTCCCTACACATGCATACCCTCCCCTATTATCAACATTCCCCACAAAAGTGGTACATTTGTTAAAATTAATGATCCAACACTGATACACACAATCACACAGAATCTGAAGTTTACCTTAGGATTCACTCTTGGTGTTGTACCTCCTATGGGTTTTGACAAATGTACGATGACAAGTACCCATAATTACAGTATAATAAAGAGTATTTTCACTAAATCTCTCCTAAAAATCTCCTGTGTTCCATCAGTTCATCCCTCTCCTCCTCCCCCAAACCTAGAAAACACTGATATTTTGCATGTCTCCACAGTCTTGCCTTTTGCAGAATGTCATATGGTTAGAATCACAGAGTATGTATCCTTTTCAGATTGGCTTTCTATGGCTTGATAGCTCATTTATTTTTAGCACTGAATAATATTCCACTGCCTTGGAAAATGTACTACTGTTTTATGTATCCATACACCTACTAAAGGACATCTTCGTGCTTACAAATCTTGGCAATTATGTATGAAGCTGCTATAAACATCCATGTACAGTTTTTTCTATAAACATACTTTTTTCAGCTCCCTTGAGTGAATACCAAGGAGTATGACTATTGGGTCACACAGTAAGAGTATGTTTAGTTTTGTAGGAAAACACCAAGCTATCTTCCAAAATGGTTGTACCATTTTTCATTCCCACCAGTAATATATGAGAGTTCCCACTGAACCACACATCCTCACCAGTATTTGGTGTTGTCAGTGTCCCGGATCTTGGTCATTCTATTAAGTGTGTAGATTGCTTAAGGGATGAAGTTTTCAAAGGGTCTCAAAACTGTCTTACCCTTCCAGTGGTTGAGAGGCTGTAGGTGCTTACACCTACCATGTTTGGCTGATAATTTTCATAGCTACTGTTAAGGTAGGGATAGGGAGATAAATATAGAGAAGGTAAAAAAAAAAATGCCACTAAGTTCTCTGTTCTTCTGGATATTCAGAGATCTTTCTTGAATAAATACTCCTGGCACTGCTGCAACTCTGATTTCCAGAGGTCTAAAAAAGTTTGTTGCAGGTCTTGCCAGTATTCCCTCCCTTCTTTTCACCTCCTCTCATCTTCTTTTTCCTCTCTCTCTCTCTCATGGAATAGCTAATTTTTTGAAAGTCCTCATTTGCTCTTCCAGAAGTGCTTCTCTCATTATGACATTTTAATATCTAGAGTCAATGGCTTTCTTTAGCCCTCATTATTCTTGACTACCAGACTTTTCCTTTGGGTCTCATTTCTTTATACTTAAAGAATCAGTGACCTCCTCCCTACCTTTGGCTACTGTTACAGACTTAGTTGTCTCCTCCCATAAAATTTATATGTTGAATCCCTAACTCCCAATATGACTAGAGAGAGGGCCTGTAAGGATATAATCAAGGTTAAATGAGTATATAAGAGTGGGGGCTCTCATCCAATAGGATTAGCGACCTTACAAGAAGAAACACCATAGAGCTCTCTCCCCCCATATGTACCAAGAAAAGGCCACGTGAGCGTGTGCTAAGAAGGCAGCCATCTATAAGCTAGGAAGAGAGCTCTCAACAGAAACTGACAGTATTGGCACCCTGATCTCAGACTTCCATCCTCCAGAACTGTGAAAAACTAAGCCACCATGTCTGTGGTATGTTTTTATGGCAACCCAACCTAATGAATATAACTATCCCACAAATCTATTTCTCAACTCTTAAACCCACTTGTCAATTATCAGCATGTATTTTTATCTTATTGCTTGGTATTACTTTCTTGATGTCCTCTGGCCTCATAATCTCAACATATTCCAACTAGAACTCCTAACTGTAAATCAGCAACTCTTCCTGCCTTTCTAAATTTTACTGATTCCCACTCCCAGCTACCCAAACCCATACCCTAGCAGAGTTGATTGTATAAAATGTTTTCTAAAGCTATTTAGTGATCATTTCTAAACAAGGGATTAAAGGCTAGATAGCATTTTCCTTCCTTTAATTGTGACTTTTTTTTTAAGTATTTATTTATTTGTTTATTTATTTAGGCTGCACTGGGTCTTAGCTGTGGCATGCAGGATCTGTAGTTGTGGCATGTGGACTTCTTAGTTGCGGCATGCAGACTCTTAGTTGTGGCATGCATGTGGGATCTAGTTCCCTGACCAGGGATCAAACTTGGGCCCCCTGCATTGGGAGCACAGAGCCTTACCCACTGGACCACCAGGGAAGTCCCTATTTGTGACTTCTTAGTGAAAATAAAAAGCCCCATGTTAGTGGATGTGGCTATAAGATACAGTGCAGTGTGTTTGGCAAGCGAGCTCGATATGTTAATACTGCCATCACCTTCTTCAGAATCAATAACATCAAGCCTGTAAAGGCTATGCTCTATAAACAGAAAATTGCTATCACAGCCAC
Organism: Hippopotamus amphibius kiboko; assembly: GCF_030028045.1. NCBI lineage: Eukaryota > Metazoa > Chordata > Mammalia > Artiodactyla > Hippopotamidae > Hippopotamus > Hippopotamus amphibius. Next base: position 225,770,967 of record NC_080187.1, read on the forward strand.
TGATATTGCAAGAAATGTGGACTTGGCATTAACCTGTATCTATAGTATCTGCAAACAACCCACCAGTAAAATTGAAAATTTGGTGAAGATAAAGCAAAATTGCAGCAATCCTTAGATGTTACAAAAGTCAAAACATGATTCATTGATTTTTTTCACTTTTTAATTCACTATTTAACTCACAAATAAATATGACCAAATTTCTGCCTCACTATAGTCTTCATGAGACTGTGTCTTTGTAAATAGTCATTGTCCTTGCACTTAACAGCAACGCAGAATTCCTGAAATTATGTGAGCATTGCCAGAAGGGACAACAGTTTTTCTGTGTTACAAGTTATATCCGATTCTGCCCAGGGTGATCTCATTTTTGACAACTAGATAACATATCATGAAAACACTCCCTCATTGAATTTAAAGTCCAGAGATTGGCCCAAGGTGCACATGGAGAGAGTGGTATAGACTCTCTGTCAGAATCCTTCCCTGTCCAAACTGACTCTTGACCACCCAGGTGAATGTGTCCTATACACAGCACAAGGAGGAAAACCAACCCAGTCTTTTCAAAGAACAGAGTCTCATCCATTTTTACTTTTGGAGTGTTTTCATCATCTGAAGTATTTGTTGAAATGAGAAACATACATGTTTAATATTAATTTATTAAATACATTTTAAATTTTAAGTAAAGATGCAAATCAAAAGAAGTTTATAAAGAAATTAAGTATGATATGACATCTTCCAAACTAAACTAAAACTGTAATTGTTATTTAATATAATCCAGAGACCATCTGTTTTGGGCTCAAAAAATATTTCAAAGTATACATACCTCTAAATTCTGCCTCCAGACAGCTTGCCTTTTGTCACAGACCAGACTTTAACCTATTAGAATGATTTCTGATTACCAGCTCAGAAATCACTGAGCCTGCTCTTTGCCTGGGGATAAACATTTTTGCTTTCTATGCTTTTCTGTTTATCAAAACATCTCTACTGTATGCAGCTGTAGTTCAGGATAAATATTGTGATGTTCTCACTTCTTAATATCCCACCTAAATAGGTACATATTGCTCCTCTGAGTCTCTATGAAACACTTTAATGGCATTTTATTTAAATAAAGGGTGTCTTTGGCATCTTATTGTAATGATTCCAACCCTTCCCCCAAATCTGATTTCGCATTAATCTCCAATGAAGGATTTCTGCTTTATTAGACATTTTCTTTATTTTACAGTCTAGCATCTCCTGAGAATTAAGACACAAAACAGAAAGCAATAGAAACAGACTCAAAGCCAAGTCTCCCAAGACCTTAATATTACAACATGTTCATAACTATTTCTTGACAGACTAGAAAACAAAACAAACAAGAAGTTGTAAGCATATTTCTAAAAATGTCTACTAATGTCTTCTTTTTTATGGAATACTCATGAGGTAAAAAAATCAATTCCCATTTGTCCTTTTCCAATAAACTCTATCTTTATTGAAGAAATTACTGCAGGTGTGAAAGGAAAGGGAGAAGCAGTAGTAGAAATAACATAACAATAGTAATTACAAAAGGACTCAAAAGTTATTTTTCTGTTTTCCAATAGGAAAGTATACTTCATTTTTGGAAGAGTGATTGTCATTTGGAGTTTATTTTTAAATTAGTCTAAAAATAATACTTCAGGACTTCAACTATCCTAGTTTTCTCCCCTCCTCCCTGGTCATTCCAGCTTAGTCTTCTGTCTCATTTCAGTGACCCTATATATTACAGTGCTTCTGTGATCAGCCCTTGACCTTTCCAACTGGAGAAGTACTCACTCTACCTTAGATCTTATCTAGATCCAGAGCCTTAAATACCATCCTTGACTGACTACTCCCAAAAGTATTTCTCCAGCTGGGACCTCTGCCCTGAATTCCCGACTTGACTATCCAATTGTCTACTCATTCATTCAACCTGGATATTAAACAGGCACTTCCAAATCAATACACCTAAAACTGGGTTCATGATATATCTCAACCAAAAAAATAAATAAGTAAATAAAGCTTCCCCACAGTCTCAGTAGCCTCAGTAAATTTCAACTACATCCCTCCTATTGTTCAGACCAAATATACGGGAGTAAACCCTGATTCCTTTTTTTCTCTCATACCACCGTAGCCATTCCTTCAGCAACTCCTATATGTTATGTCAAAATATATTCCAAATCTGATCACATCTCATAATTTCCATCCCATAAATTCCATCTACACTGATCCACACCACCATCACTACCCTTCCCCAAACTGTGTTACTGCAATAGCCTTATAACTGGTCTTTATGTTTCTGTCCTTTAAAAAAATAAGAGAAAGAAAAAAAAAATCAGATTATATTCTCTCCTTTGGTCAAAATCCACCAACGACTTATTTTTTTCTTCAGAGTAACAGTTAAATTCTTTACAATGGCTTACAAAACACAATACAATCTCTTTCCACTTCAACCTTGCCATTTTCACTCTGTTTTTAGCTCCTTTCTGTACCTCAAGCACACGAAGCAAGCTCTCGGTGCCTCAGGATCTTTGCATTTACTTTCCTCCCTCGTGGATTTTTCTTCCCTCAGATATCTGCTCAGAGACTGGCTGGTTAGCTGACTCCCTCAAACAATTCAGATCTTTGCTCAAATACTACCCTCCCAGGGAGATCTTTCCTTACACCTTATTTTAAAATGCAGCCCTAACCTCTCCCCCAGCAAGCTTTATGTCACTGCATTGCTTTATTTTGTCTATACATTTAACATCTGATGTACTACACTTTTTGTCTGTTTTTATTCTCATTACCTAGCTCTCCCCACTAGAATATAATCTCCATCGTGGCAAAGGATTTTGTGTATTTTTTTCACTGCTTCCTAGTAACAAGAAAAGTAGGGACACAGAGTAAATGCCTAATAAATATTTTTAAACTATGGTGATGCGGCATGGGATGTCTGGAAGTCAACTAGTGTATTATGGTCAGCCACTTGGAACCCTACTAGGTATTCAATAATTTGTATCATAATTTGATATAAATAATATGTAAGGGCCTTCCTAGGTGGTGCAGTGGTTGAGAATCCGCCTGCCAATGCAGGGGACATGGGTTCGATCCCTGCTCCAGGAAGATCCCACATGCCGTGGAGCAACTAAGCCCGTGCGCCACAACTACTGAGCCCATGTGCTGCACCTACTGAAGCCCACACGCCTAGAGCCCGTGTTCCGCAACAAGAGAAGCCACGGCAATGAGGAGCCCACGTACCACAACAAGGAGTATAGCCCCCGCTCACCACAACTAAAAAGAAAGCCCGCCCACAGCAAAAAAGACCCAACACAGCCAATAAAATAAAAGTTAAAAAAAAAAATATGTAAAGTATATGATACCTTTATTTGTTAAATTTTTAAATAGCTCCTTTTTTTGAAATAATTATGTGATCATTAGAAAGTTTTTGGAAAATAGCAAAAGGTAAAAAGAAACTGTCATCTCTGTCTCAATATTTATTGGTATTTTGGAATATTTCTAATTTTTTCCTGTGAAGACACATATATATACAAGTACAAGTAGCTATATCCATATACATGTATATATACATACATATACACACATATAGCAATACTGTAATATAATTTATAATATAGGAAGAAAAATATACTTAATTTTCAATACTTTATCAAGTCATTAAACTACTTGTCAAAAGTAGTGTCATTTTAGTGCATTGAATGCACACGAATTAATTTATTTAGGCCATCCCATATTATTTGAAATTTAAGTTATATGAAGGACCAGTTGAAGTCCAATATCTTACACACAATTTTGCTGTCTCATTCCACATTGATCTGCACTCACCCAGAATCATTCATCAAAGACTTTACAGAATTATAACTTACTTGTTTATAATATATGCAGATATATGTTTTCTCATACGTCATTGCATCTCTAGAACTTTCTGTTGTTTTCTATATTAGGTGTTCAATCAATATTTACTTGCTAATCATGAAGAAAATAGGCAAATACCCCATACTTTCCTAATAGCAAAGTCACAGATAAAATGAAGTCAAGCATTCTATACTTTAGTTTGGATCTTCCTGTTTTAACCTTTCCCCTATTTTTTTTTCTGTTATCATTTAAGAAATTCATTTTCTTTCAATGAGTGTTCAGTTGCTGAAATCACTCTCCATTATGTAAGAGCATTTGACTCCCTGGATGCCTGTGTCCTGGGTTTCAGGGTGGGAGTTCCATTACAGGTGGTATTGATTTGGGCTGATTTTCACCCTCTGAGCTACAGTCTATATTTGCCATCTGACTGTCTGATGATGGGAATATTGCACACCTAGCAGTTTGTCTGGATTTTATTTCACAGGAAAACAGATATGGATGGAAATTTTGCTACTAGGAAAAAATAACTTTGAAGACTATTTTTTGAAATGTATGTTTGTTTTTGAGCATGTTTGTGTATAATAACAGAAATATAAGCTCAGAGGAATGCAAAAAAAAAAAAAAAAAAAACCATGAAAAATCATCTTGTCTTCATAAACCACCCCCGCAGCATTAGAACTGAACCACCCCAGACAGATGAAGATGTGCACGCAGAGGTACCCTGGGTGGCTGAAAAAATTAATAATGATTCTTTGGGAAAGTTTCCAAGGAGCAGGCCAATTTTATTACCAGCACTTTTTAATAAATCTTTGTTCCCTAACTGTATTCATGATAAATAATTTTTTAAAATATTAGGTGTTTTAACATGAGCCGATCCAATCTTCTGATTTTAAAGATAAAGATATTAGTTTCCCACTTCACTTAAGAGTCAGTGGTTGAAACTGGACTCTTTTTATCCTAAACCACTACCCCAGGACACTTTGGTTATATTCAAATACAGAATCACAGACGTTCACATTTGCAAGTGGCCTTGGCAATCACTTCCTTTAGTTCCTTTCTTTCACTGATGTGGAAACCGAGGCCAAAAGTTATTTCCCACGAGCTGCTATGGCCCTATTTCACCTTTTATTTTTTCCCACATTTCTCTCTTCTAATTTTCCGTGGTAGAATTGCAGAATAAGGCCAAATTCATACAAATAAATAAGTTCAGCTCAACCAAAAACAACATTCTGAATGCCGAGTTATGTCCTCTAAATATTACAGGATGGAGATTATTAGAACAGGGCTGTCGCCTTTGTCAAAGTACAGGCTGGCAACAAGAGATAGGCTTAACACTGTGTACGTTCTCACTGACTGAGGAAAAAAAAAAAAAAGGATTGCCAGTGCTTTCTCTGGCTTCAATTGGCAAACTAAAGGTAAATCTCTCTCTAATATTTTAAACCAAGGTCACACACCTAGCTGGCACGAGCACTTGAATTAGAACCCAGAAACCTTGACTTTCCATTGACTTTCATTCCTCAGCACTACAACATTATTAGTCCTTGAGATTGCACGCTCATGAAAACTGGGGTGTGGGATTGTGAAGAGTCTGTGAGTGGCATGTGAGACAGACTTAAGAAATCAGGCACAAAATGGAGCTAAGAATATATACTCCTAGGTCTGGGAAAGACACAGCATCTTTATTCTGACCAATATATGTGCTAGGGACACTTGGCACTATATCCTTTGGAGGAAGACTCAGAAGTAGGAGTATAAGTAAGAATCCATCACAGTGATGTTTAATAAGTTTTTTCAAATTACTATGTCTGCATTTCAAGAGACATATTTTTCTGGAAAAGAAAGCAGAGCAACAGCGAGCCAGTGAAAATGAGACTCCCTGTCTCTTCACCTCCCATGGTAAAATAATTCAGTTGGCCAAAACCCTGCAAGATTTCTTTTTAAACTGCTCCTTCTAACTCCAGTGTCTTCTAACCATCTCTTACCCTATGGTCACATTAATGTTTCTACAAGTACTACTCTATCATTTACCCTCCCTTCCATGTCTGCCCCATTTGTAAACCCCAGAACCCTTCCATTCCCCCACCACCACTAAGAGGAAGCACTGGCTCTGCAAACAGACTGCAACTTAGCAAAACTGCTGTTTGGACTTGAAGGTTTCCTTTGCTTTGCATCTTGACATTTCTGAATTTAGAGCCTCTCTTGGGCTCAGGTTCTTGCAATTACTCTTGTTGAGTGACTTCTTTCCAGATGCCACCTGCTTCCTGATGTCCGGATCCGCTTCCACTCCGGCTGCATCCAGGCTGGTAGGTTCAGTTGTGTTTCCCACTAGTAGTCTTCAAGCTGTGCCCCATCTCTGGACTTGAAGTTGGTTCTGTCATTGCAAGTACCACACAGCACATGTTATGGGACCTTGTGGCCCACTAAATCAAACACAAACTCCATTCACTGACATTTAAGACTCACAATCTGGCCAAACCCAACTCTGAGAACCTATCACTCATTCCCTCTCCATTTCTCACCAGACAAGTGCACCAGTCATTCCAAACCCTGCCCGGTGCTTTCTCACCACTGAAGCTTCCCTCACTCCATTCCCTGAGTTGGAAAAGTCCTTATCAGAATTCCATCTCCATCTCCAGAACTCTACACATTTTCCAAGGATGGATTTTAAAGGCCATTTCTCCAGAGTACAGGCAGACATAAACTAATTTTCCAAAATATCATCACCTTGAGCAGCACAGCCATGAAGCTAGACTAGGTTTGAATCCTTGCTTCTCCACTGGAACTCCAGCTAGAACAGCATGGCCAAGTGGTTTTTAGCCTCTATATCCTACTCTGCAGGGTAGAGATCTAATAATCCCGACTTCACAGAGTTTTAGGAATGATTATCTGAGTTTAAAATAAAACGTGCCGGGCATTTAATACATGCCCCATAAATACTCGCCATTGTTAATACTAAGACTCTAAGATTCTTCTACTACCATAAAAAGTAAAGCACTTTCTGAGTATATAATTCTTCTTTTCTAAGAGTTTCTGGGACATTTAATATTGTTAACGTGTTTTGCAGTTTGATAAGATTTCCATAATAAAAAAGTTTTACTCACACACGAGCTACGAATTAACCCCATTTCATCAATAAGGAAGACAAAGGTCAAGAGGCCAAGTGGCTGATCCAAAGACACACATGCTTGGTAAATACCACAAGCTCTGACATCAGCCGCACAAACTCTGCACAAGGGCACAGCCTCCTTGGGAGGGGAAGATCATGTTTTCCAAATCCTTCTGTTCCCAGAGCACAGAACTCATTATTTTGTCTGAGGTACGTACATAATACACATTTCATGAATTATTACTCCATGGTGAAACAGGAACAAAACCATCATCATGATGGAGGTAAGAGTTATAAATGGAATGGAAGTAAAATTCACAAAAATCTGAGGATGGACACATTTTAGTATTTGATTATAAACATCTAATATGATTAGGGACATTTCAGATATTAGTCTGTCACCTTATCTCTGGGGAAAATTTACACAAAGTGTATAATTTGTTTTAGAAAAGTCAATTGATTTGATTTTAATATCCCTCGTTTGAAGTCTTAGGTCTATAAAACTTCCTGATAGTCCAGGTTCATAAATCAACTGTGAGAAAAACCCCGACACATAGGCTTTTAAGAACCAGAGAACAACAAGAAAAAAGCCCCAGAGAAGGCGAGATGACATTTCCAGTACCCGCCCAGGCTGCGGTGGGGTGCAGAGGGAGGGAGGGCAGAGACAGTGCTAGGAAGCTTAGAGTTATTGTTCAAAGTTTCAAAATCCTTCACAAATCTTACATTGTGTCCAACTAAATCCATCTATTAATGTATTCATTCATTCAACAAATTTCTACTAAGTACCTATTATATGCCATGGTCTATATCAGGCACTATGGCTAATGTCGAACAAAAGAAGCAGTACACTTACTCTGAGTCAGTTCTATAACTAAAGTGTGTGTGTGTGTGTGTGTGTGTGTGTGTGTGTGTGTGTGTGACTGATTTGTGAGTAATTTTTAACACATTTTGATTTGGCTTCCTTTTGTTACCCTGTATATGCAAAACTCACCTCTCCAAATTGTCACATAAAAAAAGGTACAAAGGGACCCGTAAGCCAAATAAATTGATTTTTGGATTTCCCACATTTTTCATTAAAATTCTTTCACTTACATCATATAATTCAGATATAACTCTGAATGGTCACGTTTTTCAAAAAGATGAGTCATCATGAATTCTTAAAAAATAGAATCCTGTGTGATAGTTGACCATGAAAATGAAGGCAAGTGGGGAGCAGTGTCAGAAAGAAGGCTGATCATATATAAGAGCAGATTCCAGCACCCTTAGAAACCAAGATTTATCACTGGATGAAGACTCTGACTATTCCCATCTACGTCTATGGATAAAAGTATAATGCTTTCTAAAAATAACGTTATTTTTCAAAGAACTTCCAAGCCTGGTTTTGAAAGATCTGCGGTAGGGATGGGCAGGGCTAAGAAAAAAATAAGTCCACTTTGACATCCTCAAATTTTAGGTCTAGACTGGTATAACGCCAGTTTTGATTTTAACCCAGCATCTGGAGGAAGTTATATTTTCAATAGAAAAGTAATGTTTACTGAAAACGACTGACTCACCATGCAGTTTTCTGGGGGAGTACATTATTTATGCCTAAACAAAATGAAGAACAACCGTCAAGATTCCAAAAATAATGAGTAAACATCTCTGGATTTTAGGAATAAATGATATGAATTGACGAAAGAAAACAGTCCCTTAAGTAGTGAATTTTATAATTAGCCTCTGTCTTCAGGGAAAACACATACATGCACATCTTCTTTGTCCGTTTTAATGAGCTTTCTGCCTCTATTACAATAAGTGTTGCCTGCCAGTCAATGATACTATGCCTACACTTTTACAAGTGTATATAAATTTAACTTTCCCCTAGGACATATAGGGAATATAAATTACATAATGACAGCTGTAATAAAACCTCGAGGTGAATCTGTCCTGATAAATGATTATTTTTAATAATAAAACTTCACAGAACCTTGATTAAAGATTTCCCTGCATGGAGATATTTTATCCTTCTTAAGGGAGTAAAATAGCTACAATCTGTAAATTTTACTTTATTTTCTTAAAAATTGTATATACCTATGTAGAGATACATGTGTTTATATATATGTGTGTATTTATATATGTATATTATATATATAGTTTTGCAAAAGAGTTTTGCATGAAGTTGTTCAAGTTTTTATGCAGATGTCTCAAATAATTAAGCACTTTAGAAATATTAATGAATAAAATAATAGAAAAAAGTTAGTATTATTTTAAAATATTTTAAAAGATAATTCAAACATCCAACATAAACAAGTATTTGCAAAGTATTCTTATTATAGAACCTGTCCCAAACAAGGTCTAGAACCTATCCCAAACAAGGTCCATAACAGAACAAGATGGTGAGCTTTACCTATGACGAGCTGAAATGAGGTCCTTATCAACGGAGGGACAAACACATCATACATTATTATAGAGATGCCAAATGATGAGCTATAAACTCTAGCAACCAATGAACATGTGCTTGTCCAAGCAGCAGTAATCTCCATCTAGAAGCTAAATCTCATCCACTCTCTAAGCCCATCCCACCCACTACAGGGAGTGCCTCTGTGGATAAAACACCAATGAGTGAGGTGAAATTAAGTCTTGTTCTATGAGATCCAGTGCTCACAGCATTAGCATGAGTGGGAGGGTTGAGTGCCTCACACCCCTTTGAGGCCATGTGCTTCTGGGTCCATGTCCCTAATGCAAGAGCAGCTCACTTAACTTGACATTTTGCCTTTTTTGGGGGGGAGTTGGTTTTTGCGTGTGCATATGCAGACATAGATAGATAGATTATGAATATACCTGTATATAATACAATATATATTATATATGTTATATATGCATATAAAGTAAACATATGTATCTAAAATAAGCAAAATCTTGTCCCTTGTGTTGGTAAGGTATATTTTGTTTTACTACTAGGCCTGGCTGGAATGCTGCTTTAAATTGCTAGATTCTCTAGAGCCTCCTGTCCCTCTGCATACTGGCATGCCCCCAGCACCTGGATGCTACCATTTGTGGACTTTCCTGGCTACTCTCATACCAGTGCCCCCAAATAAGGAGCCAGCCCTACAGTTCTCCTGGACTCACTCCCATCTTTCCACAGGATCCCAGTGTCCTTGCTGTCTTCACGAGTCAGTACTGCTGGGGCCCTAACAGCACGGACTATGTTCCAGCCTGCCCGAGCTATGACACGGGAAGGTCATTAAAGTTAAAAGTTTTAAAATCACATGTGGATTTTATGGACCTCATGTTGTCTATATAGGCTAAAGTCATCAACCAACTGCTGTTCCAGGGAATTCTGCGCTTGTACAACAAGTCAGAGTGTTAAGGCTGCTCAACTTCCCTTATTGCCATCCACTTAAAGCATTCACCATCAGTCATATTTTTTTTTTTAATTTTTAAGTAAAATATAAAACTGAGTGAGTCATTCCAATTTAACAAAATGCAATTATTTGTGAATTCCTTGTTGTGACAACCACATCTAAATACTAAATAGGACAGTAGAGGACATGAACTAATAACCAATTTTTAGCAAAAGAAGTCATCGCCAAAAAAAAAAAAAGAACATTTTCTCTGCACGGTAAAGGAAAACTTCAAAATACGTCTTTGGGAAACGTAGTTAGATGATTCACACCACTCAGAGTCTATTTATATGGTCATTTATTCTAATTCCCATATCATGGAAATTGCCCCCAAAACTATTCAACTTCTTTCCTCTGGGGAGAATAAAAATGAGGTACGGGGATATGTGTATAAAAACAGTTGATTGAACCTGGTGTACCCCCAAAAAAATAAAAAAAAATAAAAAAAAATTTTTGATTACCAATGGGGGAAAAAAAAAAAAATGAGGAGGGTTTCGATAATTGCTGTTAAGAAGTTTTTGTAGACTGGTAAAATTATCTTCCTATCAATGGATACAGTATATAATAGGGGAAGCCTGGCATATTTGAAATTATTGCTGGAGTTAAAATAATTTTTTTAAATGCAGAATTTTCATGTTATCAATTCTAGATGTCATTTACTTTGCTGGTTATAAAATATATATATTTGTTTGTTTGTTTTAAGTTAGCATTGATGCTCATGAACTAAGCCACTATTTGGAGATTATTACTTCCTCTTGGTACATAAGTTTCTTCCATCACAGTTAACTAAAGCATGAAACTTTGGCCATTCTAGATATAAACTTGGCTGATTAATGAAATAAATAATAAAACCCAGTTTTGTGCTCCTTTTGTTGTTCATGTCTTTACTTGCTTTACAAAATAACTCTTTCTCATAATCAGACATCCTACAGAAAAACTAGGATTGATATCAGAGTAACACTGATACTGGATTTTTTTTTTTTTAAATGAGCACATACAGCATTTAGGACCAAAATCTAATCACTGTTTTCCTCCTCTCCATCCAGTTGTGTTCAGAGGGCCACCCCATCACTGCCTCTAGGGGATGGATCTTGATTACTCTGCGCTATCCAGTGTGTGGCACTGACATGGCAACTGCTATTAGTCTGGCCCAGTCAGATAAACGAGACGATTTACATTCCGTAGTCCAGGGATAAGTTCTCTGTCTCTCTCTAAACATGAACCAAAAAACACACAGTCCTAGGTCACAATTTCAGCCATCTTGCAACCACCACGGAAAACAGCCTGAGGAAAGGTTAATATAGCAAAGACGGCAGAGCAAAGAAGTAGAATCGATTCTTGAGCACTGACAAATCCTGGACATAACAGATACCCTATGGCGTAGGCTATATTTGTCAGAATTTCCATTACTTGCAGTTCAGAGCATCCCAACCGATTAAATACAGTTTAAGAATAATCCAGTTGAAAATTCAAACTTAAGTACATTTCAGATACTGACCCCTCTCAGTGGTCTAGTATCCACTGACAAACAAGTACTAATGTCTACTATCTTAATTTCATAAAGATCAGTTTTAAGAAGAGATCCATCTTAAGCATGGGAAACTAAAAGTACCTTTAAAGACTTTTGGTTACACTCACAAAGCAAGAACTTTAATGAAGTGCTGAGTAAACTGTTTAGTCAAAACAAACCACATTACTGATGAAGATGGAAAAATGTTTAAAATGAAATTATGTTTAGCTCTGTACATGATCCAATTTAATGAAAAAAAGGAACAGTTTGTTTTAGCCACATAAGTTATCAAAGTATCCAGCTGTAAGTTGCTTTAAAGAATTAATCTTAAAAAATTTGTCTTCTTTCTCAAAAAATGCCCCAGAATCAATGGAAAAATTAAAATAAAATGACGGAAGCTTTTTTACGCTAAGGAAACGATAGATACCAACACATACTTATAACACAACAACACAGATTTGGGAGTGAGACACATGTATTCACATGAGGAAAGTTCCTTAACCTCTCAAACTTAGCATACTTGAGTTTAAAACAAGGGTAATAATATCTCTTTAATGGAGTTGTTAGAAGATTAAATGACATATCACACTGTAAGGGACAAAAATGCCTTTTTTTGCATTTCCATTTCAAATTTTCAACTGAAGTCATATCTTCTCTTAAGAATGTACAGCACATGGGCCTTCTCTGGTGGTGCAGTGGTTAAGAATCGCCTGTCAATGCAGGGGACACAGGTTCGAGCCCTGGTCCAGCAAGATCCCACATGCCGCGGAACAACCAAGCCCGTATGCCACAACTACTGAGCCTGCGCTCTAGAGCCCGTGAGCCACAACTACTGAGCCCGTGTGCCACGACTACTGAAGCCCACACGCCTAAAGCCTGTGCTCTGCAATGAGAGAAGCCACCACAATGAGAAGCCTGTGCACCACAACAAAGAGTAGCCCCTGCTCGCTGCAACTAGGGAAAATCCAGTGTGGAGCAATGAAGATCCAACACAGCCAATAAATGTATTTTTAAAAAATGTACAGCACACATCAACACACACACACACACCCTTGCACAGGACATCCTTAGGCACACACATGTGTACTTTTCTCATGTGTCCAATTTAAAAAAGCTAATGGAGCAGTGATACAGGACTTGTTTATTAGCCTCCACTATTTATTCTCGTTATTACCTCTGAATAGCACATCTTTCACTCTTGTCCTCCTTTAGGAAGAAGTTTCAAAAAAGAATCTTAGGCTACCCAATGCCTTCCCTTGCTCCTCCAAATTCTTGCACTGCCTCTGATATTTAAGATTCATTGCTTTGCTAATTTTCTTCTCTGCAAAATACAAGGTATATATAGGGACAAGGACCCAGAACAATAATTCTGACCTCTGTATGCCATTCGTATTACTTTACAAAAATCACTCGTATATGTCTGACATCCTTACATAAACTTTAAGCTATATAAATCATGAGCTATAGTTTATGCACTGAAATCTGCATAATTCTTAGCCACATAATATCTTACTTGATTTAGAAATATTTGTGATCATGTTGCGAATGATAGTCCCTTAAATATGATTCAAGCTTTGGCTGGACAGTTTTTTTAAATTCTGACCTGGTCAAAACATTAGACTTAGTCACTAAAGATGTTCACCTGATGAACTGGTGGTATACCTCAGTTTATACTCAGTTTTTCAGTGAGTTGTCTTAGAAAGGACCAAATAGGAAGTCAATCCTTCAGTTGGAAATTCCACAGAAACCTAGAAGAGGTAGCACAGAATCTCTGTAAGTCTCTTGGCTGGGAGATCTCACCACCTCCATCCTCAAGGTAGCCAGCCCGGCTCCTGGGAAAATGATAAGCTGGGATTGGGGATACAGACTACAGAAGCTGAAAAGTTGTTTTTTTGTTTGTTTGTTTTCCCAGTGGAAACTAACCAGTCCATATATAAATGGAACTAAAAATTCTGGCCTTGGCAGCATCATTCAGCAATATAAACCCACCAGGCCAGCAAACTCACGTATATTTCATATAAGAAACAAATTTCCTCAACTTTGATCAGCATTTTGATACAAATGTTCTCTACCTCTTGATTATTGTCTTCAGTCCAAAGCAATAAAGGCAGAAAATATCCTAAGAATTAATTTAATTAATCTGCCAGGGTCTTTTGTTTCCTTGAACAGATCCCTTAAAACAATGACCAATCCCACTGCAACTGATTACTTCTCTAATTTAGCACTTAATTTTGTAACTGAATATATCCATTAAGGAATTTGCTTCTCTGCCTACTTTATATCACTGGAAAGATGAATAGACATCCATTCCATCAAATTATCAATGAAAAAATGAAATACTATGAGACCTGATTAAGATAACAACACTGAAGAAATGAGGATTATTCTTTTGGGGCGTGTTTTCCAAGCAGTTAAGCATGCACTGTTGTAGAGAATCCAACAGAATAGACACAGACTATTTCTAGCCCTGGAAAAGTAGCATGTTATTAATCATATTATAATCCTTGGGTAATGCAGGCAGATATGTTATTATATTTATGGCCAGAGCCCCAGGGGCTTGTCACCTTACTGGATAGCACATTTTTTAACAAACCCAATGTTCAGCTTACACGCATCTTCATTTAACCATTAGAACCTAGTAGAAAACAAATCTTTCTTATGCTCAGTTTCTTTATCTGTGAAATGGGGGGAAAGTAATAATTACCTAATGTGCTCGGGTGTTCTGTGGTTTAACTAATTAGAGGTTGTAGAGCCTGATAAAGCACTAAGTGGTATTAAATATCTATATAGCATGCATTTACAGGCCAACTTGTGCGCCAGCTGCTTAAACACAGCTGCTCTTAATAAGCAGTAGAAAATCAGCGAAAAGCACGTGAAGAGCTGATTGGAGGAAATGACACGGAAGGAGTGTTTTACAAGTCATGAATTTGTTAACATTGCTTTTAAAATTAAGAATTGATTTCATTGTAGAATGTTGCTGTCTTCAAAAATCCCAGAAAGGTGAGTCTGTAAAGCGTAACGCTTTGAAACGGATAGGGAGAAAATACTCTGAATCCCATGGACTGCACCAAAAGGGCTTTTGAACCCAGACTGACATTGTTTGCCTTTTTGTCACTGTTCTTTCTCTTTGTTCTGCTGATGGTAAAACTCAGATGATATGTACACATACAAGCAAAGACACTAGCTTATCAGTGGCAAGTTCTTATGCAGGAGAAGATGGGTTCTGTGCAGTGCGTATTGTTAGCATGCTAGAGTCAGACCAAGGCAGAGAGCGGATTAAACACAAGTAGACACTAGGGGACTCGCGGACTGCTGTTCCCACTGAAGATCGGCATCTCTGGCATTACCCTTATCATAAGTCTACATTATGATGCTTCCCTTCTCTAATCCTTTATTTTCTCACTTCCCAGGGTCCTTGCTAAGATCCACATGTTCAAACTCTATGCACAAGCCAGCACTGTCAGTGCCCCTCTGCGCCCCTGGGTTCTTGTCCTTGGGAAAGGACAGACTTTGCTTTGTCTCTGACCTCTCAGCCTACCTCATCCACCCCAAAGCCCAACTCTGTATTTCTGACTCCGTTTTGATGACCTGATTACAATTTACAATTATTCTTTTTAATAAACAATTTACTCTTATTTTCTTAAGGACAAATTATAACACAATTCTAGTTACTCTAGCCATGACAACAGCTCAACTGTAATATCCAAATTCTTCCTTTATAATGAAAGTTCTTTGCTTTCACTTCTAGTACTGTCTTATTATTACTACTCCTAACATAAATAATTGCTAATATTTATTGAGTGCTTACTATGGAGTAAGTACTTTTTTTTGTATTATTTTTTTGGGGGTACACCAAGTTCAATCAACTGTTTTTATACACATATCCCCATATTCCCTCCCTTCCTTGACTCCCACGCCTCGAGTCTCCCCCACCCTCCCCGCCCCAGTCCTCTAAGGCATCTTCCATCCTCGAGGTGGACTCCCTTTGTTATACAACAACTTCCCACTGACTATCTATTTTACAGTTGGTAGTATATATATGTCTGTGCTACTCTCTCGCTTCGTCTCAGCTTCCCCTTCACCCCCCGCCCCCTCCCAAACCTCGAGTTCTCCAGTCCATTCTCTGTATCTGCGTCCTTGTTCTTGTCACTGAGTTCATCAGTACCATTTTTAGATTCCGTATATATGAGTTAGCATACAATATTTGTCTTTCTCTTTCTGACTTACTTCACTCTGTATGACAGACTCTAGGTCTATCCACCACATTACATATAGCTCCATCTCATCCCTTTTTATAGCTGAGTAATATTCCATTGTGTATATATGCCACATCTTCTTTATCCATTCATTTGTTGATGGGCATTTAGGTTGCTTCCATGTCCTGGCTATTGTAAACAGTGCTGCAATAAACATTATGGTACAAGTTTCTTTTGGGTATATGCCCAGGAGTGGGATGATTGGATCATATGGTAGCTCTATTTGTAGTTTTTAAGGAACCTCCAAATTGTTTTCCATAGTGGCTGTACCAACTTACATTCCCACCAACAGTGCAAGAGAGTTCCCTTTTCTCCACACCCTCTCCAACATCTGTTGTTTCCAGATTTTGTGATGATGGCCACTCTGATTGGTGTGAGGTGATACCTCATTGTGGCTTTGACTTGCATTTCTCTGATGATGAGTGATGTTGAGCATCTTTTCATGTGTTTGTTGGCCATCTGTATGTCTTCTTTGGAGAAATGTCTATTTAGGTCTTCTGCCCATTTGTGGATTGGGTTATTTGCTTTTTTGATATTAAGCTGCATGAGCTGTTTGTATATTTTGGAGATTAATCCTTTGTCCGTTGTTTCATAGGCAATTATTTTTTCCCATTCTGAGGGTTGCCTTCTAGTCTTGTTTATGGTTTCTTTCACTGTGCAAAAGATTTTAAGTTTCATGAGGTCCCATTTGTTTATTCTTGATTTTATTTCCATGATTCTAGGAGGTGGGTCAAAAAGGATCTTGCTTTGATGGATGTCATAGAGTGTTCTGCCTATGTTTTCCTCTAGGAGTTTGATAGTGTCTGGCCTTACATGTAGGTCTTTAATCCATTTGGAGTTTATTTTTGTGTATGGTGTTAGGAAGTGTTCTAATTTCATTCTTTTACATGTTGCTGTCCAATTTTCCCAGCACCACTTATTGAAGAGGCTGTCTTTCTTCCATTGTATATTCGTGCCTCCTTTGTCAAAGATAAGATGCCCATATGTGTTTGGGCTTACTTCTGAGTTCTCTATTCTATTCCATTGGTCTTCCTTTCTCTTTTTGTGCCAGTACCATACTGTCTTGATCACTATGGCCTTGTAGTATAGTTTGAAGTCAGGAAGCCTGATTCCACCTACTCCATTTTTCCTTCTCAAGATTGCTTTGGCTATTCAGGGTCTTTTGCGTTTCCATACACATCGTAAGATTTCTTGCTCTAGTTCTGTGAAAAATGCCATTGGTAATTTGACCAGGATTGCATTGAATCTGTACATTGCTTTGGGTAGTACAGTCATTTTCACGATGTGGATTCTTCCAATCCAGGAACATGGTATGTCCCTCCATCTGTTTGTGTCGTCTTTGATTTCTTTCATCAATGTCTTAAAGTTTTCTGCATACAGATCTTTTGCCTCCTTAGGCAGGTTTATTCCTAGGTATTTTATTCTTTTGGTTGCAATGGTGAATGGGAGAGTTTCCTTAATTTCTCTTTCTGCTCTTCCGTTGTTAGTGTATAGGAATGCAAGAGATTTCTGTGCATTAATTTTGTATTCTGCTACTTTACTAAACTCATCAATTAGTGCTAGCAGTTTTCTGGTAGAGTCTTTAGGGTTTTCTATGTATAATATCATGTCATCTGCAAAGAGTGACAATTTTACTTCTTTTCCAATTCGGATTCCTTCTATTTCTTTTTCTTCTCTGATTGCTGTGGCTAAAACTTCCAAAACTATGTTGAATAATAATGGTGAGAGTGGACACCCTTGTCTTGTTCCTGTTCTTAGAGGAAATTCTTCCAGTTTTTCCCCATTTAGAACGATGTTGGCTTTTGGTTTTTCATATGTGGCTTTTATTATGTTGAGGCAATTTCCTTCTATGCCCATTTTCTGGAGAGCTTTTATCATAAATGGATGTTGAACTTTGTCAAAAGCTTTTTCTGCATCTATTGAGATGATCATATGGTTTTTATCCTTCAATTTGTTGATATGATGTATCACGTTGATTGATTTGCATATATTGAAGAATCCTTGCATCCCAGGGATAAACCCCACTTGATCATGGTGTATGATTTTTTTAATGTGCTGTTGGAGTCTGTTAGCTAGTATTTTGTTGAGGATTTTTGCATCTATATTCATCAGTGATATTGGTCTGTAGTTTTCTTTTTTTGTGACATCTTTGCCTGGGTTTGGGATCAGGGTGATGGTAGCCTCACAGAATGAGTTTGGGAGTGTTCCTCCTTCTGCGATATTTTGGAAGAGTTTGAGAAGGATAGGTGTTAGCTCTTCTCGAAATGTTTGATAGAATTCACCCGTGAACCCATCTGGTCCTGGGCTTTTGTTTGTTGGGAGATTTTTAATCACTGCCTCAATTTCCGTACTTGTGATTGGTCTGTTCATGGTTTCTATTTCTTCCTGGTTCAGTCTTGGAAGATTGTATTTTTCTAAGAATGTATCCCTTTCTTCCAGGTTATCCAATTGATTGGCATATAGTTGCTTGTAGTAGTCTCTCATGATCTTTTGTATTTCTGAGGTGTCCGTTGTGACTTCTCCTTTTTCATTTCTAATTCTGTTGATTTGCATCTTCTCCCTTTTTTTCTTGATGAGTCTGGCTAATGGTTTATCAATTTTGTTAATCTTCTCAAAGAACCAGCTTTTAGTTTTATTAATTTTTGCTATGGTTTCCTTCCTTTCTTTTTCATTTATTTCTGCTCTGATCTTTATAATTGGAGTAAGTACTTTTAAAACAGCTTACATATACTAAATATTTAATCTGGACCTCAATTCCTTAAGGTAGTTGCTATTGATAGCTCCTTTTACAGATGAGAAAACTGAGACTCTGAAGGGTAAAGAACCTGCCCACAGTCATGCAGGCTGTAAGTGGAGCTGAAACTGAGCCCGGCAAGTCTGGCCCCAGAGTCTGTGCATTTCACCCCTCCATCCCAGCTGCGAGGTGGCACGGGGCTACCCACACCCCCTTTCCTAGTATGGCAGCTGACACTGGGGGGTAGTGCAGCTGCGACTGGGGGTATGCCACGCCGCCGCAGCACAGAAGTGAGTGAGTGGATGTGTGTCTGTACACATGAGACTAACAGTATTCTATTGTTAGAACACCCATAGCTATTTATTTCATTAAGCGTGGTTTCTGGGTTTACCATTCCAAGTTATTTTTTGAAGTAAGCAGATTAAGATCGTTTCTAATCACTGTGTCCACTGTACAAAATGCAATCAATATATTAGCTTTTTGCACAGTGAAAAGCAATACCCTTTTAAACACCAATGACGTGATTTGAATCATCACAATGGATTGCTTTCAAATAAAACAGCAAAAAACAACACCGGGTCCTAATATCTAAATAGTCAAAGGAATAAGAGTTCAACATTAATTCTATCAAAAACAAAAGCATTATTTTTGGCAAGTAACTAAAACCATTTGGTCTGTATTAAACACTACACATCACAGAGAAGGTGCACTATGCCACTTGGAACCACTGACCAACTGGCTAAACATGGTGACCATCTATATATGGCTTAAAATATTTCCAGGCAAAAATTAGTTCTGTCATGCCAACATCACAGGTCATCATCAGAAAATAAAACCTTGGATGGTCTGGCATCCATTACCAGTCAAGGACAAGAAGTGATGTTTAGGGAAAATATGTATAACTCATCCTTTCCTGAGTACTTTCCCTTTTATTAGAGATCACAGTCAGCCACTATAGAAGGATATGTATTTGAATTCCATTAGTTTTGCCATTCACAGAATCAACTTTACTGAAAGACATTTTAATATCGTGCCCCTTACAGTTTTTTTTTTTGAGGGTAATAAAATATACATGAAATTTAATGTAGACTATTATGTAAAAGTATAATTTAGGACTCTTGCTATTATATAAATTCATACCCAGCACATAAAACCCCACATGATACATTTTGGGATTCAGTGCTAAAAAAAATCTGTTTCCTCTGAAGAACCGGTGTATATATATATATACTAGTTCAATATTATAAGCTAAATAATTACACCATGTTTGTTTTTTCCTGAACCTCAACTCCAGCTTTCTGGAATCAGAAAGCCAAATTTGAGTGTCAATCTCAGAGAATTTATCTTTATGCTTATAATATGGCATCTTTATATTTGAAACAGATTTTCTAATTCAATTTCTGTTTTACTATTTCATTACAATTTCTATTTTTTAAACAGTCTCAAAGCTTTCACGAAACAGGTATGCTGTAAACATAAATACAAAAATGCAAAAATCAGCTTACCCTAAAAATAACTGATCTTTCTAGAGCACAGATCAATATTTTAGAAACTGCTGGTACAGTGCATCCTTAATGTGGGTAAGTGGCATGATCTTAAGAACAACTAAAAATAAAGGGATTATCCCTTCTTTTTTGTAACTCTGGCTCTTCATCTTCCTATTTATGTCTTACCCCAAAATCAAGTTATGCCTGGCAGTACAAATATCACTTCAATCAGTATAAAAATCAAAACACCATATTTCCCATGTGTCAATCACCAGAGTAAACCTGGCAATATTGGAAAACAATAACAAGTAGCAAATGTGAGAACAGAGCCTTGCATCAATATACTAGTTGGATATTGTGGGGTGAAAATAAAATGTTAATATTGATCATAAAAACAGTATTACTAATTCACTATGAGCCAAATACTCATTTAACTTTAAATAACCTCTTATAGCCCACTCCAAAAAATGCAAGGTATGTTTGTTAGCTCTAGTCTCTCTAACAGTATGTTTCCTCTTTTATTTCAGCTGTTTTTTTTTTTTTAGTCTTAAAAAAAAGTATGCATGTCACAGAGATTCTGTCCCACAGAAGTTCCACCCATGGCAACTCTATGGAGCTTGGGAAACACTATTAAATTCAGTGGGAAAAGGGAAACAAGATTTTATAAGGTCAGGAAGAAATCCCAGCACACTAACTTAACTTCAGGAGTGATATTTACCAGTCTTCAGTTGTTTCAAATCATAAATGTTTTTCCTGTTCTTATAAATTAAATTCCACAAATACACTCTCCACCCCCACTGCAAGGTCAGTGTTTTTGTAAATTTGTGATTAGCTTCTCTGGAGTGCACACCATAAAAATGCTAACACAAACCCATGACCCGCTATACCTTTTCCACATAAAAATAGACGGGAAAAAAGCCCTGAAACATTTGTTGTAGTAACCTAGTTATGGCTCTATTTTCATTCCCACTTATGTGAACTTTATCGCAGAGTAACATATGCCCATAGAGCTGCTACATCCAGCCAAGCAGCTTCAAGTAATAACAAGCCAGTTCTTTGTAAAGACATACTAGAAAGTGTATTACGTGTGTTCAAAAAGTCCAAAAAGACTATCTTATAGGACACAAAGCTGAGAATCAAAATCTGAACAAAGCTCACTTCTCTTCACCAAGTGGACCGTTGTACAACCTTGGACTAGTCAAATAATTAATTACACACTTTCTCATTTTCTCTGTTTTGTCATTAGTAAAAGATGGCAGGCAACTTAACAGATAATTCTCTGTGTCCCCAATCTCAGAGATTAACCTATGCAGTAAGCAATATTTTTCTGTTTCTCTACTTTTTCATGGTATGGTAAACAGTGTGCCCACTATGTGTGGAGCATGTAGACCGCTATTGGAATTCTGGCTCAGAACTGTACCAGCACTGTGATCTTGAACATACATTTTTGAGCCTAATTTCATAAACTATTAAAAAATGGATAATATGTATTTTACAAATTTTAGTGAAAATTACCATAAGAACAGATGTATTGATAGAATTTTCATCTACATGACTGGCATGTTATAGTTCCTCAACAAGACTCAGTTTTCTTCAATCACTTCCCCTTATCTCAAGATGCACTGTTCTCACAGCACCAGGTTTATTCTCACAGATACAGTTAAGTTCAATCTATGAGATATTTTTTGTGTTTTTACCACAGGTCCTATGTGAACTGGGAAACAATCCCAGCCTTCAGAAAGTTTATGACCTCATTATAAAGGGGAAAAAATAGGCCAGAATATACAAGCAAGCATCAAATGAAATTTGGGGGAAGATGGGTCCTCAAATGTAGAAAAAATGTCTTGGTCTTCTTTGAAATTCCACTTTCTCACCTAGCCAGAGTATTCTTGAAGAAAAATTGTAAAGTTACTTATGCTATTGTGCATATTTCTGAGAAGTAGTAAGTTACATGAGAAAAGAGATGGGACGTTAAAGAATAGAAATAACTCATTCAAGCAAAATGACTTCATGATGTCTCCAAAGCATGGTGAAGGTCCACCTTACTCTGTGGAAATTATCAAAATCTGAGTTCAGATCCCCAACCAAGCAATGACAATAAGACATGACCAAGGTAGGACAGAATTAAGCGTAGCTGATTTTGAGAATTTACTTTCTTTTTTATAACTGAAGAACAGCATAGTTAATGATTTTCCTTTTATTCCATCTATAATCATTATGTATCAATTAATATGCTGTTGTTTTCACTTGGCATCACAGATAGTCTTCTAAATTTCCATGGTGTTCACAATTATCCTTTGAGGGGACACACTGTAACTTATTAAAGCATTTTATACGTTACCCATTTAGCGTGTTTCCATTTCTGCACTACAATGAATTTCTTCTTCCTCGGGTTGAAATATTTTCTTAGGACAAATTTCTGGGAGTACAATATTAGGTCAAAGTATATAAATAGTTTGCCCTCAACATACCAGGAAAAATAATCATCACCATTTACCATCTTCATCCAATTTTTAAAATATAAATATATTTTAATATATATTTTAAGTTTTATGAATAATTTACAGAAGTGTAAAGAGATAGTGAAAAACTTTACTATAATTTGTCATGTGGGATGGGGTGTGGGAGGAAGGTCCAAAAGCGAGGGGATATATGTATACATATAGCTGATTCAGTTTGTTGTACAGTAGAAACTAACAAAACATTGTAAAGCAATTATACTCCAATTAAAAAAAGATTTTAAACAAATCTCTTTTTTAAACAGAATTTTGGTATACAAATAATATAAAAGATAAACTTCTATCAAAATGGGATTGATAAGGTTTTTATAGTAAAGTATTACATGATTAAGTCCTTCCAGCTGAATGACTAATGAAGTGAAAATGCTCTATTTATTTTTGTCCATAAAAATGTATTATTCATCCACTTATTCTTGATTTTGAGAAAATTCATTTAGAATACCATAATCTGAAGACTCATGGTTTGAGATTTCACTTACATAATAAATTTCATCAACATCATTAAAGGCTAGAGTGCTGCTGTCTCTTTTCACTCATTTTCTGATTCATTTAATACTTGTGAAACATCTTCCCTTTATTTTACTTTATTTCTTTTTTTAAGTCTTTTTTAGAATAGTTAGGAATAAAAGATGAAAAATGAACTAATTCATATGATAATGAAATAGCAAAATGTTTTAAGATATAAGAAAAATAATATCACTAATATAACTTAGATTTATAAAGGGGCCCAATGGACCCATATGATAATTACAAGATAGGGTGAATTTTACTTTAATTAAATAAACAAGTAAATGTTGTCTTTGTCCTTTGGAAGTCCCCTAAGAAACAAAAGTTATGATATATCAATCCTTACAAGAGTTAGAATTGTTCTCAGAAAATAACGAAAATCTAAAACTGGATCCAATGGGCCCTGACTGTATATAGTGGGTAGATAGATTTTTCTGTATGTCCATTTTCTAGTTAAAACAGTTTTTAGAAAATGAGACAGAAATCACTAAAAACTATGGGGTACCTCTTACTATATACAAGGCATTCTACTATTATTTAACTGACAAAGTAAGTCCAAGAGGGAGGAATTATAATTCCTGTATTACAGATGAAGAGGCAGACCCAGAGAGACTGCTTTTCTCTGTTAAATTCACATCACAATTAAATAACAGAGTAAATATTTGAAACCAGCTATATTTATGTTTATTTTATTTATTTTGTTTATTTTACTCTCCAAAGCTCAAGCTTTTCCATGTGAGTTAATCTGCATAAAATGTAGTCATATAAACAGGTTTCCACTCAACCCACTGTTATAAACGATATGAGAAGACACCATGAGATTGCAGAAGAGGAGACACCATGAGATTGCAGAAGAGGAATGGGAAGAAGAAATATTCACCTGCAAGTCATCTCTGAAAGAGCAGACAGAATACATGCAGCTTCTACATATTTGAGAACACAAAGAAACAAATGCCAGCATATCCCTTGAAAGTCTTTTTTTTTTCTTTGAAACAATATGGATGTATATTTTCCTGATGTTTTAAATCAGAACAAGGCACTGGTTTCTTACCCCACCGTTTGCAGTTATGAGAAGTAATGCTTCTGCGGCATAACAGGCTGCCTGTGGCCTCTTAGTCAACTTGGCGACAATGCAGCTCTCCACAGGGCACACATCAAAGGGGACATCAACAGTGGTTGCCTGGATTCGCAGACTTCTCCAACTCAAGTTGTTTTCGAATAGAAAAATGACTGCTAATAAATTTAAAGTCACCATGACTCAATCACTGGGTAAAGCAAGATTTTAATCATCTGAAATCAGGAAGCACTTACAAGTTATCACAATGCCTTACATTTCTTCAGCAATTTGCTCTAAAAAAAAGCCTTTATCCGTTAATTCAGCTTTCCAGCTAATGAAAGCCCTAAATATGTATCTTCACAGACATATAGGAAAAAATATTCTCTCTCCAACCTACCCTACGTTACTCTCTTCACCGGGGCCTACTTCCTGACTGCAGGAAAGCAACATTTTTAGGAAAGTAGTTCTCAACAGGGTGTGGTGGTGGGGAAGTGAAGGTGGTGTTTCCACACTAACTCTGCCTGCTCAGGTCCCTCAATCCTCAAGTTTCCAATAACTCACCACCTGGTTGAAGATGACTCTTTTGATTATTTGAGGACATGAGAATCGGAGATTGTGAACAATCAAATTTTTACGGTAACGTTCAAATAGAGTCTCTTAAAAAGAAATCAGGACGTCTATGGGATCCACTTAGCTGATACATGTGGGAAGAACACAGAAGATTCCACCGTATGAAATACATACAGGGCATAGTCCCATTCACAATTCTCACTCTGTGAGGGGAGATCACCTTCTCACCTCGTTGAGTTTGGGCTTGGTCACATGACTTGTGTTGATCACTGGACCCCGAGCAGAAGGGACAGTCTGCCTACTCAAAGCACAGGCTACAGGTAGTTTAAAATTTGTATGCTCTTTGGCTCCTCCGTGGGAAGAGTAGACCCCAGCAGTCACTGGTCCCAATATGAAAACACGTGGAGGGGCTTGAACCTAAGAGGGAAAATAAATGTTTGCTATTAAAAGTCTCTGAAGGTTGTTAGGGCTGATTATTGTATAATCCTGACTAACGCACGCTGCATTTCAATAACTACTTTCCATATTTGTTCTGCCTAGAGCCACAATCATTACTTTAGGCAAAACAATGGCAGTTAAGCACACAAGCTCTGAAATACCATGGACCTTCAGTAAGCTAACTTCTGCAAACATAGTCAACTGTGAAACCGGCATAACAACAGCAATTTAGTTCACACTGTTATTGTGAAAACTAAATAAGATAAGAGACTTGAAGTCCATCGTACTATTGCTGGGTAGACAGCAATCATCCACTAAATGTTAGCTATGGTTTTACTATTTTTTCATTACTTATGTCTCAATTATCAACACAGTATCGCGCCACAAGCTGCCATCGAAGGCCTCCATAGGAAATGGGAAGTAAAAGGAGAAGGAAGGAAGGGGTGGGTGCATCCCTCCAATGGCCAGTCTGCCATGTTAGTGTAGTGAAAATGGACCTCAACATTTCAAGATCTTTCATAAAAAAATGCAGCAGCAAAACAGGAATCATAATAAATTCATGTTTTAAAAATGTGATGCTGACAATAAATGACTTTTACATGTGGCTGAATATGAATTTTTTCACACTGAAATTATTTTAAATCCTTTTGATGGAAATATTTCTGAATTACATGCTAAACCTCCTTTCCTCTGTATATGCATTTCGAGTTTTAACCATTTTCCATGACTCCATATTTGTTTTCTTATTTATTTTTAGTAATTATCACATTTGGTATTTTTAATATAAATCTGAAGTATCAGTACTGATTATAGGATAAACATTACAACTTACATTCCTAAATACAATCTATATAGCATCTTCTCCTTTACTTGGTTTAAATAAAAGTAGAGTGCAGCAAGGAGAGTTGCTTGGCTTTTGCTAGATGACCATTGTTCGACCCCAAAGAGATTAGTAAATCAAAGGATGAACCAGTTTTCTTTGAAGTTCTTTTATGCTCTTAATAAAATCATATTTTGTTTATCAGTAACCTTTGATATTATAGCATTATTCAGAACATTTTTCCTTAATTCATAATTAGTCACCGCTTCAACTGCTTTGTCATGTTCAACTCAGTCTCTCACTTTCATAAACGTCTAACTATGGCAAGTGAGCAAACATGAATCTGATTGCATGCCACAGCACTCTATGTGATGGGAAAATAACACTATCTTGTGAAAACTTCAGATATTCATTCTCAAGACTATCCACCCAAATTGTGGTTTTTATTCATAACTTATTAATACACTCAACCTTTATCAAGAACCCACAATGCATTGTTTTGGGCAGTGGAAAGAAAGATGTAAGCAAGACAGCCTCACAGAGCTGAAGGAGAAACAGATAATATACAAGTAAATAAATGAATAAATGTAGTGTGATGCAAAGACTTAAGACAGAATGATGTGAGAGTAGACGGCCAGATTAAATTGGATGGCTGGGGAAAACATCTCTCTCAGAAGGTGGCATTTATGCTGAGCTCCAAATGACAAGAAGCAGCAATCCAGCAGAACCAGAGAGAGCTTCACAATTCCCGGCTTAAATGTGAGTAAGAGGCTTTGATTCATCTTGACAATTCTCTTTAAAACTATGTAATTGATTATTTTCAGAGACTTTAGATTTTGGGGTGTTGAATAACCAAGATTTTATTGAAATATACATACATAAATATATGTGTATATTTACACATATATATGTGTATCAAATACATATATTGAGCCCTCTCTACCTTGAAAAACCAATGAAAATTTTAGGTCCCAGCAACTAAATTGTCTGCCTGTAACTCTTGGAAGATGGAGAAAATGATAGATTTTAAATATATCTGTTTATTAATCATTACCTATTCCTTATTTAAATCCCTGTATTTGGACCTTGGATTAAAATAATATAAAACTGCATCTGTCTTCAAGCCAAAATATGATCCGCAGATAATATACAATTACTTTCTAAGACAAATTCTTTATTAGCTGTCTTTAGAAGTTGAAATGATTACCTTGTGTATAAACAGCACTTTCCCTTAAGAGCTTAGTTGTCCCTTTGGACTTTTATTTTTAATTACTTTAAACCCACATAATCCTAAACACATCTTAGTGATGTAGAGGGAAGACAACCTTATCCCTACTATGCTAATGAGTAAACTGAGGCACTTGGCAATTAAATTACTTATTCTTGACTAGGCTGTAGTCTGTATTTTCATGGTTTCAAAGTGTCTGGATAAAAAGTAATTATCTAAGTTATCTTCCTGCTGACAAGAGGTTGGCTATTTGAGAAACAGACAGATGTTTATTTAAAAAATGAAATCAGGGACTTCCCTGGTGACACAGTGGTTAAGAATCTGCCTGCCAATGCAGGGGACATGGGTTCGAGCCCTGGTCCAGGAAGACCCCACATAACGTGAAGCAACTAAGCCCATGCGCCACAACTACTGAGCCTGTGCTCTAGAGCCCGCAAGTCACAGCTAGTGAGCCCACACACCTGAATACTGAAGCCCGCACACCTAGAGCCTATGCTCCGCAACAAGAGAAGCCACCGCACTGAGAAGCCCACACACCGCAACAAAGAGTAGCCCCCACTCTCCGAAACTAGAGAAATCCCACGCACAGCAATGAATACCCAACACGGCAATAAATAAATAAATAAATAAAATCATTCATTTTTTGAAATAGAACTTTTCACTTATTTTAATCCAGTGATTCCATGATATTTGTTTCTCTCTCTTT
Organism: Hippopotamus amphibius kiboko; assembly: GCF_030028045.1. Classification (NCBI taxonomy): domain Eukaryota; kingdom Metazoa; phylum Chordata; class Mammalia; order Artiodactyla; family Hippopotamidae; genus Hippopotamus; species Hippopotamus amphibius. The sequence continues at coordinate 225,799,125 of NC_080187.1, forward strand.
CGTTGAACAGCATTAATGGTGCCCCTCCTATTTTCCAGAAGCAGTGCTAGCATTGGCACACAAATGTAAATGAATCGAATGTGGCCTCTTTTGGCAATAATTTTTAACGTAATCTTATAAAATATAAAACCTGATCACACCTGTGAATAATCATCTTATTGTTATAGATTAATCTGGACTCATGATGGTCATTCAATCAATCCTTGCTAACTGATTCTATTTTGCTATGTAGATATAATCTTAATATCAAAACCATAAATAAGATATAGCTTTACTTACAAGTGTTACATGGAGGCAAACATTGTTCTATGGTTGTACAGACTACTAAAAATCACATTTCAGAAAAAAAAGGATGCATTTAAATGTCTTAACATGTCCCTTACCATCGATCCCCTCCTCTCCACCCCCTCTGCTACAATCTCGGTTTAGAAACTTAGAGACTCCTGTCTGGAATATCAGGAAGCCTCCTAAAGGGCTTCCTGATCTCCCAACTTGCCTAAATTAAAATCACTTTTCATTTTTAAGTATATCTTCTTATGTTATCTTTGTGAATACCATTTTTTAATGGTTCCTTCTTTTCTACTGGATAGAGTTCAGACTTCTTAGAATCCCACAGAAGTTCTTCCATGAAATTAATCATCAGTATCTCACAACTCAGCCAAGCTGGCTCCTCACAATTCCTGTAATGTACATTCTGTTTCAGGGTTTCATGCCTTTACCATGTGCTCCCTCTGCTTGGAATGCCTTCCTCTTCACCCTGAATGGCACACAGGTATTCATACTGAGACTTCATTCTACAAAGCTTTTTTCTGAGTCTTATTTCCCTACTCTAGTCAAAATATATTTCCTCCCTAATGACCCCTCATAACAGTTCACTTAGACTTAAATCATACACCCAGATTCTAACATACTTTCAAAAATGTATATGTACACAGGGGTATCTCTTCTTGGTTTAACATAACCTACTGAAGTTTACAATCTTTTTTTCCAAATAGGTAATTGGCATTCAATGAAAATATGTTGAAGAATAAATGATTATTTGAAAGACGGCATATAGGTACTGTAGGGAACAAAAATACGTGTGACATGTGGTAGCTGCCTTTTCTCTAACTCTCCAGATGTAAGTCAGCCAACATTCTCTCAGAAGCATTACCACCACTCAGCTTCCAAAACAATGAAAGAACTTATACTTCATGTTTAAGATCCTGCTTCCACCACCACTAAAAACTATCTGAACTGGAGCAAATTACTTATCTCTAAACCTCAGTATTTTTACCAATAAAATGGAGAGGATAACAATACACATCTCATAAAGCTACTGTAAGGATTAAATGAGAAAATATACATAGTGCTTAGAACAGGGTTTGGAACACAGTCAGTGCTCAAGAAAGAGAGCTATTTGATAGTCAGGACTCTTTTGACAACTGATAGACCCAAAATAAGCCAACTGACACCAAAAAAAAAAAAATGACTGATTGGCTCCCATAACTAGGAAGTATTGAGTGCCTAATAGACTGCCATAAATCATTAATTCACTTTCATTTTCAGAATCAATTTCTCTCTCCCAACTCCTCTTCCATCCTTCCCTCTTTATTACACTGTCCTGATTCTCTTCCACTGTATATGGCCAATATCAGTTCCAAAGCACCAGGCTTGCATCATTCAGCTTTGGAAAACCACTTAGCAAAACACAACGCAAGAAACATTCTCTTCCTTAGCCTCAGTTTGTACAATCTCTGGGAGGCTTGACTGGTGAGCATTATAGACTGTCCCACCAAAACTTACATATTGAAACGTAGTTCCCAACATGATGGTGTTTGGAGATGGGACCTTTGGGATATGATGAGTCATGAGACTGGGACCTCATGAATGAGATTAGCAACCTTAAAAAAGAGACCTCAGAAAGCTCCTTTGCCCTTTCTGCCATGTGAGGATACAGCAAAAAGATGGCCATCTATGAACCAGGAAGCAGGCTCTCATCAGACACCAAATCTGCCAGTGTCTTCATCTTGGACTTTCCAGCCTCCACAATGATAAGAAATAAACTTTAGTTTTTTATAAGCCACTGTAGTTAATGGGTATTATGTTATAGCAGGCTGAAGGGACTAAGACAGTCAGCTTGGAACCAACTGCTGTAGGTGGGAAGAGAGGCTGTACTTGGACAGGTACAGCCTAGGTCACATGTTCACTCCAGAGTTCTGGAGGGGGAGGTCTGTTACTGGACAGATGAACACCACAGCTATTACACTATCCATCTTAATAATATTTCCATCTTCTACTTGATCTTAGCTAAATTTAAATTTGTTTTAATTTTTCCTTTTAATTGACTACTACCTGAAGAAGTGGTGACCAGAAGTAACCACTGGCAGCAAACTGTACTCCGTACTATGAACTTCTGCCACAACCCTGATCAAGAACACAATGTCTTCATGCTCTACCCTGACCACCTACATTAGTCTGTAAGATTTAGTTTATAATTTTTATTGCTTCCTAATGTCTTAACTCATAGTCCCTGTTTCAGCGGTATCGGAAATGTTTCTTCCAGGTACCCACCCAAATATAAGGATTTGAGTATAACTGAAGTTTCTGTAAGATAATCCTCAGAAGCATCCGTATGAAATAGGAAAGCAAGGCAAGGAATGGAAGCAAACCAGGTATGGCACGCGTTAAAAAAAAAAATTATTTCTGCAGATATCAGGGACTTAACTCCACTGGGCACCTCTGGGAGATGATCTGAGACACTTCTCAGAATTGTCCCTCCCAAGGAATACAGAATTTGAAATGTTTATCCTCCAACGTCCATTAGTTAGTGGCTAAGGGCAGCTCCAGGGTATGTCCATTCTCAAGCACTTCCTGACATCCCCCATGAGGGCTGAAACAAAGCTCTTCAAGCCAAAAGTTACAGAGGCTTGTTGGAGGACACCAATATAGGAATGGTGAATGCTGAGAGGACCTGCGCTGGGCATCACACCGTCTTCTGTAAGTGGCCTTCCATGAACTTTCTAGGACTGAGACCTCATTTGCCTTTTCTTTTTTTTAATTAAACTACAGTTGATTTATACTATTGTGTGAGTTTCAGATGTACAGCAAAGTGTTTCAGATATACATATACATTTTTTTTCAGATCCTTTTCCATTATAGTCCAATAACCCTTTCTTAATGAATGTCCTGTCCCTGATCCCTATTCACATTCCACCTTCCTTCATAGTCACCGTCTACACTACACTGTCTTTCTCTCAGAGCTCAGTACCTGAACCCTGATTATAAATAGCTATAATTCTTGGATTCCTTACTTTTGGCCATAGTGCTGAATCTAGGCTATATATTCCTATAGTAATAATGGCATCTAGCAAACTCTGTTGGCTCGACTGTGTGACATTCCTATTCTCTTCAACAGCCTACCCTATCTGATACTGCATCCTACAAAAAATATAGTCCTTTTCATCAAGGAGTTCACAGACTACAGGAGAATACAAGATGAGAAAGAATATTACTTCACATTGCAATTTAGATATCTCTTCTATAAAGAAGCCTTCCATAACACTCTGAGTCATGCCAGGGACCCTCCAAGGCTCTGGCAGTGCCTTGTACTTTTCCTTTCAGAGCACTTACTGCATTTTCTAATTTTATTTTTCATATTTTTAACAACACTTGTATTGAGATATAATTCACACACCATAAACTTCATCTTTTATTGTTTGCAATTCAGTAGTTTTCAGTATATTCACAGAGTTCGGCGGTCCATCACCACTAACTGTGAAACATCTTCACCATTTCCAAAAGAACCCCCATATGCAGTGACGGTCACTCGCTATTTCCCCAGAACACTCCCCACACCTGGCACCAATAATCTACTTTCTCTTTCTATGGATTTGTCTATTTTGGGCTGTCTTATAAATGGAATCATAAAATACGTGCCCTTGTGTGTCTGGCTTCTTTCATTTAAAAGGTTTGAAAGGTTGTAGCATGTATCATTACTTCATTTCCTTTTACTACTGAATAATATTCCATTATAAATATATGACATCTTATTTATCCTTTCACAAGCTGGTAGGCATTTGAGTTGTCTCTACTTTTGGAGTATTATAGATAATGCTATTGTGAACATGCACATACAAGTTTTTTGTAAAAGTATGTTCCAAATTCTCTTGGGAATATATCAAAGAATGGAACTGGTGGATCATAAGATAATTCTGTGTTTAACATTTTGAGGAGCTAACAACTGTTTTCCAAGATAGCCGACCCATTTTACATTTCCACCAATGATGCATGAGGGTCCCAATTTCTTACATCCTTGTCAACACTTGCTATTGCCCATTTTTTATTATAGCCACCCTAGTGGTTGTGAAGTGGTACCTCCTTGTGGTTTTTCCGTAGCATTTCCTTAACGACTAACAATGATGAGAATCTTTTCATGTGCTTGTTGGCCATCTTTATACCTTCTCTGGAGAAATGTGTATTCAAATTCTTTGCTCATTTGTAATTTTGTAATTATTCGCTTTTTTGTTGTTCAATGTGAGAGAATTCTTCATATTTTCTGGATACAACTCACCAGATATGGGATTTGCAAATCTTTTCTCCCATTTGGAAGTTGTCTTTTCACTTATTAGATATTGTCCTTTAAAGCACAAAAGATTTAATTTTAATAAAGTCCAATTTATCTACATATTAGGTTTCTACTGCTTCTGCAACAACCACAAACTTAATGACCTAAACGAACACAAAATTATTATATGGAAGTTCTGGGCAATATATTAGTCAAAAACGGGTCTCACAGGGAGAAAATCAAAATGTTGGCAGGGCTTCACTACTTCTGGAGGCTGCACTACTTCTAGGGGAGAATCTGTTTCCTTGCCTATTCCAGCTCCTAGAAACTGCATGCTCATGGTCCCACATCACTCCAAACTCTGCTTCTGCCTTCACATTTCCTTCTCTTTCTTGTGTTCTTTTTTCCTCTTAAAAGATCCTTGTGATTATGTTGGGCCCACCCAGATAATCCAGGATAATCTCTCCATGTTGAGATCCTTAACTTAATCACATCTACAGAATCCCTTTTGCCAGGTAAGGTAATCACAAGTTTGGGGGATGTGAATGCTGACATCTTTGTGGAGATGTTTTTCCACCTACCACAATTTTATTTATTTATGTATTTATGTATTTATTTATTGTCAGTTGTGCTTTTGGTGTCATTTGTAAGAAATAATTGCCTAACCCAAGATCGCAAAGATTTAGGCCTATGTTCTTTTTTAAGAGTTTTATAGTTACAGCTTCTATATTTAAGCCTATAATTCATTTGGCATTAATTTTTGTACATGGTTTGAAGAAAAGGTTCAACATCATTTTTTGCATGTGGATAACCAGCTGTACAAATACCATAAGTTCAAAAGACTATTCTTTTCCCACAGAACTGTCTTAGCATCTTTGTTAAAAACCAGTTTACCAAAATACAAGGGTTTATTACCAGACTCTATTACACTGGTTTATGCCAATAGATCATACCACATTGCCTTGATTACTGTAGCTTTGTAGTGAGTTCTGACAGCAGCTGGCTTGAGTCCTCCAACTTTGTTCAGAAATTGTTTTGGCTATTCTGGGTCTTTTGAACTTCCATATGAGTTTTTTTTTTTTCCCAGCTCTTTATTGGATTACAATTACTTTAGACTGTTGTGCCAGTTTCTGCTATACAATAAAGTGAATCAGCTGTATCTATGCGAGTTTTTGAATGAGCATGTCAATTTCTACAAAAAGGTGGTATGGATTTTCATACGGATTTTATGAATCTGTAGATCAATTTGGGGAGTACTGTCATGATAACAACAGTAAATCTTCTAATCCACAGACATAAGACATTTTCCCATCTATTTAGGTCTTTAATTTATTTCAATAATGTTTTATAGTTTTCAGTGTACAAGTCTTGCACTTCTTTTACTTATTCCTAAGTACCTGACTTTTTTTGATGGCACTGTAAGTGCAACTGCTTTGTTATTTTCATTTTCAAATTGTTCCTTAACAATGTATAGAAATGCAATTACCTTTTGTATGTTGATCTTGTATCTTACAACCTTGCTGAATTCATTCATTAGTTCTAACAGTTTTTATACATGGATTCCTTACAGGTTTCTATAAACAAAATTATATGGTTTGCAAATAGAAATAGTTTTATTTCTTCATGTCACGTCATGTCAATCTGGATGCCTTTTATTTATTTTTCTGGCCTAATTGCCCTGGCTAGACCTAATGCTGAGTAGAGTGGTAAGAGCAGATTATCATCCTTTATTTTAACAGTATCTTAAATTATGTCTTCCCTATTACAATATAAGCTTGACAGTGGCCGAGTTCATGGTACAGTAAATAGATGATGTTCAATATAAATATTTTAAACGAAAAGCAGAATATGAAAGATGCAAATAACTGAAGTTTCAGGAGATGTAGTTATTTTTTAGTACTAATAAAAGAATACAAACTGGCTCCTAAAGAATGAGCTGGATTTTGACAAGGTAAGATACATTCTAGGCAGAAGAAAAGTGTAAGAAAAGACATTTAGGGAGAAAAGACAGGTCCTGATTAGGAACGCTACGTGTAACAGTATTTTACAGAGAAAATGAAGGTATATCCTCATTATTGTGAATTTAGTTATTAAAATGCCAAGAAGATAATACAGATCAGTTAAATCAAGAAATTTTCATATGCAGTATGCATCTTAGGACAGTTATAGTAATAACGCACCGAACGGTATTTTGTGGTATGTTCACTGACCACCCGTAAGACAAGAAAATTTTTCCATTCACTTAACCAAGTAATATTTTGGAAATTTGATGATTAATCAACAAATAATGATAAAAACATTAGGAAAAAATGTCAATTTAACCCAATTACAGGCTAATTTTGGAACAGGAGAGGACATTTCATCTCCATATTGGCAACAGATAGAACTCTGATATGTCGTAAGAAATGACTCTCTCCTCTGAATCTTATTAAACTTAGCACCAGTTTTACAAAAGAAAATTTTTGTCTCTGCTTCCTCATGGCAAAGGAAAACTGCTAATCTCTGATGTGAAGATTCCCAGGTTTGACTGCTGGGATTGGACATCTGCCACTCATGCTCTCATGCTTATTCGTTAAGGTCTGGCACCAATTCAAACAATATGAAAACTCAGTGCCATGTAAAGACAGCAGTTTAGTTAAGACCCTGCTTGATTATTTGTGTTTTGCTACTCCAAACAGTTTCCTTTGGAGGGATTTTATCAGTGACATGCATGTTTTAAATGATATTTAAAATGTAATTAAATGAAAAACACTAGTGAAATTATAGAAGTGCCAGAAGATTTTTTACAATGAAACTTATACAGTTTTCAAAATTTTAAAAAGTGAAATAAAATTTTATTTTTCAAAATAAAAACTATAAAATAAAAAAATTTGAAAAATCAGTTTTTCAAAAATCAATCAGTTCACTCCTCTCCCTCAGGAAGGAATTCGGATTCATTGTGGCTTGGGAACAACAGTCCTTATACAAAGTATAATTAACTCCTAACTTAAGGCTTGCTCCCTTTCAGGGATTCATGGTTTTGTCTAGAATAAACATTAGACTAAGTGGTCATACTTTTAAAGAGCCAGTTTAAACTGTTGGGACTTTGGTAAGAACATGGATATGGATACCCTTCTCTGTTTTACTTTATCTCCCTCTGCCTGCTCCCCACCCCATACCTCTATATTAACTTACTGGTTTGGATGACTGATCTGATTCTAATTTTTATCTTAAAGTGTTAGAAAGTAAAGTATCTTGAGAGTTTGTAAATACATTCAACATTTCACTAAGAGGATAGATTCTTCTACAAATTCCTCTGAAGGACCCATAAAGTTGTTTCGATCAAAAAATATAAACTAATGGATACATTAACATTCAGGTTGAATAAAAGTGGGTTTCTGTCATTTTTTTTTTTTGAAATAGACTTTTAGGTTCAGTGCTCCTCAGGGCTTAAAGGGGAAGTGCAGCCTCCTAAGTGGTCTTCATAGTATCAGGAGTCAGATGCAGTTGTTCTCCTTACTTAAACATGGACTTGGTCTTGGTTTGTAACTGCAAGCTTTGTAGAGACAAAGCCATTCCCCACTAGGATCTGTGCTCACCATGAAGTTCCAAGCACCCTTTTTATTTTTTCAACCAATGTTTATTGATACCTACTGTGTGACCAAGCACTGTGCTAGATGCTGAGAATAGAGTGGGGCAAGGAAACCTCTCTCTTCTCAAGCTGCTTCTAGTGCAGTGGATAAGAGAGATTATATGGGGTGCATCACATTTACCCGTGTCATCAATTTCCTCCACATCCCTCCAAACTTTTGGCCTTCATGGATACTTTCCCCCTTCATCTGAGAATGCTTCCTCACTCATCACAATTAAAACATTACCCATATTCAAGGTCTAGCTAAATACCTAGTCTCTTTCACAAATCCCACTCTAACACATATACATGCTCTGCTAGAGCAAGGCCCATAACTTGAGCTTCTCTCACAGCCTGAAAGTGCCTAACAATAAATTATGCATACTGTAGAGCCCTGATGATTTTGGACATAACCAAGAAGAAGAAATAACTGGGACATTCAAAAGAAGATCCTTTAGACATTTTCAACCATGTTTCTTTGCTGATCCCTAACACAGAGGAAACATACGAGAACTAATGTACTTGAAGAAATTTTTTAAAAAAGGTGCAACCCACATAAACTCATCCTACTATGTTTTGAGTTGAATCCAAGTGACGAATTCACTCAAGGGCATGACAGCCTAATAGAGTGAGAGACATTAATTATACTCTCTGAAGGAGCCATCCTCAGCCATGCATCTTAAATGTTCATCACCTGAAATGAGTCACCAAGGCAGTGCCCACGCGAGGCAGAAGCACGTAGGCATACAGTGATCTCTGTCCCTTAACTCAGTTTTTCCTGTATGATTTGGTAGTTTTCAAAGCCCTAACAAGGAAATTGACAGTCTGCATGCGGTATAATGACTTTTCTATAAGAACAAGTCTGACTTCATAGGACTCCCCTGCTGAAAAAAATAATTCCAATATTAAAAAGTATATCCTATATGACTCCAATTATAGGAATTTCTAAAACAACAACAAAAATCCAACCTAATCAGTTGCTGCCTGAGGCTAAGGTGGGGGGACTGGCTGCAAAGGAAAACCAGATAATTTGGGAGGGTGGGTAATGAAAGCATTCTGTATCTTGGTTATAGGAGTATTTACATAAGTGCATATATTTTGTCAATACTCATCGACCTGTACACCCAGATGGGTGCATTTTGTTTTATGTTAATTATAACTCAATAAAATTTGTTTAAAAGTTAAAAAAAAAGAAACCCAAAAGCCCTCCAGTGTTGTGCTAATAATTCTACAGTCAAGAAGTAGAACTTCATGAGAATTTTTAAAAATTATGCAATTGATTCATTCTAAGAACTGAAACCTAAAAACACATGGACTTAGCTTTTCGTCATCTTCCAAAAGCTTTTCTGACTCATTCTTCAAAGGCATTTTTTGTGGCTTATTTTCTTATTTATGTTTTTCCTTGATGTCTCAACTGTCCAGGTCCATGGTAAAATTATTAAACAGTTTGTTTCTGACCACCCATCCGGCTCCACTTCCGGCATCACTTTCCCCACGTTCTCCATCACTTTCCCCACTTTCTCCTCCCAGGAAACACATTCTGTCCTCTGGTTTCTCTTCACTTCGTATCCCTACCAAAAATTATTACCAGTATCACTGACAGCTGAGGCTTCCTAAAAACAATATTTCCCAGACATTCTGCTACATGGATTCATTTATTTAATCTTCAAAATATCCCTCTGAAGTCAGTATTTTGCTATAATTGTTTTCAGAGATGAAGAAACTAGTCCTGTAGAGATGAGGCAACTTTCCCAACCTCTAAAAATTAGTAGGTTATGGAGTCTTGATTCAAGTCCCATTCAAGAGTCTGCATCCATTACCAATATGTTTTGGTGCCTAAGGCCATTCTGTAAGAACCCGGCTCTGCATTAAGTGGTAGCTACAACAAATAAAGCATTTGTACTGATGTGTTAGTGAGTCACCCTGTTATCACACTGAGGCCAGGCATTCAAAATCCCATCAAGGTCTTCTCTTCCCATAGAAGAATGAAATATTCTGTGAGAGATGGGTGTGCTCGCGTAATCAAGAGACCTTTCATTAAGAAGCTGAGGTCATGAAAATTTTCCCTTTAAGGTTAAATTTAATAGGTAGTCCGTTAAGGAAAAGCTAAAGGAATCATCAAAATCAACCAATTCTCTATGACTATTTCTCACAGATTGACTAAGATTGTCTGTTTCCACATTCAAGAAATGACATCTATGTAGCAGTCATATTTATTTTTTTCAGTAAAACTCAACAGGGAAAATACCCTAGATGAAACGTTCTCTTTTTTTCACCACACTCTTTTCCAACAATGAGTTAAAAATAATGATGTCAGAAAAATATTCCAACTATAATATGACTGGCCCTTGGGAGATCTCAGAATTTATTATGATCCTTCCCCTTGTATTTTTACGTCTCAGAAATTGAAAATTTTGAAAGATAACTTTATGTTTCCCTTTCAAAGAGATAGTTTATATATATAAAAGGGACAAGCTAATAATCATTTGAATCAAAATGACCTTTGCTCAACACCCTTCTCCCTAATCACCATTACTTTAACAACTTTAAAACACTTTCACATATCTTTGTTTGGATTCAATAGCTGCTACAATGGCTTCCTCTTTAAAAATATAATAATTACAGTCAAAAAGAAAGTTACATGTTTGGAAGACTCATTTAAAAAAAAATACAGAGTCTGAACTTGCCACCTCCAGATATAATTCTTCAAGCCCTAGGAAAGGACAGATATTGATTTATTAGGACATCAAGGGTATAAAGCTAACCAAGTAATATATCTACAAGATATAGATACAAAGTAGGCTTTAGTATATATTTTGCAAAAGAAAGCTTTGATAAGCACATGAAAAGCCATTCAACATCATTAGTCATTAGGGAAATATAAATGAAAACCACAATGAGATATCACTGCACATCTACTAGGAAGGCTACAATAAAATAAATAGTGCTGGCAAGGATGCTGAGACATTGCAATCTTCCTACACTGTTGGTAGGAATGTAAAATGGTGCAGCCCTTGCAGAAAACAGTTTATGGTTTCTCAAAAGGTTCAACACAGAATGACTATATGATGTAGAAATTCCACTCCTATGTATACATCCAAAATAACTGAAAATAGGAACGCAAACAGATATTTGCACACCAAATTTCATAGCAGAGTTATTCACAATAGCCAAACGGTGGTAACAACTAGTGTCAATCAACAGATGAATGGATAAACCAAATGTGATACACACACACAGCAGACTATTTTTCAGCCACAAAAAGGAATGAAATTTTGATACATGTTATAGTATGGACAGACCTCGAAATCATGCTTAGTAAAATAAGTAAAACAGGCCAGACACAAAAGTGTAAATATTGTATTCCACTTACATGAAGTATCTAGAATAGAAAAATTCATAAAGACAGAAAGTAGAAAAAGAAAGGGGCGTTATTTAATGGGTACAGAATTTCTGTTGGGCATGATAAAAAATTTTGAGTATACACAGTGGTGATGGGTACAAACCATCAATGCATGTAATGACATTGAATTTGTACACTTACGAATGGGTAACACGATAAATAGTATGCTACATATATTTTACCACAATAACAATAATTTAAAAGAAAGAAAGCTGCAATCATTTAGACTCTTCTCCCCCAAATGTAGTTCAGCGCATTTCTCTACAGAAACAATTAACTAGAAGAATTAAGTGCTGCTAGATACAGGGTTAGAAAGAGTTATTTTTAATGTCTAAACAGAATACAGTTTAGTAGAAGGAATCATGAAACTGGGATGCAATACCAACAGTGTGTCATTCTCCATTTATTTCCCATCAGTTTATTTCATCTCCTAAACTAGATAATAAGATCACTTAGGGGAGATATCATGTCTGTCCTCTGGTGCGCTTCACAATGTCATTAGGCACAAGGAGGATATTCCATAACTGAGCCCATGATTTCTAACTTAAAGGGAATCTGTCAAGTCATTCCATCTGAAACATAACGAGACAGAAAATCTGCTAGCAAGAAAGAATGAAGTCAGTTGGAAATTAAGAATTGCTGGTTTTTTCCATTTTATTCAAATGTCAGCAAATCAAATTAAGATAATTATTGATGTCTATACTTAGGCACAAAAAGAAAAGGCAACACACGGAACTCAAATCACTGACGCACAACTGAGTATTTTACTGCATTCAATATCTCTTCCAAGAAGTAGTAGAAAGTTGCATGTGCTTAGCATAAGGAGTCATGATTTTTTTTTTCATTTAACTCCATCAATCACTTTAACCCCATGAAAAAAAAAGGCTTTAAATAAGTAACTGATCTTGTTTGCCTCAATTTCCCCATCTGGAGAACACAGTACCTCCTTCATATACTTTATAAGTTTGTGTTCTAAAATTGTATTATCATTGGAACAGAGTTTTTAAAATAAGCTGACTCCCACCCTCTTTTTCACACAGATAAGTCAGGTGAGGAGAGGGTTCATCATATTCTCAAAATCACCTAGTTGGTTAAGGACAGAGTCAGGGCTGGGCATCAGGTCTGCTGAGGAGGTATTCTGTGTTATCATAACCTCGCCCCACTTTGTTTTGAAATGAATCATAAATCTGTTTGAAATGTATAAAATATACACAAATGAAAGTAAAGATTTAATACAGATTTAGGTAGATAACCTATTTATGTTCTGTATATCCTCAGTAACATCACTATCAAAGAAGGAAAATAAGAAAAGATTTAGTTTCTAGTTTCTACCATACAGAATAAGTAACTGTAATTCAAATTTACAAGGAAATGGGATATATTTGATTTGCAGCTGTCCAGGCTACCTGGCTCTGGTAAGTTTTCTCCTCTTTAATACTCTACATGGTTGTCCCAGGATAGTTTAATACTTCACCTAACTCTTACTGAATTAATGACTACATGGCTGCTTTCGGATGTAACAGAATTGTGTGCGTAACTTCTTGAAGCCTCTCAGTCTTGATTCCTTAAAGTGTCAGGCTTCGGGGACAAAAGACATACATCAAAACCCACAGGTGGGGATGCTTATGGTCCACAGTCAGCCTCAGTCACCTCTGTCCTAGTACGCTACATCAGAGATGTGTGTCTGCGTGTCAGACCATGAAAAAAAGCTGGAAAGAGTTCACTTAAATTGGTATAAATTTATCTGTTGATAAAAGGTAGCTTTAAGGAGCTTTTTGATAGCTGAATAAAAGCTATTTTCAAACACTGAAAAGTCACATTAGCCAGTCACTTTTCCCTGACTAAAGGGGCAACTTTAACAAGAAATTTTAACCTGGTGACACCAGAATTATATGCTGTTATTACTAGCACCTTCTTACAACATACAGAGAGATGTGTTACAAACTGTCTACCATCTATAACACTGTATGGCTATAAAGCGTAATAACACAAGTCTGTCGTCACAAGATTTCCAAAGATAGTACAAGCTGACAGAATACTGGGTATCAACACAAGCAGAAATACTAAGCATTTAATTGAACAAATATTTTTGAGCACCAACTAGGTTGTAGGTTGATGAACTCCTTCTACTCTGTAGAATAAATGCTAGTTGATACCATCGGCTATAACTGAGGAGTCAGACAGAAGGCATGAAGAAATACTGAAGGTCTGTAAGAGCTGCAGAGGGTAACTAGCAGAGCTGTTTGGAACAGCTTTGGTTACAGAGCAAGATCCAGGACTCATCTGAGGTGAAAGGCCATGTGTCTATTGTGATAGAAATCAACACTTGTGACTTTCTGCAACAATCCTCTGAATCATGGATATAGAATTTTTAAAAAGGTGTATTGATCCAAAGCAGTTATTTTTTTGGAAGTTTATATAAAAGGTTAGGGATCAAGAGTTTTAGGTATGGCCCTAAAATTACAAAGGATGTTCACATATAAACCTATATTCTGTTACTCATCTACTAGTCTAGGATAAAACAGCTCTATTCATTTTCCTTTCCACTATTTAATACTGAAACTAAATGGTTTTATAAAAATGTCTTTCTTTTAAATAAGAAACATAGGACTCTGTCAGAATGACATGCATAGTTGAAATGAAACTCAAAGTTTGTTCTTAAAAATATGGGTAAAAGATTTTTTTGTTCCAGCTTCAGTGGCATCTGAGACAAGGCCAAGGGTCATGATGCAGCTACATCAGTGAATAGCGCTTGGATGTGTTAGCCCAGTGTACATGTGGCTCTGGGAATGAAAGCAAGCTTGTGTGTATCTGGGCTGGTACTAATAGATATTCTTTAAAAAAAAAACTTGAACTCGCTTTAACTGCAAGAAAGTTTCATGAAGCCATATAAATACAAAACTTATATTCCCTCTTTTAGCTTTGGAGTCCTGGTTCAGGCTTATTTTCCTGGAGTCACTGTGCACTGTTTTAGGTATGACCACTAAAGGAAATTCACTCATTTAGAGAGAATAGGAATGCCACAATCAATCCTACATATTTAATCTAAGAAAACTCTCAGGACTGTGGAAACCTATGACTGCTTTAAGTCTAAACAGAAAGTATTTTTTAAAGAAGTAGCACGTGTTTTGCTTCTATCTTGTACCAGCAACTTAATGTTTTTATGGAATGACCATGTTCAACAACTAACCAACTAAGTGACAGACCGAATCACAAAGGTGTACTGCAAGTACCAGTTATTCTAAATCCAAAGAGACACCTGAGACCAAGAGGCCTGGCGCAGAGTGAGTGCAGCAGAAGCACTAATTAGTGCCTCCTTTTAGATCAGACAGCGCCAAGAGGGATGAGCAGCATTAACTTTGATCAGATGAATCACTCATTAAAACAGCAGAAAAATTCCACCTTATTTTTCGAGGGTGTTTACAGAGCTCTGAAGCTCTGTCAAATACAAACAGCAATACTTCCTCTAAAAGCAGCAGGAAAAAAGAGACCACCTATATTTCCTCTCTTACTAGGTTGAAATTTGCATACGTTTAAGTTCCTATGGAAAACTTAGGTCTCTATGGAAAACTATTTCCAGTAAAGAAGACTTTAAACAGGAATTTCTTCGGGGAGTGGGGGAAGTGACAAAGCACCTGCATTTTTTGCTTGAGGCTTCCAAAGGCAGGAAAACTTAACTGTCAGTTTGTCTGTGGTATGCAAACTTGATGCAAGATAGAAAAAATTAGCCCCACACCCATGCTTCCCTTATACATGGCTCAGGGACTGGGAACATGTACTGGGAAGAAGTGGCCCCAGAACGCAGAAGGTTTAGGTTGGATGCTGCCTATTTTTGAACTTTGTTCTGATATATATCATTGGAGTCCAAGTGAGGTATTTAGTCTTAAGGTTATCAACGAAAAAGGAAACAACATGGGCTATAAATCATACATTAAATAGAGCCTACACAGGACTCTCATTCAATCATCGCCCACACAAAGCCACAGGAGCCTGTTCATCCATGCACGTTCATCTGGTCAATCTAGGGGCTTAGATTAATGCGTCTATATAAAATCCATCCCAAGAATGAGGACCATGGCTCTCTAAGCAACAACACAGTTTGTCTGCCAAGATGCAGAGACATGCAATATTTTTACTTTCTTCACCTGCAATGATTTAAACAAAGGGATTCTAATTTTTTCTGTCTCACCACTAATTGATTTTGCTTTTACAGTCCTTTCCCAGCCATTAATGAAACTATCCGATTTCATCTGCATGCTTTATTAAACCAATACATCAGTCTGTACGAGTTCCACATAGTGATGTATTAGTCCAAAGCATCAGAGGACATCCTCAAATTCTGTACAGGAGACATAAAATCATCACTGCTCAGAGAAGCACTTCTTCAAAACGGGGTGCTATTTGATGCCACACTGAAGATGCTCCAGTGTCAGGTTGCTCCTCTGAAGGAACAAGAGATCTATATTCTGCAGGATGCTGATTAGCAAATGCTTTGATTTTGTCCAAAGACTGAGCTAAAATTAGATGTGGATTTATTTCCTGTTCCTCCACTCATCTCTCACAGGCTCTCTCTGCCCCCTTCCTTCCTCATCTCCTTTCCCTGCTCCACGCCCACTGTCTCCAAACTCTTAGAAAACTGTGCTGAACATACATGTGATGGATGGATAGTCCTCGAACCAAATTGGAGTAAAACGTGAAAGGAATACTTGTAACTTGTACTCCGTCACTTTTCTCACTTCCTTTGCACCTCCTCCTCCTTCCCTTTTTTCTCCCTACCCACCACCACTCTCACCTCTGCTCCTCCTGAATCTGGATCTCACTCCAGCTCTCTCAGATTAAGAACAGCCATACTTGCTTGGCAGCTCCTTCCATCAGGAAGGGGAGTCTATTTCTCCACTCCTTGAATCTGGGCAGGCCTTGCGATTTTCATGGAAATGATATCCTACAATTTCTAAGAGGGCCTCATTCTCATCCTCTTACGATCCTGAGATCACCCTGCTCCAGAGAAGCCGGGTCTGGCTTCCTTGGGGCTGAAAAGGGCACATGAAGAGAGAGGTCCAAATGCCTCCTGTGATTCACCTGCTGAAGCATCTGCATGACAGAGCCCAGGCAAGACCAGCAGAAGAAACCAGCACACCAGCCACAAAATCACTAGGAACGATCAATGGTATTTAAGCTTCTAAATCGGGGAATGGTTTGTGATGGAGGAATACACAACAGACACACTCTGATTTCAGTCCCTCTTTTTTTTTTCCTATTTTTTTTCTCTACAGTTTAAAATATCTCGTGCTACCAATGCTATGGACATTTGTCTGGTAACCTGAGTTTCCTTGGGGTCATATTTTTGTATTTGGTAAGTAATTTTTTAATGAGTAACAGCACTTAACTATAAACTCAATTCATTTAACCTCAGTGAGAGAGAATGAAGACTTTTCTACTTATAGATAAGAAGCAAAATAGTTAAGTGGCAACACACGCATGTTTGTGTCTGTGTTATGTGCGCGCACACACACAGTTTTTTACTATAGCTACAAAGACGTCCTACCTACAAGAGGAATGTATGGACCCACAGGGACAGATGAGTCAGCTGGTAGATGGAGAGGAAATTAGAAACTGCTGTATCTCACATTTTTCTATAAGACATTATAGATAGAACAACATCATTTACAAGAATGGAGAAAGTCACATCCAATCAGCCCAGCAAATATTCAAAGGAGCAAAATTACGGTAATACCCAGTGTTCCCATGGTCCTACAGATAAGCTTTACAATGGTTACAATGAAAGAAATGAATCTCAGAACTCCCCAAAATAACTCTACCATGAATTCTGAGGCAGATTTGCAAAATTCCTTTTCACAAGTTGAAGATGAAGTATTCCTCACAAAAAGAAAAACAGATCTTACAGTAGGTTCCAACAATGGTTACTGCTATTTGATTGTAGGGTACAAATGTATTTCATACTGTAGTACCCTAAGTAAACTAGCTCCTTCCCTATCTCTCATTTCCTTCAACTCTCCTCTTCTTTATTGTGGTTTTTCGCAAATATGCTCAGCCCACACACACGGCTGTCTCCTGACCGTCATCCAAGTCTCTTCCTTCCTGCTGCTGTCTCCGCGAGCTTGTCTCCAATCACAATACCTAATGGTGCCCCTCCCCTGGTCAATGTTTTACACATTAATCAGGTTATAAAATTGTACATAGCATCCATCACTAACTGAATTATTTTATGTTTCTCTTATTTTATTTTTTATCTTCTTCAACTAAAGGATACAGTCCATGAGATCAGGGACCTTCCTTTTCTTGCTCACAGCTATGTCCTTAGCACCTAGAATATGTGAACGTAATGTGGGCAAATGAACTACATAGATAGGAAGCACAGAGATGACTGCCTCGCAGACAAAAAGTCATCCCATGTAACTTCTGCCACATCACACAATTTGGAATCACTTCCTTTACTATCGAAACCAGGACTCAGAAAAGGAAGGTAAATTTTGATATAGCCATGAAACTTTTTAAATGGCATTACTGAAAGGAACCTAATTTAATCCAAAAGCTAAATATATATTCTAAATGTTCAAAATGTATTTTAGTAATCGCCATGTCGGGCATGAGACACCCGCCACTCCGCATTACTAGAGGTAATTGAGACCTAACTGTGTAGAGCTGGTGTGGCATCACGGCCTCCAGCTCCAACCTTACATCTGAGGCTAAATACTAAAGGTACAGTTTGCCTTGTGTCAGCATATCCACCCACACCACTTTGAAAAGGCACCACCCTTCCCTACAGCACACAGTATGCTTATAAAGATGCGTGATACGATTTGTTTCCCACTGGGAAGAAACAGTTTGTAGGACAAAAAGAGCTGCTGTGAGTGAGTCAGAAAGTATGTATCTTGTGTAAAACTGAAATGCTTCGCTCCATGAACCACAGAGAATTTGGTTTTGGGTTTTTTTTGTTTTTTGTTTTAAATAACTCACCAGTTTTCCCTACCTCTTAAACTTTAGAGTTCTATCAATACTTTAATGACTATTAAGGAAGACTGTCATGCATTAGAAAAGGTTATAACACTAGGAAGCTTGAATTTTTAAAAAATGTATACACTAGTGTAACCAAATTGTCCTAAATTTCAACTGGCCCAGGAATTGTAGAATAATTGAATTTCAAAATTGTTTGTTGTCGTTTGCTAAAGATTATTTGGGTAATAGCAACAGTCAAATTATTTTTATAGTTAAGATTTCCTATAAGAAATACATACCCAAGAAAATAAACATGTATTTCTCTATTAAATGCATATTTCAGTAGAAAACAAAGTGCTTGACATTTGTCTCCAGATATATGTTGCTTCTGAATTTGTGTAGCTTTACGCTCCTATAATAGAGATCAGAGTAGGAAAAAGGAGAAAATAAAGCACACGAAGATGGGTATTTTATCTTTATCTTTATAAAGATAGGTATTTCAGCATTGCTTACCAAACAAGGGGCCACTGCAACTAATGATACACGAACTTTGTCCACCATTTATTTTTCACCTTCAGTTTTACTGCAGCTAAGTGGGAAAAGCATAAACTTATTTCAGTTGCTATATATCAACAGAACTACTTAGGTCAGGCAAAATAAAAATTTAACTCTTCTGCGCCCTTAATTTTAAGACTAATACTTTTAGCCGGGAAATGGTTCCGATCGTTATATGATGAGGCAGCAAGGGTCCGTTGTGGCAGTGCTGATTGGTAACAAGTGATCAAGAAGCCAAATGGAGAGGCATAAAGGACAAGGATGCTTGCAGGGGCAGGCTGGTGAGGATATCAAGGCCCACGGACGCAGAGAGAAGGGCCCTGCACTCAGACTAAGTGGTTTTGGCTGCACTACGCAGGCCAGAGGGATATGGGATCTGTATTTTAGAAAACTGGTTAATAAGCAAACAATTCAGTATGTGCAAATAAGCAGTCAATAGCTATTCAATTACTTAAAACAGCTTAATGGTCTCATGTATATGGGAAATGGCCTAATCCAGCCCCATGGGAAAATTGTGTTTATAATGTGAGAAGATCAAGTCCTATCCTAAAGAAAGACTTTGCACAGCAACACTCCCATGTTTTGTTTGTTTCTTTGTTTTCTGGATATACCTACTGCATTGACTGCTTTTCTCCAATGGGGGAAAAATATAAAAATCTAAAAAATTTGCCAAAAATCACCATGAGTTTCTTTTGCAATCCTATGACCACACAACTGTCCATGGTTTGTGATATCAATGTAAGCCCGATCAAATAAACATTTAAATGTCCATTCAGTAATAGTTATACCCCACGGTGGGGAAGACATCACTGAACCGAGCACAGCTGTTATCACCACTCATGGACACAGCTGTGGAACAGCTGATAGAAGTTAGTACTTCGTAGTGAGCTGGGGTACATTATAGCTCATTCCTGAAGACCTCCCCAGCTTCTTCTGAATAGAATTGTGAGAAATTAATCAGCTTAATTATATAGCATGGTCCTTGTGCAGCACGAAGATTAAGGGATATATTAACTTTTGCTTAGATCTCACCAATTCGATACATTCTTACAAAAAATATTAACTGAGAGCATATAATGTTCCAGAGGAAATTCTAGGCACTGTGAACAGTGAACAGAGCATTAAAAAATATGGGCTGTCACGGAACCAAGATGAGTGGGGGGGATGCAGAGAGAAACACATAAATAAGCTAATATGTAATAGATGTTGATAAATAAAACAAGGTAAGAGGTACAGGGAATGTTACATTGTTGGGAGGGGAGGTGCTTGCACTTTTAGATAGAGGCATCATTTGAGACCCTGACATGCAGACTTGAAGAGATGAGTAAGTAAGCAATGGTGCTACTAAGAAAAGAATTTCAAAGCGAAGAGCAAATACAAAGGCTGTGAAGTAGGTAATGAAATGTCCATATATGAAGAACAGGGGTCAGGAAGCCCTTGTGGTTACAGCAGTGGGGGACCAGGGTTGTGAGAAATAAGTTTAGAGAGGCAACAGGTAGAACCTGGTAGGCCACTTTAAGGATTGTAGGCGTTCCTCCCAAGTGAGGTGGGACGTTCTGGAACATTCTGAGCAGGAGAAAGATGTCAAACACAACTTACAAAAGAATCACTCTGGTAGCTGGATTGAAAGTAGGCTGTGGCGCAGGAGGGCAGAAGCAGAAGGTTGGTTGGGAGCTAGCCTGTGACCGGATTGATAGGTGATGACCTATGACTCAGCTGAGGGAGGGCTATGCTGACAGTTTGGAAATTGGTTTGGGAAAAGAGAGAAAAGCCCAGGTTTCTACTCTGAGCAACTGGAAGCCATTTACCAAGAAGCAAAGGAATCCTAGAAGAGGAGGTCTAATGAGGAAAAAGCAGGCATTCAGTTCTGATGCTACCTTTGAGATGTCCCAAATCTCAGGTGCCTGGAAAGCCAATTACCAAACAAACCAAGCACAGCAGAACCAAGAGAAATAACAAGATATTGGGGGTACAGGGCAACATGATCATGTGTATTATTGACCAACAACCCAACACAGCACATGAAAAGGGCGAGCTGTCAGCAATTCCGGGGAGCAAGCAGGGACGCACCTGTGTGAAGCAGTACTCGCCCAGTAAGGAGCGATGCACTACATACTTCCCAAGGGTGGAAGGATGTGTTTAGCAAGACATAGGTAGGACAGAACTATAATACAAACAATTATTTGGGGATCCTGAGCATAGTAGAGGGAAAAACTCTGGCTATCTTATTTGGAAATATTTTCCAAGTTTCCAAATAAATACTTTATCCAAGAAATATGTTTCCCCTAATCTGTACCCCAATACTATTTTTCTACTGCACTAACCACATTCTATTTTATATTTAAAATATACATCTATACACCTGTTTCCTGTGTTTTATCAAATGCCAGTCTCTGGAATGGAGTGTGACATCTAGTAGGTGCAGGATAAAGACTTACTGCATAGAATTCATGTAATTTGGGAGGTTACACACCGTTATGGAAAGACCACCGATGTAAAAGAACTATTTGTTATGTTACTATACTTTAAAATGAAAACATTTATAAATATAAGCTTTAAAACAACAACAAGATAGGCTCTATAACTTTCTTAAGCCGCTCAAAATTCTAGAGGGCTCAAGGTTATAACTACTGGAATGTAAATTTTAATTTTCATTAACACCAATGTGTGAATTGTCTTTAAGCTTCTTATACAGCATTTATCATCTGATATTTTTCACTGTTGGCTATGCAAAGCTATTTGGATGTGTTCCTATTTGAAAAGCCTTAAACCTTCTCCAAGTTATTTGCCATTGTTTGTGCTCTTTAAGTACTCTCTGTATTGGGCTTTTGTTTTTGGTTTTTTGTTTTTTTTTTCAAAATAAACTGCTGAAATAATATTTCTAGCTCAGGAAACATGTTATACACATAAAACGAAGTGTATTTTAAACACATTCTATTTCCACAGGTAAAAAAGTACAAAGTAAAATTCATAACCAGTTTAAAATACTGGGCTGGTTCATGACTTGTTAGGTATGTTCCTGAAATCGAAGTCTGACCATATTAAAAGTGGACCAAGTTTGTCTGTAGAATTTTTTCCTTCCTGGCTCTTGCTGACACATCCTTTGAAGACCTACTAATACCATGTTTTCTTTCCCTTATTACTTAGTTTTGAAAACTGAAGTTGGGGAAGAATTTCAGACAGTCATTCACATTGTTTTAAGTATCTTCCATATGCCAGTTACTGTGATAACTGCTATAATTTTCTCATTTTTTTCATACTAACTCTGAAGTAACTGCTGTTACCTTATTTTCCTGAAGAGAACATTGAGGACCACAGAGTATAAATAACTTGTCTGTGGCCACTCAGCCAACTACCAGCCAGGGTCAGTCCCAGCTCTGTCTGACCTGAATAGCCCTGTTTTTCATTAGATGGCAAACTGCCTAGAGCATCTCCCAAGAAAATAATTTTTGCATGTTAACCCATTAGTGAAGTCTTAAATCAAAGAAATATGCAAGCTGCATGGTACAATTTCAGACACTCACCAGGAGATGGGAATGCATATTTTGAGGGACAGGTTCTGAATTCACACTCTGCAGACATTATCTAATTTATTATATATGCATGTACAACACACACACACACACACACACACACCCCAAAAAACAAATTGTGAACTTTGTGCAATATTATTTATCATGAAAGAGGGATTCATTTCATACTGTGAGGGACAACATCACCCAAACAGTCTAGGATATGGACTTCTATGCTTTCTGCACATACATGTTCATACAGCTCTCCTGATTTCCTTTGTGAAGAATACACATCTGTCATGTCAACATTCACCACACAAGGTTACCATATTATTTCCTTTACTAGGAAAAGATCTCAATCTCAGATAGTGAACTTCCCACATCCCACTAAAAACAAAACTTCATGCACTTATTAGAATATTTTACTTGCACTTTTATATTAAATATTTTAAATTTCTTTCCTCGGATATGAACACATTTAAAACACATATTAGAATTATATGTGTGTGTGTATATATATATATGGAGCTATAGTTGGAGTTGTGTTAAATATAGCTTCTATAACTCTGAGGAATTGAGAATAGAATTTGTGCCATTCTAAAAGAAATGGATACATTATTTTAAAGTATATAAACGTGCTTATATAGTATAAAGTATTTAATGAGGTATCACCTCACACCAGTCAGCATGGCCATCATTAAAAAGTCCACAAATAAAACGCTGGTGAGGGTGTGGAGAAAAAGGAACCCTTCTACAATGTTGGTGGGAATGTAAATTGGTGCAGCCACTATGGAGAACAGTACGGATGTTCCTTACAAAACTGAAAATAGAGCTACCATATATGATCCTGCAATCCCACTCCTGGGCAGATATCTGGAGAAAACTCTACTTGAAAAACATACATGAATCCCAATGTTCATAGCAGCACTATTTACGAGAGCCAAGAAATGGAAGTAACCTAATTGTCCATCGACAGATGAATGAATAAAGATGTGGTATATATATATATACATGGAATATTACTCAGCCATAAAAATGAATGAAATAATGCCATTTGCAGCAACATGGATGGACCTAGAGATTATCATATTAAGTGAAGTGAGATAGAGAAAGACTAATAGTATATGATATCACTTAAATGTGCAATCTAAAAAAATAATACAAATGGACCTACTTACAAGATAGAAACAGACTCACAGACATAAAAAACAAACGGTTACCAAAGGGAGCAGAGGGGCAGGGGAGAGATAAATTAGGAGTTTGGGATTAACATATACACACTGCTATATGTAAAACAGGTAAAAAAAAACAAGGACCTACTGCATAACAAGAAACTATACTCAATATAGTGTAATAACCTATAACGGAAAAGAATATGAAAAAGAATATATATATGTGTGTATAAGTGAATCATTTTGCTGTACACTTGAAACTAACACAACATTGTAAATTAACTGTATTACAATTTTAAAAGTATATAAACTTGTTTACTTAGTATAAAGTATACAAAGTTTATAAAGTATATAAACAAAGTTGATAAAATGTGACCTATAAAAACCTCATTTTCCCCATAAAAAACCTTGGTTAAATTTGTCCAGAAATGGGTTATTCGCTTTTTAAACCAATGTTTTCCCTCAGATGGATTCCACTTGATTTTAGAGAGCAGAAAGCCTACTTAAGGCAACGACAGGCCTTGTTGCATGTATCCATGTTATTTATGTTCATATCCATTATACTAATCAATAGAGTAATTACAGATTAATTCTAACATAGCATTCTTTAAGGAATCCATATTAATTAGAAGCGTTCACCGTTAAGTGATTCTTCGAAATGGCTACAGGTGAAAAACTGTCAAGCTTCCTAGTTTAGAACCCTTTAGTAGAGCAAGGTCTAAAAAAGAATAAAGTACTTAAGAATAAACCTGCCTAAGGAGGCAAAAGATCTGTATGCAGAAAACTTTAAGACATTGATGAAAGAAATCAAAGACGACACAAACAGATGGAGGGACATACCATGTTCCTGGATTGGAAGAATCCACATCGTGAAAATGACTGTACTACCCAAAGCAATTTACAGATTCAATGCAATCCCGATCAAATTACCAATGGCATTTTTCACAGAACTAGAGCAAGAAATCTTACAATTTGTATGGAAACGCAAAAGACCCCGAATAGCCAAAGCAATCTTGAGAAGGAAAAATGGAGTTGGTGGAATTAGGCTTCCTGACTTCAAACTATACTACAAGGCCATAGTGATCAAGACAGTATGGTACTGGCACAAAAAGAGAAAGGAAGACCAATGGAATAGAATAGAGAACTCAGAAGTAAGCCCAAACACATATGGGCACCTTATCTTTGATAAAGGAGGCACGAGTATACAATGGAAAAAAGACAGCCTCTTCAATAAGTGGTTGCTGGGAAAATTGGACAGCTACATGTCAAAGAATGAAATTAGAACATTTCCTAACACCATACACAAAAATAAACTCCAAATGGATTAAAGACCAACATGTAAGGCCAGACACTATCAAACTCCTAGAGGAAAACATAGGCAGGACACTCTATGACATCCATCAAAGCAAGATCCTTTTTGACCCACCTCCTAGAATCATGGAAATAAAATCAAGAATAAACAAATGGGACCTCATGAAACTTAAAAGCTTTTGCACAGCGAAAGAAACCATAACAAGAC
The DNA here is from genome assembly GCF_030028045.1 of Hippopotamus amphibius kiboko. Lineage (NCBI taxonomy): Eukaryota > Metazoa > Chordata > Mammalia > Artiodactyla > Hippopotamidae > Hippopotamus > Hippopotamus amphibius. The sequence continues at coordinate 225,824,399 of NC_080187.1, forward strand.
TAGAAGGCAACCCTCAGAATTGGAAAGAATAGTTGCCTATGAAACAACGGACAAAGGATTAATCTCCAAAATATACAAGCAGCTCATGCAGCTTAATACCAAAAAAGCAAATAACCCAATCCACAAATGGGCAGAAGACCTAAATAGACATTTCTCCAAAGAAGACATACAGATGGCCAACAGACACATGAAAAGATGCTCAACATCACTAATCATCAGAGAAATGGAAGTCAGAGCCACAATGAGGTATCACCTCACACGGATCAGAATGGCCATCCTCACAAAATCTGGAAACCACAAATGTTGGAGAGGGTGTGGAGAAAAGGGAACTCTCCTGCACTGTTGGTGGGAATGTAAGTTGGTACAGCCACTATGGAAAACAGTTTGGAGGTTCCTTAAAAACTACAAATAGAGCTACCATATGATCCAGTCATCCCACTCCTGGGCATATACCCAAAGAAAACCATAATCCGAAAAGAAACATGTACCATAATGTTTATTGCAGCACTATTTACAATAGCCAGGACATGGAAGCAACTGAAATGCCCATCAACAGATGCATGGATAAAGAAGATGTGGCATATATATACAATGGACTATTACTCAGCTATAAAAAGGGATGAGATGGAGCTATATGTAATGAGGTGAATAGACCTAGAGCCTGTCATACAGAGTGAAGTAAGTCAGAAAGAGAAAGACAAATATTGTATGCTAACTCACATATATGGAATCTAAAAATGGTACTGATGAACTCAGTGACAAGACAAGAACAAGGATGCAGATGCAGAGAATGGACTGGAGAACTCGAGGTTTGGGGGGTGCGGGGGGTGAAGGGGAAGCTGAAACGAAGTGAGAGAGTAGCACAGACATATATATACTACCAACTGGAAAACAGATAGCCAGTGGGAAGTTGTTGTATAACAAAGGGAGTTCAACTCGAGGATGGAAGATGCCTTAGAGGACTGGGACAGGGAGGGTGGGGGGGGCTCAAGGGAGGGTGGGAGGGGAGTCGAGGGAGGGAGGGAATACAGGGATATGTGTATAAAAACAGATGATTGAACTTGGTTTACCCCCAAAAAATAATAAATAAATAAATAAAATTAAAAAAAAAAAAAAAGGCTACCTGATTAGGTTCAATCTCTACTGGTTCATAATTTTAACTGAGTAAAATAAGAAGAGAAGGGTGAATAAGAAGGTAGTAATTTTTTAATGTATCTCAAACATCAACTAGTTCATTCAGAACGTTCAGAAGATGTTAAGACCCGTGCTTCTAAGCCTTAATAGTGACATAATTATTCTGTGTCCCTCCTTCTATAAAATGTTGCCAATAATAGTACTCACTTCAACTGGAGTTTAGATTTTTTAAAAGATTCTGTCTAATAAGGGTTTAGCTCTACATCTGGTACGCAGTAGGTATCCCATAAGTTTTGGTTGTTGTTGTTGTTATTATTATTATTATTTGGCAGCCACGAAATGGATTCTCCAATTGGTGGGCTGATTAAAAATGTATTTATTAAAAACTCATTTGGAAAAACGATTAAGTTAAAAAATCCTATAGCAAGGTTAATCCCATCTTCCTGGTTTGTTGTTGTTTTTGTTTTATTTTTTGGATTCTCTTTCACACATCTATGGCCATCAAAAAGATAAGGACATGCATTTTATTTCTCTTGACCTCCTCGGGAATAGATCCTGAATTAATATAAAATGATGCTATTCAGAATATAAAAATAACATTTAATTTAGTGGTGCTTTCAATTCCCAACAAAATAAGTATTTCAACCATTCTGTAATAATGTATATTTATTAAAAATTAATGGAGCATTTGAAATTCATGAACATTTTAAGGATAATTCCAGTTATCCAGATCAATGGCTACACTGAGCATTAAGGGACTACCCAAGATAACCCTAAAGTGTACGACTCTAGCCTCAGCCAACAGACAGGATGTTCATAGTATAGTAGCCTGGTACAGTCAAAGGAGGAAATATGGTTGTGTGCAAGACTACGCTAAGCAAATCATAACTGGCTCTTCCAATATCCAGGCCAGTTCTCAGTGGGGGATATTTACAGGGGTTGAGGTGGAGGGAGGTCAGCTGGAGAGAGGAAAGAAGGAGAAGGAAAAATGCACTCTGAAAAAGCTATTCTGGTGATTCAAGTGGACAATCTCAAACCCTTGGCCACCTTCCCCCCAGTGTAGGTGAGAATTATTAGATTTCAAAGGAGTCTCATCAATATCACCCTTTTCCCCAACCTGAGTTCTGATCTGGAAAATAAAACCAAATCTCCCCTTGACCATTGGTAACACTGAAACTGTAAAATGTGGCTGATATCTGTGAGCGAGCGGGCTTCCTGATACTGACCCCAAAACTGGATGGACTAAACACCTCCACAGTGATTGCACTCAACCATCTGAGCCTCAGCCCCTTGTGCAGGGTTTCTGGCACTACCCCAAGTGGGGCTGAAAACAACTGAAGAGTGGACCTTGTTTCTCCTTCCAATCTCACCAAGCAGAAAAGTCACTGCGCCTCCCTGCGAGGAGTGACAGAGCGTGAGGAGGAGCAAGCAGGACCACTAACACCGCAGCACAAGACCAATCAGCACTATAAGGGTCTATCTTATAAATGAAACACGTCTGACTCCGGTTCTGAAGCAGACAGTCAAACATGATGGCGCGTTACCGTCAAATGTGACAGAAGACTCAAAGCGAGCATCTGTGCACTGTCTGATCCACTGCTAAAATTCCCAGATTACTCTGTTCCTGGCAGTCAGCTCTGAATTAGCCAGTTAGAGGGTTTATTTGAATAGTGCCTGTTTATGCCATTTATGCTACTCATATAATTTGAGAGATAAGAGGTGATTTATTGTTGTTCTAGATATTGGACTAACATGAAAAGAAAAACTAGATTTTAGACTGCTGTTAAATTCTTGCTTCCTCTTTCCCCACCTGCCAGTGCAGTTTGGTTTTTGGTTTTGGTTTTGTTTTTTCAGTTTTGGAAAATTTATTTATTTATTTATTTATTTATTTATTTATTTATTTATTTTTATACATCTTTCTTGGAGTATACTTGCTTTAAACAATGTTGTGTTAGTTTCTGCTATACAACAAAGGGAATCAGCTATATGTACACATATATCCCCGTATCCTCTCCCTCTTGAGCCTCCCCGTCCCACCCCTCTAGGTTGTCACAAAGCACCAAGCTGATCTCCCTGTGCTCTGCAGCAGCTTCCCACTAGCTATCCATTTTACGTTTGGTAGTATATATATGCCAATGCTACTCTCTCACTTCGTCCCAGAGCAGTTTTGATCCAAGTACTTCTTTAGCTCAGAAACCTTTTGCTTAAAGCATGTTTGAGTTTCCAAACACCATCTCTGTTTCTCCTGGTAATTACTGGGTCTGCTTTAAGTATAATGTAAGGGACCAAGCAGTGACTTCTGTTACTTTGAAGGTCATCACATAAACAGGATAACTGAAACCCCACTGACTTCTAAAATTTTCACCTAAGTCATCATAATATAAAACACAGCAGTTTTTAAGATAATGGACTGCCAATGTAAGTTTACTTCCACATTTGTATGTACATATGGAATGTTCACAAGACATATCTGTTGAGAAACATTAATAATGTGACCTGATCTGTCATTTAAAGCTGCACTGTCCACTAGGTAGCCACTAATCACATGCGACTATTTAAATTTAAATTACTTAAAATTAAACAAAATTAAAACATCACTTCCTCAGTTGCACTAGCCTCATTCCAAGTGCTCAAAAGCCAAATGTCCTTAGCAACTACCCCATAGGACAGCACAAATAAAGGACATATCCACCATCAGAGTCAGTTCTATTGGACAGCACTGATTTTAGAGCATTGCTGTTGGAATAACCTCATTGTTAAATGACAGACTTAAAGGAGTTAAACTCATATGCCTCCAAATGACCTAACCTTTCTATGTATAGTGAACAGTAGATACAATCTGGTAAGCTAGGTGCATAATAAAGCATTTCTAAGATTATTTAAATTTTATCAGTCCTTTTTAAATAAGGTAATGGTGAACTTGCATGCTACTATCAATAAGCACTACAATCTTAAAAAATTATTTCTGTACTAAATCTACCAGCTCGCTGCAGTTCTTAGATTTCACAAAAAAATCAAGGCTACTATACATATATTTTATATTTAGTTTATAAATATATGCTGAATCTACAAATATATATTAATATAAATATATTTTATATATATTAATAAGAAATACATATATATATTTCGTGTCTTTGTTGACACTCTCCAAGACAGTTTCTTCTTGGCTAATTTGTAAACATGTAAATGTTGCTGGGTTGCTTGGTGCAAAGTAACTTGTAGTTATTGTTTGTTTCTTAGGTCAGATGCATGTTATTTATATATTTGCATACAACATACTACGTACACACAAAATACTATATACAGACAAAAGTGGAGCTAGAGACAGCTTGAAGAAGAACAATGTGATTGGAGGGTGGCAGATAACTTCATATTCATTGTACACAAATGAGCGCATTAGTACAAGATTTCTATCAAAACAATGCCAGCACTTGGAAAGAGCCCAAAGAACATTAAATATAAAAAGTTTGTATTATAGGCTGAATCTTAAATTTGAATTTAACTAAGTTATTAATTTGTTAGCTAAATCTGATCAGTCTTCAAAAGCCGTGAAAAACGGCTACACCCAGAGCAGTTACAACAAAACATAAACTAATTATTACTGTTAGAGCCAAAAGGAAGACAAGGTCAAACACAAAGGTAAACACAAATAACTGTACGAGGCTGAGATGTTTCTTCTAATCAGTGATAATGCTCCACTCATATATATTATCACAGTAATTCTTTTATTTTTTTGAGGTACACCAAGGTCAGTCATCTGCATTTATACACATATCCCCGTATTCCCTCCCTCCCTCGACTCCTCCCCACCCTCCCCGTCCCAGTCCTTTAAGGCATCATCCGTCCTCGAGTTGAACTCTCTTTGTTATACAGCAAATTCCCACTGGCTATCTATTTTACACTTGGCAGTATATAAATGTCTGTGCTACTCTCTCACTTCGTCTCAGCTTCCCCTTCACCCCCCGCACCCCCCAAACCTCGAGTTCTCCAGTCCATTCTCTGCATCTGCGTCCTTGTTCTTGTCTTCTCACTGAGTTCATCAGTACCATTTTTAGATTCCATATATATGAGTTAGCATACAATATTTGTCTTTCTCTTTCTGACTTACTTCACTCTGTATGACAGGCTCTAGGTCTATTCACCTCATTACATATAGCTCCATCTCATCCCTTTTTATAGCTGAGTAATATTCCATTGTATATATATGCCACATCTTCTTTATCCATGCATCTATTGATGGGCAATTTGGTTGCTTCCATGTCCTGGCTATTGTAAATAGTGCTGCAATAAGCATTAGGGTACATGTTTCTTTTCAGATTATGGTTTTCTTTGGGTATATGCCCAGAAGTGGGATGACTGGATCATATGGTAGCTCTATTTGTAGTTTTTAAGGAACCTCCAAACTGTTTTCCATAGTGGCTGTACCAACTTACATTCCCACCAACAGTGCAGGAGAGTTCCCTTTTCTCCACACCCTCTCCAACATTTGTGGTTTCCAGATTTTGTGAGGATGGCCATTCTGATCGGTGTGAGGTGATACCTCATTGTGGCTTTGACTTCCATTTCTCTGATAATTAGTGATGTTGAGCATCTTTTCATATGTTTGTTGGCCATCTGTATGTCTTCTTTGGAGAAATGTCTATTTAGGTCTTCTGCCCATTTGTGGATTGGGTTATTTGCTTTTTTGGTATGAAGCTGCATGAGCTGCTTGTATATTTTGGAGGTTAATCCTTTGTCCGTTGTTTCATAGGCAACTGTTCTTTCCAATTCTGAGGGATGCCTTCTAGTCTTGTTTATGGTTTCTCTCATTGTGCAAAAGCTATTAAATTTCATGAGGTCCCATTGGTTTATTCTTGATTTTATTTCCATGATTCTAGGAGGTGGGTCAAAGAGGATCTTGCTTTGATGGATGTCATAGAGTGTCCTGCCTATGTTTCCCTCTAGGAGATTTAGAGTGTCTGGCCTTACATTTGGGTCTTTAATCCATTTGGAGTTTATTTTTGTGTATGGTGTTAGGAAGTGTTCTAATTTCATTCTTTGACATGTAGCTGTCCAATTTTCCCAGCACCACTTATTGAAGAGGCTGTCTTTTTTCCATTGTATACTCGTGCCTCCTTTATCAAAGATAAGGTGCCCATATGTGTTTGGGCTTACTTCTGAGTTCTCTATTCTATTCCATTGGTCTTCCTTTCTCTTTTTGTGCCAGTACCATACTGTCTTGATCACTATGGCCTTGTAGTATAGTTTGAAGTCAGGAAGCCTAATTCCACCAACTCCATTTTTCCTTCTCAAGATTGCTTTGGCTATTCGGGGTCTTTTGCGTTTCCATACAAATTGTAAGATTTCTTGCTCTAGTTCTGTGAAAAATGCCATTGGTAATTTGACCAGGATTGCATTGAATCTGTAAATTGCTTTGGGTAGTACAGTCATTTTCACGATGTGGATTCTTCCAATCCAGGAACATGGTATGTCCCTCCATCTGTTTGTGTCATCTTTGATTTCTTTCATCAATGTCTTAAAGTTTTCTGCATACAGATCTTTTGCCTCCTTAGGCAGGTTTATTCCCAGGTATTTTATTCTTTTGGTTGCAATGGTGAATGGGAGAGTTTCCTTAATTTCTCTTTCTGCTCTTCCGTTGTTAGTGTATAGGAATGCAAGAGATTTCTGTGCATTAATTTTGTATTCTGCTACTTTACTAAACTCATCAATTAGTGCTAGCAGTTTTCTGGTAGAGTCTTTAGGGTTTTCTATGTATAATATCATGTCATCTGCAAAGACTGACAATTTTACTTCTTCTTTTCCAATTCGGATTCCTTTTATTTCTTTTTCTTCTCTGATTGCTGTGGCTAAAACTTCCAAAACTATGTTGAATAATAATGGTGAGAGTGGACACCCTTGTCTTGTTCCTGCTCTAAGAGGGAATGCTTTCAATTTTTCCCCATTGAGAACGATGTTGGCTTTTGGTTTCTCATATATGGCTTTTATTATGTTGAGGTAACTTCCTTCTATGCCCATTTTCTGGAGAGCTTTTATCATAAATGGATGTTGAATTTTGTCAAAAGCTTTCTCTGCATCTATTGAGATGATCATATGGTTTTTATCCTTCAATTTGTTCATATGATGTATCACGTTGATTGATTTGCGTATATTGAAGAATCCTTGCATCCCAGGGATAAGCCCCACTTGATCATGGTGTATGATCTTTCTCATGTGCTGTTGGATTCTGTTAGCTAGTATTTTGTTGAGGATCTTTGCATCTATATTCATCAGTGATATTGGTCTGTAATTTTTTTTTGTGACATCTTTGCCTGGGTTTGGGATCAGGGTGATGGTGGCCTCATAGAATGAGTTTGGGAGGGTTCCTCCTTCTGCTATATTTTGGAAGAGTTTGAGAAGGATAGGTGTTAGCTCTTCTCTAAATGTTTGGTAGAATTCGCCTGTGAATCCGTCTGGCCCTGTGCTTTTGTTTGTTGGGAGATTTTTAATCACTGCCTCAATTTCCGTACTTGTGATTGGCCTGTTCATAGTTTCTATTTCCTCCTGGTTCAGTCTTGGAAGATTGTATTTTTCTAAGAATGTATCCATTTCTTCCAGGTTATCCAATTTATTGGCATATAGTTGCTTGTAGTAGTCTCTCGTGATCTTTTGTATTTCTGTGGTGTCCGTTGTTACCTCTCCTTTTTCATTTCTAATTCTGTTGATTTGCATCCTCTCCCTTTTTTTCTTGATGAGTCTGGCTAATGGTTTATCAATTTTGTTAATCTCAAAGAACCAGCTTTTAGTTTCATTTATTTTTGCTATTGCTTCCTTCCTTTCTTTTTCATTTATTTCTGCTCTGATCTTTATGATTTCTTCCCTTCTGCTCACTTTGGGGTTTCTTTGTTCTTCTTTCTCTAATTGTTTTAGGTGTAAAGTTAGGTTGTTTATTCAAGATTTTTCTTGTTTCTTGAGGTAGGACTGTATTGCTATAAACTTCCCTCTTAGAACTGCTTTCGCTGCATCCCATGGGTTTTGGGTTGTTGTGTTTTCACTGTCGTTTGTTTCTAGATATTTTTTGATTTCCTCTTTGATTTCTTTAATGATTTCTTGGTTGTTTAAGAGTGAATTGTTTAGCCTCCATGTGTTTGTATTTTTTGCAGTTTTTTTCCCTGTAATTGATATCTAGTCTCATGGTGCTGTGGTCTGAGAAGATGCTTGATATGATTTCAATTTTCTTGAATTTGCCAAGGTTTGATTTGTGACCCAAGATGTGATCTATCCTGGAAAATGTTCCGTGTGCACTTGAGAAGAAAGTGTAGTCTGTCGTTTTTGGATGGAATGTCCTATAAATATCAATGAAGTCGAGATGGTCTAATGTGTCATTTAAAGCTTGTGTGTCTTTAGTTATTTTCTGTTTGGATGATCTGTCCATTGATGTAAGTGGGGTGTTCAAGTCTCCCACTATTATTGTGTTCCTGTCGATGTCCCCTTTTATGGCTGTTAGCATTTGCCTTATGTATTGAGGTGCTCCTATGTTGGGGGCATAGATATTTACCATTGTGATATGTTCTTCTTGAATGGATCCCTTGATCATTAGGTAGTGTCCTTCCTTGTCTCTTTTAATAGTCTTTACTTTCAAGTCTAATTTGTCTGATATGAGTATTGCTACTCCAGCTTTCTTTTGACTTCCATTTGCATGGAATATCTTTTTCCATCCCTTCACTTTCAGTCTATATGTATCCCTTGGTCTGAAGTGGGTTTCTTGTAGGCAGCATATAGAAGGGTCTTGTTTTTGTATCCATTCAGCCAGTCTGTGTCTTTTGGTTGGAGCAGTTAATCCATTTACATTTAAGGTGATTATTGACATGTATGTTTCTATTACCATTTTCTTAATTGTTTTGGGTTTGTATTTGTAGGTGTTTTCCTTTTCATGTGTGTCCTACTTAGAGAAGTTCCTTTAGCACTTGTTGTAAGGCTGGTTTGGTGGTGCTGAATTCTCTTAATTTTTGCTTGTCTGGAAAGCTTTTGATTTCTCCCTCAAATCAGAATGAGATTCTTGCTGGGTAGAGTATTCTTGGCTGTAGGTTTCTCTCTTTCAGGACTTTCAGTATATCCTGCCATTCCCTTTTGGCCTGCAGAGTTTCTGTAGAAAGGTCAGCTGTTATCCTTATGGGTTGTCCCTTATATGTTATTTGTTGCTTTTCTCTTGCTGCTTTTAATATTTTTTCTTTGTGTTGAATTGTCATTAGTTTGATTAATATGTGCCTTGGTGTATTTCTCCTTGGGTTTATTCTGTATGGGACTCTCTGTGCTTCTTGGACTTGATTAATTTTTCCTTTCCCATGCTGGGGATGTTTTCCACTATAACCTCTTCAAATATTTTCTCAGACCTTACTTTTTTCTTCTTGTTCTGGGATGCCTATGACTCGAATGTTGGTACGCTTAATGTTATCACTGAGGTCTCTGAGACTGTCTTCTATTCTTTTTATTCTTTTTCTTTTTCCTGCTCTGTGGCAGTTATTTCCCCCATTCTATCTTCCAACTCACTTATTCATTCTTCTGCCTCAGTTATGCTGCTGGTTATACCATCTAGAGTATTTTTAATTTCAGTTATTTTGTTATCCATTGCTGTTTGTTTGTTCTTTAGTTCTTCTGAGTTCTTATGAACTGTTTCTTGTACTTTCTCTATTTTGTTATTGAGATTTCGTATCATTTTTACTATCATCATTCTGAGTTCTTTTTCAGGCATTTTTCCTATTTCCTCTTCATTTATTTGGTCTTGTGGGTTTCTTTCCTGCTCCTCTGCCTGCATGATGTTTCTTTGTTTCCTCATGGTAGTCCAAACTTCTGGGGTTGCTTGTTCTGGCAATAGAGGGGTTTATAGAAGACTGTCTAAGCCCCAGACTAATGGCCAAGTGTTGGGTCAAACAAATACTAAGTCTCCTACCATTTTCCGGGGTCCTGGAAATAGCGGAGGGCTGGGTTTTCATCCCAGCTCTGTTTCTCTGTGACACTGAGTATGTTAATTTATACCTATGGGCCTCAAGTTTCCATCTGTGAGACGGAGATCCAGGGGTGGCCTGAGAACTTTTTTTTCCTTGGCGCTTAGTCTAGTTTCACTTGCTCACAGGATGCCACGTGCAGAGAGGCCTTGCCCCTGGCTCTTCAAACCAGAGTTACCGGTGCTGTGCTGACACCTCAGCTCACGGACTGTGTGCCTGGTTTTTTTCTTCTATAATCAATTTTTATTGTATCTAGTCACAAGCAGCATTGGAAAACCACAGGCCTTCCCCACAGAAAATTCTGGCCCACTGGGCTCAGAGTCTGCCAATGGGCCAGGTCGGAATGCACCCTTGTTGCAGACAGCAGACTTGATGGCAGGAACTGAGAAAGGGCTGGGTCATTCTTCTCCTCTATCACAGGAATTCCTAAATATCATTCTGCTGCCTGTAAAGCAGTGGGGACCATTTTTGTTGCCTCTGGCAGATGCAAACTTCAAAATGCAAGATAAGCAAATTCCACAAAAGTCAGTAGCATTCCCAGCTCAGTACCTCTATTTGTGCTGTTCTGTTCCTTTTGCCAAATGTCCATCTGCATCCTGCCCACTAGCAAAAGCCTACACCCATGGATGCACTGCTATCTATCAGGATGTCTCTACCAATTGTCCCCTCCCTGATAGTGACACATCCTTTCTTAAGACTCTCTATGACTCTCCATTTGTACCTTTTTTGCTACAATATATACTATATTAAAGGTTCTAAGTCTGTTGAAAGTAAGCCCTCTAGCTAGGACAATACTCTATTTTATCTACTTTGGATTTCTTCTATTCATTTGCTTTGCTACAATT